>NC_138769.1:719071572-719446572 GCF_965119305.1 Pelophylax lessonae | reverse complement strand
AGGTACCCCAGTGAATGCTGGCTCTTGCAATTTTATATCCTAGTTACAGTATTTGTAGATGCTGTAACTTGTACCATGTACCCAGTGCAAGCTGGCTCTTGTAGTTCTACAGCTTGCATATTACTTGCTGCCACTTTTTCCAGGTACTCCAGATCCTGCTGGCTCTGTAGTAGTTCTACAGACAAGTAGTCTGAATGTGCTGCAGTTTGTACCAGGTTCCCCTAATGCATGCTGGCTATTGTAGTTCTACAGACCACTTGTCTCCTGATGTGACTTGTACCAGGTACCCTTGACAATGATGGATAATGCAATGTTAGTATATAGCAAACCAAGTATGCTGGCTCTTGTAGCTCTATAGCCTAGTTATTTGTAGATGCTGTGACTTGTAGTGGGTACCAACTGCATGCTGGATTCTTGTAGTTCTACAGACCACATATAGCTCTTGCAATGGCTTATACCAGGAACCCTTAGACCATGCTGGATGAGGACGTGCCAGTGTATTGCAGACAAGGCATGCTGGCTCTTGTTCTATAGCCAAGGTATCTTCAGATGCACCAGGTACATTTGTGCATGCTGGCTCTATTAGTTCTATAGCCTAGTTATCTCTGGTTGCTGTATCCTTCTACTAGAAATCCCAGATCATGCTGGCTCTTGTAGTTCTACAGACTAGATATGTGTACATGTGGCAACTTTTACCAGGTACCCAAATGAATGCTGGCTCCTGTAGTCCTACAAACCACTTATCTCCTGGTGTCACTAGTAGCAGGGAGTGGGACACTATACCATTCTGGATGATGCAATATCATTGTATAGCAAACAAGGCATGCTGGCTGCTGTAGTTCTACAGACCACATATCTCCCGGTGTCACTAGTAGCAGGGACCTTAGACCACTCTGGATGATGCAATATCATTATATAGCAAACAATGTATGCTGGCACTTGTAGTTCTTCAGCCTAGTTATCTGTAAATGTTGTAATCATACTGAGTAGTACCTTAGTGCATGCTGACTCTTGTAGTTCTACAGACCACATATCTCTCGGTGTCACTAGCATCAGGCACCTTAGACCAAGCTGGATGATGTAATAGCATTATATAGCAAACAATGCATGCTGGCACTTCTAGTTCTTCAGCCTAGTTATATGTAAATGCTGTAAACATACCAAGTACCCCAGTGCATGCTGGGTCTTGAAGTCCTACAGACCAGATATCCCCTGTTGTCACTAGTATCAGGGACCCTTAACCATGATGCCTACGGAGTGCTGCCCCCCCCCTTCTGATACAATTGTTTCTGGTCCTGAGGGACACAAATGATATGGGTGCATGCAGTGCTGTGATAGGGAATAGAGCTTGGGCCTTGGCTGTACTGGCATGGTGCTGGATGGTAGAGAGGAGATCACACAGGCAGGGGAGGATTGATCCTTGGGTGACAAGAACAGGCACTGTTCACTTCCATTGTTATTATTAATATAGTACAGCATTTCTATATTCCTATGTGTTCTCTGTTATTGTTGTACTATACACCAATCATACACCTGAATCTATCATCAGTGTGTTGTGTTTGTGCCATCTAGGGAGTCTCGGGTGAGTCCCCACAGCCACAGCCCACACTTCTTCAGAGGACGGCACTGCAGGCAGGCCGCAGGCGCAGAGCCAGAGTGTCCCGCAGGCCGCAGACTGACAGACCCGCACTCAGCAGCAGCAGTGAGCCGGTAAGTGATGCCTCAGGGGGGAGCCCGGCCCGCACACTGTCACTGACAGTCTGGTGCTTTGAAGGGGGCACACACACACACGCTGAACTCTGCATTGATTGGGGGGGGCCCGGGGGCCATGCCAGGCAGACAAGCTGATGGTCACTGCCGGTCAGGTTACACGCACTGCAAATTTGCCATTGATGATGGGGGCACGGCAAGCTGGTGGTCAGTCACTGCATTGATGATCATGGGGGGGGCACAGCAAGCTAGTGGTCACTGTCTGCATTGATGATCATTCATCAGACCCCTTTAACACTTGTGTGGCGTCAAAGTCACGCAATTTTTTGCCCCAAATTTTTCTTTTTGCGCCCCCCCCAAAAATTTTGAGCACCAGCCGCCACTGGATGAGCCACTGCATCTGCTAGAGTTTTTGTAAAGATTCTCGGGCTGGCTGCTAGCCCAAATGGAAGTGCCCTGGACTGCCAGTGTGCTGTTCCCTCTTTGGTAACTACCGCAAATCTCAGAAAGGGCTGATGTTCCTGATGAATAGGAACATGCAGGTATGCATCTCTGAGATCCAGGGTAGTCATGAAAACCTCTTTTAGCAGGTTTTTTCATATTGAATATATGGTTTCCATTGAAAACTTCTTGTATAGTAAAAACTTGTTCAAGTTCTTTAAGTTTATTATGAGGCAATGTTTTCCCGAGGGTTTGGGGACCACAAACACATGGGAGAAAAAACCTTGGAAGAGCTGATGTTCCGGTACAGGGACTATCACTAACTGCTCTGCCATTTTTTGAATTCCTTGTAACAGGGCTTCCCGTTCTGGATTTTCCATAGGAGGATGGGTAAGGTTTATCGTTAAGGGGGTATTGCTGTAAATTGCAGACGATAACCTTCTTTTATGAGGGAGTGAATATAAGGGGTCACTGCAATTTCTTCCCATTGGGACAGAAATTGGCTTAATCTGCCCCCACTTTGATTCTGGCGTCACTTATCTCTTGTGCCAGATGAGGGAAAAAACAAACTGTTTCTTTGCCTCCCTTTTCCAAAGCCCCATCTTTTAGCAGGTTCTTTCCCGTTTTTTTGCTGCCTTTGTCCTGGGGGGCCACGGAAAATGGTCTGCCTTTATCCCTCCTGGGTTTGGCAGGGAACTTTTTCTCCTTTTCTGAGGATCTGGTCAGAACTTCGTCTAGGCCTGACCCGAAGAGTAACGACCCCTCAAAAGGCAAACCACAGAGCTTGGTTTTTGAAGTGAAGTCACACCTTCCCATTCCTTAAGCCAGATGGCCCTTCTGTCTGAATTCAGAGGAGCCCCTGCTGAGACTATAACTGATTCCACTGCTGCGTCAGCCAGATAGGCAACCGCTTTACCTATAACTGACAGGGAGTCCTGTAGGTCTTGGGTTTTAACCTGAGACTGGTGTTTAGTTAGTCTTTCCACCAAACAGTTAGCGTTTCTTACCACACAAGAAGCAGCTAAGGCTGGGGCCATTTGCTAAAGCATTGTCATCCCAAGCCTTTTTTAGTAAGGACTCTGCCTTCCGGCTCATGGCATCTTTAATATTGCCTGTATCCACAAAGGAGAGGTCAGACCTCTTTGTTACTTGTTACAGTGGGGCATCCAGTTTGGGGTTTTTTAGAAACCTTTCCACATCTTCCTCCTTAAAGGGAAATCTTTTCTCTTACGTCCTCCGACAGTCGCCGCCTCCTCTAAGTCATCACTATTGGGTATTGACTTCCACTGCGGTTTATTTTGTCAGCTTAGTTTAGTCAGATGAAGATGGATCCTTGCGGAGCTGGGAATCGGACTGGCCACCCTGGCTCTCCAGGGCAGAGGGTCAGTGGGATCCCCAGCCTGCCATCGAGCGTTCGGTCATGTGTTCGTCCTGGCATTATGAACGACCCATCCCTGCTCACAGCGGGGATGCAGCCTGTGAGGTGGCTACCTCACTGGACACATCTGTGGTGCTGCAGTGTCCTTTTCTTGGCTAACGGCATTCCCTGTCAGATGAGGACAGCGGCTTTCCGTTCATAGAGGCACCCCACGCCATCTGGTACAGGTAAGTACTTTCTGTGTGGGGCCTCTGTCTGGGGTGGCAGTCCTGTGTTGCTGTGTGTTCCCCATGTCTGTTCCTGTGTGGGGCTCCCTGATGCGATCCCTGTGGGGGTCGCTTGTACATGCAATGTGGTGCTGTGTGGTTTTGGGGGCCCCTTCCCCTGTGTCACTTCGGTGTTTTTAGGGGTGCAGACTGTGTGTGCGGCGGCCGCAGTGGGTAAAAACCCCGCGGTCTGCCATTTTTAGTATGGGCAAGCATGTCTGGCTTCACTATGGGCTTAACTGCATGCTGTTTTGGTGCCATCTTGTGTGTGGCAGAACGATGTTCCGAGCACATGGTCGGCGGCCATCTTGCCGAAGCCTCCCATTCAGTTCTATGGGCAGCCATTTTCCCTGGGTCTTACAGCTTATAGTTCAGCCTCTGATGACCACATTTACTTTTCCTCTGAAGCAGCGATCGATGTGGTAACACTCTGTGGGGGCTCTGCAGACTGTCTCTTCCATAACTCTCTGTTTTGTCCTTCCTGGCTCAGTTTCTTCTCCTTTTGGGGGTCTTTGTTCACTGTACATATAGCGGTGAGCTGCGCACTCCGCAGCGATCTTAAAGGGCCAGTACCTTTTTATTGCACTTTTGTTTTATAACTTGGGCAATGGAATCGCAGGACAGCAAATTCCCTCCAGCCCTGGTGGGAGACCCCAGTCCTGCTGTGGCCCCGGATTTGGCTGCCGTAGTGGCATCTTTAGTGTCCAAGATGGAGGTGCTGATGGCTGAACGAGCTGCTAGGAAAAGGCCTAGACTGTCTTTCTCCTCTGATTCAGATGGTGATGTGGCTGGCGTGCCCTTTTCAGGGTCTCGCTCATCCCTGGACCCGCTGGGATCTGAGGGGGAGGCGGAGGTGGAGGGGGTTAATGATTCTTCCCCCGGGGTCGCGTGAAGAACGCTCGACTATGGATGAGTTGATTTCTTCTGTGAAAGAAACACTGCACTTAGAGGATGAGCCCAGTCCTCCCGGCATTGTGTCATCTTTTGGTACGCACAGGACCCGCAAGTCGGCGCAGGTTTTTCACTGCCCCGCTGAGTTTCATTACACTGTGAATGAACTGTGGTGCAATTTAAAACGTCCATTCATGGTACCTAGTCGGTTTAAATTACTTTATCCGTTTGCGCCGGCTACAGAATCACGATGGTGTGTGCCTCCACAGGTGGATCACACTGTGGCCGTGTTAAACAAGGCTACCTTGATTCCTACTGAGGAGACCCCGGTGTTTCAGGATCCCACGGACAGGAGGTTGGAGTCTCTAGCCCGCCATTCCTACACGGTGGCGAGTTCCTTGCTCAAACCTATTTTCGCGTCCGTTCTGGTGGCTCAGGCGGTGGCTGATTGGACTAAGGTGCTTAGACGCAACCTCGTGTCTGATTCTGTCACGCTGGCTATGGTGGACCAAATTCACCAAGGAGTCATGTATTTATGCGATGCGGCCTTAAATGAGGCCCCTTTGGTAGCACGCCTATCCAGTGTTGCGGTACTTAACCGTCGATTGATCTGGCTGAAGAGCTGGTCGGCTGACTAGACATCACGGAAAACGGTTGCTGATTTTCCTTATGCAGGTTCTCGCCTTTTTGGCGAGGCATTGAATACCTTGGTTAAAGGCGTCACGGGGGGGGGGGGGGGGGGCAAGAGCACGATGCTGCCCCAGAACCCGAAGAACAAGTCCTTTCGTGGCAAGCGGGGTTCCGCCTCTCAACCTAATCAAGGGTCCTTTCGTGCCTTTCGGAATCAAACCAAGGGCAAGCCCTTCAAGAGCCAGGGTAGCCAGAAGAAGACCTGGGCGAGCAAGCAGAAGTCCGGCAATGCCGGTGCGGCGGGTCAATCCGCCTCTGCCTGAAGGGGCGCCCTCACCCAATTCAGGGGTGGGGGGACGTTTGCGTGGTTTCGTCCAACCTTGGCTGCTCCGAATTCCGGACAGGTGGGTTCAGGAAATCATTTGATCAGGGTACAAGATCAAATTCCTTACCCGGCCAGCGGAGAGGTTCTTTCCCTCAAATCTTCAGTTGACCAATGGGCGCCTGCAGGACCTGCATCAAGCGGTGCAGGACCTCCTTGCCCAGGGGCTGATTGTCCCGGTGCCTCATCGGGATAGGTTCCGGGGGTTTTATTCCAATCTGTTCACTGTGCCCAGAAAGGAGGGCATGGTGCTTCCTATTCTGGACCTGAAAGCGATGAACCGCTTCGTGCGCGATCGAAAGTTCTGTATGGTATCTCTCCGATCGGCGGTGGCCTCCCTGAGCCTAGGGGAGTTCCTGGCCTCTATAGACCTGAAGGATGCGTACCTCCACATCCCCATTTTCGAGGGTCACCAGAGGTACCTTCGGTTTGCAATAGCGGAGGACCACTATCAGTTTGTGGCGTTACCTTTCGGTCTCGCTTCGACTCCAAGGGTCTTTACCAAAGTGCTGGCGCCTGTTCTGGGCCTGCTAAGGGCACAGGGCATTGCGGTCTTGGGAAATCTGGACGATCTCCTCTTAAGCCAGGACCTGCTGCGCGATCTGACCACCACTGTACAAACGCTCCAGGAGTTCGGATGTCAGCCAGGACCTGCTGCGCGATCTGACCACCACTGTACAAACGCTCCTGGAGTTCGGATGGACCATCAATGTACAGAAGTCGACCTTGTTTCCTTCGGTTTGTCTTCCTTATCTGGGTATGATCCTGGACTCTGCTCAGGCAAAGGTGTTCTTGCCGGAGGACAAGCTCCGGATCTTACAGGACGAGATCAGGTCCCTCAGGGACAAGCCATCCTCGTCAGTCAGGACCTGCACGCGGTCCCTAGGGTTGATGGTATCGGCCTTCGAGGCGATACCCTTTGCTCAGTTTCACACACGGTCTCTTCAAGCGGAGATTCTGGCCAGGTGGGACAGACTGCCTCAGTCCTTGGATCTGAGTGTCTCATTGAGTCGCCGGACCAGTATGGATCTTCTGTGGTGGCTCCAGTCTCCGGCTGTGTCAGAAGGAAAATCCTTCTGTCTGTTATTGTGGACAGTGATTACCACGGATGCCAGCCTGTCGGGCTGGGGTGGAGTCCTGGGCAACCTATCTGCCCAGGGCACTTGGTCGGGGGAGGAATCCTCCCTTCCTATCAACATATTGGAATTAAGAGCAATCAAGCTCTGTCTCTTCCAGTGGTCGGATCGACTTCGGGCCGTTCTGTTCGGGTACAGACGGACAATGCTACCGCGGTGGCTTACATCAACCACCAAGGGGGCACCAGGAGTGAAATCCCAGATCATGCTGGCTCTTGTAGTTCTACAGACTAGATATGTGTACATGTGGCAACTTTTACCAGGTACCCAATGAATGCTGGCTCCTGTAGTCCTACAAACCACTTATCTCCTGGTGTCACCAGTAGCAGGGAGTGGGACACTATACCATTCTGGATGATGCAATATCATTATATAGCAAACAAGGCATGCTGGCTGTTGTACTTCTACAGACCACATATCTGTCGGTGTCACTAGCATCAGGCACCTTAGACCAAGCTGGATGATGTAATAGCATTATATATCAAACAATGCATGCTGGCACTTGTAGTTCTTCAGCCTAGTTTATGTAAATGTTGTAAACATACCAAGTACCCCAGTGCATGCTGGCTCTTGAAGTCCTAAAGACCAGATATCCCCTGTTGTCACTAGTATCAGGGACCCTGAACCATGCTGCCTACGGAGTGCTGCCCCCCCCCCCCCCTTCTGATACAATTGTTTCTGGTCCTGAGGGACACAAATGATATGGGTGCATGCAGTGCTGTGATAGGGAATAGAGCTTGGGCCTTGGCTGTACTGGCATGGTGCTGGATGGTAGAGAGGAGATCACACAGGCAGGTGAGGATTGATCCTTGGGTGACAAGAACAGGCACTGTTCACTTCCATTGTTATTATTAATATAGTACAGCATTTCTATATTCCAATCTGTTCTCTGTTATTGTTGTACTATACACCAATCATACACCTGCATCTATCATCAGTGTGTTGTGTTTATGTGCCATCTAGGGAGTCTCGGGTGAGTCCCCACAGCCACAGCCCACACTTCTTCAGAGGACGGCACTGCAGGCAGGCCGCAGGCGCAGAGCCAGAGAGTCCCGCAGGCCGCAGACTGACAGACCCGCACTCAGCAGCAGTGAGCCGGTAAGTGATGCCTCAGGGGGGAGCCCGGCCCGCACACTGTCACTGACAGTCTGGTGCTTTGAAGGGGGCACACACACACACGCTGAACTCTGCATTGATTGGGGGGGGCCCGGGGGCCGTGCCAGGCAGACAAGCTGATGGTCACTGCCGGTCAGGTTACACGCACTGCAAATTTGCCATTGATGATGGGAGCACGGCAAGCTGGTGGTCAGTCACTGCATTGATGATCATGGGGGCACAGCAAGCTGGTGGTCACTGTCTGCATTGATGATCATTCATCAGGCCCCTTTAACACTTGTGTGGCGTCAAAGTCACGCAATTTTTTGCCCCAAATTTTTCTTTTTGCGCCCCCCCAAAAATTTTGAGCACCAGCCGACACTGGATGAGCCACTGCATCTGCTAGAGTTTTTGTAAAGATTCTCAGGCTGGCTGCTAGCCCAAATGGAAGTGCCCTGAACTGCCAGTGTGCTGTTCCCTCTTTGGTAACTACCGCAAATCTCAGAAAGGGCTGATGTTCCTGATGAATAGGAACATGCAGGTATGCATCTCTGAGATCCAGGGTAGTCATGAAAACCTCTTTTAGAAGGTTTTTTTCATACTGAATATATGGTTTCCATTGAAAACTTCTTGTATAGTAAAAACTTGTTCAAGTTCTTTAAGTTTATTATGAGGCAATGTTTTCCGGAGGGTTTGGGGACCACAAACACATGGGAGTAGAAACCTTGGAAGAGCTGATGTTCCGGTACAGGGACTATCACTAACCGCTCTGCCATTTTTACAAGTCTTGTAACAGGGCTTCCCGTTCTGGATTTTCCATAGGAGGATGGGTAAGGTTTATCGTTAAGGGGGTATTGCTGTAAATTGCAGACGATAACCTTCTTTTATGAGGGAGTGAATATAAGGGGTCACTGCAATTCCTTCCAATTGTGACAGAAATTGGCTTAATCTGCCCCCACTTTGATTCTGGCGTCACTTATCTCTTGTGCCAGATGAGTGCGCAGCCCACCGCTATATGTACAGTGAACAAAGACCCCCAAAAGGAGAAGAAACTGAGCCAGGAAGGACAAAACAGAGAGTTATGGAAGAGACAGTCTGCAGAGCCCCCACAGAGTGTTACCACATCGATCGCTGCTTCAGAGGAAAAGGAATTGAGGTCATCAGAGGCTGAACTATAAGCTGCAAGACCCAGAGAAAATGCCTGCCCATAGAACTGAATGGGAGGCTTCGGCAAGATGGCCGCCGAACATGTGCTCGGAACATCGTTCTGCCACACACAAGATGGCACCAAAACAGCATGCAGTTAAGCCCATAGTGAAACCAGACATGCTTGCCCATACTAAAAATGGCGGACCGCGCGATTTTTACCCGCTGCGGCCGCCGTACATGCATTCTACACCCCTAAAAACACCGAAGTGACACAGGGGAAGGGGCCCCCAAAACCACACAGCACCGCAGTGCATGTACAAGCGACCCCCACAGGGATCGCATCAGGGAGCCCCAAACAGTGACGGAGAGAATCCTTCAGTGGGCCGAAGCCCAGGTTCTCTCCCTCTCAGTGGTTCACTTGAAAGGAGAACTGAACCAGTTGGCCGACATCCTGAGCAGGAAAACTTTAAGGGAAGGCGAGTGGACTCTCAATCAAGAAGTATTCAGCTGCATCACTCAGAAATGGGGAATGCTGGGGATAGATCTGTTTGCAAAGGGAGCATTATAAATAGGGAGCATGAGAACTTACCCCCCCCCCCCAATAATTAATATTATTGTAAACTGCAATAGCGATATTGTCCACAAGATGCCACTGTGACAAAGACTATTGATGGACAGTACTCAATGGCAGGGCTGTGGAGTCGGTAGATAAATGTTCCGACTCTGACTCCTCTGTATTAATATGTATTAATCTTTCAACACTGATTTGGGTGGGTGGCATGGCAGTAACTATTCTGGCCACATCACTAACGATCTCTGGATAAACAAGGAGGGCTTCTTCAACAGTAAGTTTTGATGAGCGATCATACTTTTCAACTTTTTTAGTGCTTTATAAAACTCCTGTTGGAATTTTCTTATTTGGACATTTACTGGTGCTGTAAAGCTTATGCGACGTCGCTTTCCTTTAGCAACTTCCATCTTGTCTAAGAAGGAATCAAAGTCTAATTCTTCATTTGAAGAAGATGATCCTGAGTTACCACTATTGCTTAAAAGAACTTCATCCTGTGGAGGTATTTCAGGTCGTAATCCCTTCATGCGAACTGCTACATCATAGAGGGCCCTTTTCCCAGTGGCAGTCTGTTCACTGTTCAACAAAAGACGGCTCATTGGGTCGACATAAATAGCCGCTAACAAGATTTCAATTTCCAGCAAAAGACTCTCTCTTTTCATCATTGATGATGCAATACCCTCAGCCATTAACCCTCTATTTTTGTTCATGCGATATAACAGGCTCTTCCATTCCAAGAGGAATTTACCCAGGGTTAGATCGTCACATTGCAACCACTTGGTGACAGTGAAGGGGTGAGAAAGAAGGTTCTCCAGCTCTTTTGTTTGTGTCCACTGGCTTTCAGTTAATGCAAGATTTTCATTGTCCATTTCTTCTATGAAGTCTAAGTTCAAGCAAACGCTTTACCATTAAATAAGTGCTTGAGTTGTTTGATCCAAAATGGCTCCTTTTCCTGCACATCTTTTCAAAATTGCATCTGTTTTTGGGGCCCTTGCTGCAACAGTTACTTGCCGTAATTTGCCAATTAGTGTAGCTGCATGGCGATCTTTTAATCCATCACTTATGGCAAGTTGCAGTGTATGAACAGCACATCGCATATGATGAATAGTAGCAAGCTTCAATGGTTCTTCAACAAAGTTATCTAAAAAAAATGTCAGCATTCTCTTCAGTTTCTAAACTTTCTCCAATACTTGCAGAGCTGTCTTCCTCTAACTCTAATATCTGTTTGTTACCTTCTTCATCTGCGTTCATCTTCTCAGTTGTGCTCAACATGTTAGAAGCGTTATCTGTCACAACACATAAAATCTGTTCCTTTGTAATTTCAAAATCTTCTAGAACACCCTCCACTAACTTCAGAAGATATTCACTGGTGTGATGTGCCTGAGTGTCCTTTAATCGGAGGGTCCTTGTTATTGTTTTATTTTCATCCACAAATTTAACATTAATAGCAAAATAATTGACACTGTTGTCAATTCAGTGTGGTGCTATGAGGATTAGGATGGTATCCTTTTCCCAAAATTTCTTCAGGACTGCCGGTATTAACACCGGCGGGGGAAGGGCATAACACTTGGGAAATGCCCAAGTTTGTGCGAGGGCATCTACTCCGAGCGCTCCATCCCATCTGTTCAGGGAGATGAAGAGTCTTGATTTTGCATTCTGCCGAGAAGCAAACAGATCTATCCCCAGCATTCCCCATTTCTGAGTGATGCAGCTGAATACTTCTTGATTGAGAGTCCACTCGCCTTCCCTTAAAGTTTTCCTGCTCAGGAAGTCGGCCAACTGGTTCAGTTCTCCTTTCAAGTGAACCACTGAGAGGGAGAGAACCTGGGCTTCGGCCCACTGAAGGATTCTCTCCGTCACAGCCCACAGGGATCTGCTCCTTGTTCCCCCTTGTCGGTTGACATAAGCCACCACTGTGGCATTGTCTGAGCGGACCTGTACCTGTGTCCCTGTAGTTCTGTCTGGAAGGATTTTAGGGCCAGTTCTACCGCTCTCAGTTCTCTCCAATTGGACTGCTTTGATTCTTCGCTCCCCCAGTGCCCTGGTTCTAGATTGGAGCCCAGATGTGCCCCCCAACCTGTGCCACTTGCATCCGTGGTGAAAATTTTTGATGCTGTCTGAATCCAAGAGATGCCCTGAGACAGATTTGAGACCCTTCTCCACCACCACAGGGATCTCTACCCATGTTGGGATTTGTACTGCAGAATCCAGAGAGTGCTGAGTGTGATCCCAGATTTCCAGGATAAACAGCTGTAGGGGGCGAAAGTGAAGTCCCGCCCACCGAACTGCTGGTATTGTGGCTGTGAGTGAGCCCAGAATCGACATGGCTTGCCTTATTGATATTTTTTGATTGCTTTGCAAAAGGCTGACTGCTCTGTCTATTTTCTGGCTCTTTGCTAGGGGCAGAAAAACCTTCTGGAGCATGGAATCCAGTTCGTAACCCAGGAACGTGATCCTTTGAGTCGGAACCAGGCTGGATTTTTCCAGGTTCAGTAGCCACCCTAAGCTTTCCAGGAATTGCCTTGCCTCTAGTAAATCTCTGGACAGTTGTTCCCATGAGGGTGCAAACAGGAGTGGTGACAGCTGTTAGAAGTAGTGCAGCATCCTGGTGATCATGGCGGTGAACATTGTAGTGGAATATTGCCCTAAGGAGTAAAGAAAGGAATTAAAGAGTCGAGAGTGGACGACCATAGGCAAGCCCCCATAAGAGAGATACAGGCATCCAGGAGAAGGGACCCATCATTAATCAGGAGAGACGGAGACCACCCAAAAAGGACACGAACGGCCCTGGGATAAGAGGAACCACAGGCAATGAGGGTCAAGTGATACAGGCGTATTACTTACCTCACTAAGGTGAGCATTTAGGACACTTAGAAGTGTATTCACTGAAGAAACCCAAGACACGGAAAGTAAAGGTGGAGGAAGATATAAATCACTACGGATCACCTTGAATTTATTTATTTTCGGTTTTTGGACACTTTTATATTGTTTGCATTTGTCACTAAAAGGAATGAATTGTTTTGCTTAAGACTCAAACAGAAGCACTCTTTATTTAATATTTATTTATTGGCGCACCTGGTCACTTTAGAAACTAAGCACTTTATATGTTTTATTGGAAGAAAGACACTCTATATCTATTTATTATACACCAGCACGGATTGATTGAATTTTAGGTGATGCACAAGAGCACCTTTTTATAACCATTTAACACAATACCCCTCTTCACCTGTATTATAGTTTTATATAGAAGCACACTAGCACTTTAATATATATATATATATATATATATATATATATATATATATATATATATATATATATATATATATATATATACATATATATATATATATATATAATTGTTTTATTATGAAGATATTTATAAGAAAAAATAGAGTGTTACACTAATATAATGTTTATATACTATATGTGACTAGAAGAAAAGTGAACATAGGAACAAGAAGTTTCTGTTTAAAAACACCCTGAAACGCAATACAACCCCCTACACATTTTTCACTGAAGCTGTTTACTTAGTACCAGTTTAAGTATATGCAGCATTAGGGTGATTAACCATACCTATAAATAAGGGTGCAAACAGGAGTAGGTCGTCCAGGTACGCAATGACCGATTTACCTCGGAGCCACATGGATGCCAAGGCCTCTGCCAAGACCTTGGTAAATATGCGGGGGGAACAGGATAGTCCGAAAGGAAGGGCCTCAAACTGAAAGTGCATTACACCCTCCTTCGTTCTTATGGCCAATCTGAGAAACTTTTGGCTTACTTCCGAGATGGGAATATTAAGGTGGGCATCTTTTAGGTCTATCGAGGCCATGAAGCAGTTTGGGGAAAGGATAGCTTTCACTGAAAAGATTGAATCCATCCTGAACCTTTTCTACACGATCAAAAAATTCAGGGGCTTTAGGTTCAGGATAAGTCTGTACTTTCCTGAGGGTTTGGGTACTACAAAGATGTGGGAATAAAAACCCCCTCCCAACTCTTTTAGTGGTACCTGGAGAGTAAGGCCGAGGCCTTCCTTTCGGATTTTGGCAGATTTGTGATGAACATCCTGTAAGGTGGGGGGCTTGAAAACTCCAGCCGATAGCCTTTTCTTATAATCCCCAGGATGTACTGACTGGAGGTAATCCCTTTTTACTGTGGGAGGAAGGTTCCCAATCTTCCTCCCACTGTGGTTAATGTGTCATTGGGATTTCTTGGGGGGTTCAGGAGGGCGAAAAATAGCTCCTCCTCGGCCCTTACCCCTTTGGACCCATGGCTTCCTTTGTCCTTCAAATTTTCTAGGGGTAGAAAAGTTATTTTGTGGATAAGACTTATTTTTAAAACATTATTTGCGTCCTTGTTTAACAGGAAATTACTTCTTCTGATCCGCTGTTCGGTCTAAACTTTTTTTCTACTTCGGGGCCAAACAAAAGGTCCCCCGTAAAAGGAATTCCACAAAGTTTAGCCTTGGATCCATTGTCTCCCTGCCAAGTTTTGAGCCAAAGAGCTTGTCTTGTCGAATTGGCTAAGGCTGAAGACCTCGCAGACATGCGTACTGATTCTGCTGAGGCGTCCACAATATAAGCTACGCCTTGAAGCAGCATGGGAAAGGAAGACAGGATTGTCTCTTTAGGAGTGTCAGCCTCGATGTGTGCTTTAATTTGTGTCAGCCAATACTCCAAGTTACGAGCAACCACTGTGATGGCCATAGCAGGTTTCAGATTACCCAGGGAGGAATCCCATGTTTTCCTAAGGAGAGAATCCATTCTCTTATCCATAGGGTCAGGAAGGGAACCCATATCTTCAAAGGCCAGGTCTGTGTGCCTAGATACCTGCGAGAAGGCCGCATCTAGTTTTGGCGATTTATTCCAAATTGATGCGTCATCTTCAGAAAAAGGATATCTCCTCTTTAGGGCTCTAGAAAAGAAAGGCTTTCTTTCTGGGTCTTGCCATTCTTTTCTAACCGCCTCTATAAGTACCTCATGTATCGGGAAGACCTTATTCTTTTGTTCGCCCAAACCCAGGTACATTTGGTCATGAAGAGACAACATCTTCTTCTCCTCCTGAATTCCTAAGGTGGTATGGATAGCCCCCAAAAGCCCTTCCACCTCTTCAAGGGTTAATTTGTACCTAGAAGCCTTGGTGGAATCCCCATCCAACCCTTCTGCTTCTGACTCCCCCTGTGAACCCGGAGGGGTACTATCACATTCTTCCCTCTGTCTTTCCGAACCCACCAGTGCCTCCCTACTAGTTGAGGGTACCAGTGGTGGGGTGGGGCAGGATCTTGTTGAATCAGCTGGGGGAAGCTCTGAGGGAGTTGAAAACTTGAAAATAAATCTTTAAAGGATTGAAAGGTGCTAGAGAGCTCCTTGACGAAGCAGAGAGATCTGTATTCTTTTCTTCCTCGTGCTCCCTTACTAAGCTGTCTAGACAATCCTTGCAGAGTGCTTTTGGCCAGGAATTCCCCATTGTAGCCTTGCATGATGGGCATTTCTTCCTAGAGCTATGGGGTGACCTGGATTTTTCCAAGGTCTTACTCTGAAATACAAAAGGATAGAGACTAAACATCACGCTCCCCCAGCTAAAGCAAACCCCTTTAGGGAGTGTTACTAGGGATGACCACCACCAAGATCCCCAGTGTACCCCACTAAAAAACCCCCCTTCCACCCCCTGAAGCCACACAAGGGGAAAGCAAAAGCACCATGGAGCTGGGAGGAAGAGGTAAGGGAACACCACCCCAGGGTTCCTTACCTTTGGTAGGCTGGTGCTGGCTTCCCCAGGAGCGGTCGCTGTGGTCTGTGCCTCCGACATCTTCCTGGGATGGCTTGCCATAGTGTCAGGAAGCTGTCCCCCAGCTTGCGATGCACACTCCACCCAACGTTCTCCCCGAGCGTGGAGAACAGGACCCCCCAGCCCGTGAACTCCACTGAGCTGGACTGGGGTGACGCCGCATGGCTTGCAGGTGAGTGGGTCCTCTGTCTTCCGGCCCATGTTCCTGCACTGCAGCTGCCGTTTGAGAGAGCCTGGCTCCTTTCTGGAAAGATAGCCCCAGCCCCCTGGCTGTTGAGCTTTTAGGATCCTGGACGGTGTCTCCCCACCGGAGGAAACGCCAGAACTGAGGCAGCAAGCTGGCAGGGAGCTTAAAATCCAAAGAATTGGGGCGGTGTTTCCTGAGAAGGGAGGAGCCAGGTTCTCTCAAAGGTGCCTGTCCTGAAAGATGATTAGGGAAAAAGGGCGTCAATTTTATTTAAAAAATGGCCTAGTCATTAAGGGGGTAAATCCTTCGGGTTCGGAAGTGGTTAAAGATCTGTAATTTAACACTGGGCTTTTTCTGATTAATTATAATTGTGACCCTCCCCCCCCCCCATGATGAAGAACGGTCTCCAGCTACCCAGAGGGCTTTGTTCTTCCTCTAGTCCTAAACTGCTTGTTTGTTAGAGACTACTACTTATCTATGGGACTACCTAAGTATTATTTTATAGGGTACTTACTCTTTTCACCACCTTCCACACAAGTGCGAGGACCCAACCTGCAATTCGAAGTGGGCGTATAAAATAAGAACAGCGACATGAGCCTTCTGTCTTCTCGGCCCCCTCGCTCTTCTCCTGTTCTTCTGTCTTCTCGGGCCCCCTCGCTCTTCTCCTGTCATTCTGTCTTCTCAGCCTCCTCACTCTTCTCCTGTTCTTCTGCCTGCTCGTCCTCCTCACTCTTCTCTTCTTCTGTCTGCTCGTCATCTTCGCTGTTCTTTTCTTTTGTAGGGAAATAGAAGAATCTTGCTTTGCTTTCCATGTAAAGTCTTCTCCATTCTCTTCTCCTCCACTCACTTCCGAGTCCTCCTCTTCATTTCTATCTATCTTATACTGCAATTTAACCTTTATATTGGCCAGGTCACACGGGTTGCAGTGCATCTCTTTATTTCCCACCTCCCTTTCTCCCTTTACCTCCTCTTTCCTTTCTTTCCCTCATTTCCTCATCTGGCCAGTACTCTAGTGCCTCATCCACATGGTCCTCCATTTGCTCTTTGGAATGGTCCTCCATTTGCTCATCGGACCGTTCTTCATTCTCCTCACTCTGGTCTGCATCTTTTTGCATATATTTGCAGAAGCAGAGGATCATGCATTTGAAATAGTGCTTTGGAAAAGAAAAGGAAATGATTAGTTGATAGAACACAGCAATATAACCTTTCAGCTACATCAGACAGCCTGTCACTTCTGCAATATTCATGAGTTTAGGAATTTATCTCATTTATGATTTATGTGTTTCCCCAAAAATGTGCATTTTTATCGGGTAGTTTATTCCATAGAGGATGTCGGCCTGATTGATATCTGGGAATTCTGTGTACAGTATGGGAAGCCTTTCTATATGTTCAGCCAATGTCATGAGTTTGGTAGTTTTAGGAGTATAAATGCCAGAGGGGAGGACATTACTAGGTGCCTTGAAGGAACTTGGAGGGGCCCTTAATGGGACGCCCTGACCACGCTGAATGACCACTATTGAGAAAGCTAGAAAAAGCATTTCCTAATTACTATTCATCCCCCTGGAATCAGATTCTGCAATTGCCAATCACCCCGACCATCACCAATTCACTAGAAAAGGAACATTCATTATCCTCTTCCCGCCAACCACCTTTAAGGGTTCTAAAAGCCAGGAGGCGGGCATTTGGGGTCACATGATTGGAAAGCTCCCAATCACTAGTATGCATCGTGAGCTTTTCGGTACTTGCTGGTTCGCTCCCAGCAGGGTAAGTGGTTTACATAGAGCTGCATATATGTGTGTGGCTGGCGTGATGTGGGTAAAGATCTGTAAATGAACACTGGGCAATTTCTTATGAACTGTAATTGTGACCCCCCCCATGAGGAAGAATGATCTCCAGCAACCCAGAGGGCTTTGTTCTTCCTCTAGTCCAGGCAATCCCCTGCCTGTTAATATGAAAAGCTTTTCCCGCCCTCTGTCTGGGCATGCCATGCCTTCTGCATGCTACAGACAAATGCTGTGCAAGGTAGGAGGAGAATTACAGGGATAAAAGAGAGGCTGTTAAGGGGACCAGTAAAAAAAAAAGGGGTGGGGGTGGTGCTGTGAAGGGGACTTGGATACAAGAAGGGGGGGGGGGTGAAGGAGACTAAGATAAAAGTAAGGGGCTGTAAAGAGGACTGAGATGAAAGTACAGGGGGCCTGTGAAGGGGACTGAGGTGCAAGGAAGAGGGGCTGTAAAGGAGAGTGAGGTGCAAGGAAGGGGGGCTATGATATTGATTGGGATGCAGGGAAGGGGGTCTGTAAGGGTATTGGGATGCATGTAATGTAAGGGGGGGGCTACAAAGGGGACTGAGGTGCAAGGAAGGGGGGCTGACATAAAGGATGTAGGTATCTGATGTAAGGTGGGGGTGCTGTGATGTAAAGGGTGACAGAGAACATTTAAGTAAAGGAAGCACTGTGATGTAAAAAGGGGCTGTGATGTAGAATGGGTGGACTTGGATGCAAAGGGGGCTGTGATGTAAAGCAGGCACTGTAATGTAAAGGGGCTGTATTGTAAAGAGGGGCTTTGTTGTAAGGGGGTGCTGTATTGTAAAGTGGGGTACGGTGATGTAAACTGACACTGTAATGTAAATGAGGGATGTATTGTAAAGGGGGGTTCCGTGATGTAAAGCGGGGGTTTTGCAGTGTAAAAGGGGCTCTGTAGTGTAAAGCAGGGGTTTTGCAATGTAAAAGGGGCTCTGTAGTGTAAAGGGGGGCTGTGATGTAAAGGGAAGGACTGATGTAAAAGGGGAAGGGGGAAGAGAGCCTGGCTCCCTTGTGGAAAGATTGCCCTAGCCCCCTGGCTGTTCAGCTTTTAGGCTCCTGGATGGTGTCTCCCCACCGGAGGAAACACCAGAACTGAGGCAGCAAGCTGGCAGGGAGCTTAAAATCCAAAGGATTGGGGCGGTGTTTCCTGAGAAGGGAGGAGCCAGGTTCTCTCAAAGGTGCCTGTCCTGAAAGACGATTAGGGAAAAAGGGAGTCAATTTTATTTGGGTACAGCGTCGCATTACTGCGCAGTTGTCAGTTAAAGTAACGCAGTGCCGAATCGCAAAAAAATGGCCTAGTCATTAAGGCCGCAAATCATTTCGGGTCCAGAAGTGGTTAAAGATCTGTAATTTAACACTGGGCAATTTCTGATTAATTATAATTGTGACCCCCCCCCCCCATGAGGAAGAACGGTCTCCAGCTACCCAGAGGGCTTTGTTCTTCCTCTAGTCCTAAAGTGCTTGTTTGTGAGAGACTACTAGTTATCTATGGGACTACCTAAGTATTATTTTATAGGGTATTACTCTTTTCACCACCTTCCACACAAGTGCGAGGACCCAATCTGCAATTCGAAGTGGGTGTATATAATAAGAACAGCGACATGAGCCTTCTGTCTTCTCGGCCCCCTCGCTCTTCTCCTGTTCTTCTGTCTTCTCAGCCTCCTCACTCTTCTCTTCTTCTGTCTGCTCGTCCTCCTCACTCTTCTCTTCTTCTGTCTGCTCGTCCTCCTCACTCTTCTCTTCTTCTGTCTGCTCATCCTCCTCACTCTTCTCTTCTTCTGTCAGCTCCTCATCTTCGCTCTTCTTTTCGTTTGGAGGGAAATAGAAGAATCTTGCTTTCCATGTAAAGTCTTCTCCATTCTCTTCTCCTCCACTCACTTCCGAGTCCTCCTCTTTATTTCTATCTATCTTATACTGCAATTTAACCTTTATATTGGCCAGGTCACACGGGTTGCAGTGCATCTCTTTATTTCCCACCTCCCTTTCTCCCTTTTCCTCCTCTTTCCTTTCTTTCCCTCATTTCCTCATCTGACCAGTAATCTATTGGCTCATCCAACTGGTCCTCCATTTGCTCTTCGGGCCGTTCTTCTTTCTCCTCACTCTGGTCTGGATATTTTTGCATATCTTTGCAGAAGCAGAGGATCATGCATTTAAAATGGCGCTATGGAAAAGAAAAGGAAATGATTAGTTGATAGAACACAGGAGTATCACCTTTCAGCTACATCAGACAGCCGGTCACTTCTGCAATACTTATCAGTTTAGGACTTTATCTCATTTATGATTTATGGGTTTCCCCAAAAATGTGCATTTTTATCGGGTAGTTTTTTTCTTTTTTTTTTCAAATATAATTTTTATTATTTTTTTTCAAACACACAAAATTTACAAGAAGTCACAAATGAAATAAGAATACATATCAAAACTGATTATCATCAAAGAATAAACTCGGTTAACCCTTAAAAGGGAGGAGTTCCTTAATACTTGTCTCCCCTATCTCCACTATGAACACGTACGCTAGATTTATTCAATTTATATCGCTATCCATAACAAGTGTTCACGGTAATGGGTCTTCCCCGTCCATTCCAATTCTATTTCATTTATTCAAACTGTAACTAAACATACCCTAACCCTCCCCCCTAGGAGAAAAAAAAAATTCCCCCCCTCTCTCTCCCCTCCCTCCATTCCTCCTCCCCCCCCCCCCAGCCCCGACAGAGGCAGCTCCCCCGTCCTCTCTGCCTACGAATGCATCAAGGCCACTCCCTCATCAGACATAATAAAGGTGTTCCAGAGCTCCCAGGTCTCGCTGTATAGCCCCCGTTTACCATGTGTCGTCATCACCAAGTCTTCCATTTTGTTGATGGCCTCTACTCTCCGTAACCAGTCCCTTACCGTAGGAGAAACAGGACTTTTCCATAACACGGGGATACAGGCCTTCGCTCCATTGACCAGATGGCGCACCACCGATTTCTCATATCTCTGTATTGGAATATCTGATAGATGGAGCAAAAAAAAAGGCTGGATCCTCCTGGATGGGAAACTCCGTAAATTTTTGAACTATGGATCTAACCTTGGACCAGTATGTTGAAAGTTTCGGGCAGGACCAAAATATATGTAATATCGTTGCATCTTCCCCTCCGCACCGCCAGCAATTCGTCGATACGCTTGGGAAGATCTTATGAAGTTTATAAGGTGTATAATACCATGTAGTCAATATCTTAAAATTAGTCTCTTGGATTTTAGTACAGATAGATGTTCTAAAAGCCAATAGAATGATCTTCTGTGATTGTGATGGAGTGAAGGTACAATTTAGGTCAGCTGCCCATTTAGTCAGGCATGGTAGAGGGGATTCGTCTGTCCAGGATGTTAATAAGCCATATATTAAGGAGAGTATATGTGAAAGAGCTCCCTCGTCCAGACATAACTTTTCAAATTTAGTCAAGTTCCGCCTAAAATCTACGGGTTTCGGTAGTGTATGTAGGAAATGGTGGAGTTGAAGGGCAGACCAGAAATGAAGCCCAAACTCCCCGTCTGCATTTGTCAAGGTCTCTAATGTCAGCCACCTATCTCCTGCAAAGAGCTAAGTCACTCGAACACATCTGGCTGGGCCCAATTTCACCAGATCTGGTGTCGAAAGTCCGGGTTCGAATCGCGGGTTTCCAATTACCGGAAATAAAGGAGAACACGGGGGCGAAAGGAGATATCACATATTAGCTAAGTGGCATATTCGCAGCATAGTGCCCAGAAGAGGGTGGAGTCTTAATTGTGGTGGCAAATCTGGGTAGCACCAGAGTGCTCCCCTAAGAGGATTATTCGTCTGTGCTTGTTCTATACTGACCCACAATTTGGATGTTTGATGTCGACACCAGTCTACCATTCTACTCAAATGAGCTGCCTGGAAGTACTTCTGAATATCCGGAAAGGCTAAGCCGCCCTGCATCCTTGGCCTAGCCATATGCGACCGCGCAAGCCGAGGTCTTTTCTTTGCCCAAACAAACTCAGTGAAAAGAGCGTGGATCATGTGGAAATACCAGGCAGGCAACCGTATCGGAAGAGCTCTTATCAAATAAATATGTCTGGGCAAAATACTCATCTTAATCAGGTTGCATCTGCCAAACCAAGAATGAAGGCCCATATGCCACTTTTCCAATAGGCTGCGTGTCTCCTCAATTAAAGGGGGAAAATTCAACTCATATACTCTAGCCAAGCATGGTGGTATATATGTACCCAGATATCGTAGGGCCTTATTAGTCCATCGAAAACTGAAGCTCGATTGTAAGGTCCTTAAAAGAGACGGGCGCACCCCTACTCCCATCGCCTCCGACTTGCCAAAATTGATTTTAAAGTTCGAGATAGACCCGTATCTGGCTAGTTCCTGCAATAAATTTGGCATAGAAAGGATCGGATTTGTTACTGAAAACATAAGATCATCTGCATAAGCAGATATCTTATATTGACATCCGCCTACTTTCACTCCCTGAATGTCTGGGTTCTGGCGAATGGTACAGAGGAGAGGTTCCAACGAAAGAGCAAACAAAAGAGGGGATAAGGGGCACCCCTGTCTCGTACCATTTTTGATAGGGAAAGGATCAGATACAAAACCATTCACCTTGACCTGTGCAGAGGGCTTTGAGTATATATTAGTGATCCAACGCTGCATATTGCTCCCCAGGCCTATATATTTAAGGACTGTAAACAAAAAACGCCAGTTCACCCTATCAAAAGCTTTCTCTGCATCGGTATTAATAAAGACACTCGGTATTCGAGATGTATTAGCAGTGTGGATCAGATTTAACACTTTGGTGGTATTGTCTCTAGCCTCTCGGCTAGGGACAAAACCCACCTGGTCGAGATGCACTAGATCGAGGAGATGTGGAGCTAATCTATTGGCCAGAATTTTTGTAAGAATTTTCAAATCTATATTAAGTAAAGAAATAGGCCTATAGCTTCCACAAGATGTAGGATCCTTTCCTTCTTTCAAGATCACCGTAATATGTGCCGCTAAGGTGTCTCTAAGCATATTGGCGCCTTCTTTTATGGAGTTATAGAATCTAACCAGATACGGGCCTAAAGTAGAACAAAACACTTGAAAATATTGCAGCGTAAAGCCATCTGGGCCAGGGGCCTTCTTTAACTTCATCTTGCTTATAGTCTGTTGGACCTCTAACAGAGTGATCGGTTCATCCAACTGCTCTTTTGTCTCCGTAGAGAGTGTAGGAAGATGAGATTTCACAAGATATTCCTCCATCTCAGAAATAGGAGTAAGGTTCTCTATTAGTGAGTACAGTGAGGAGTAAAATCGTCCAAACTCTCCCACAATCTGTTTGGGAGGTGTTAATTTATGGCCCTGCCTTGAAATAATATTAGGAACATAGGTCGACATCTGTGGGTCTCTCACAGACTGTACGAGCAGTTTCCCGCATTTGTCTCCAAATTCATATCCCCTACCTCGGCTCCTCTGAAGAGCCGCTTTAGCTCTGAACAGAAGAAGGTCGGCTATTTGTTGCCGTGTTCTTATCAGTTCAGTTTCTAAGGCCGGTGACGTAGCATGTTTATATTGGGATTCAAGATGACGAAGCGTAACTAGGAGCTGTGTTAATTGTTTATCCCGTTCCTTTTTAAGTCTAGATCCGCGTTCAATAAGAAGCCCCATGAGAACAGTTTTATGGGCCTCCCACAGATTCCCTATCTCACATCCCTCCAGGTCATTCATCTGAAAGTATTCCTGCAATTTAGATGAAATATCCGTCAGAACTTCAGGAATCTGTAGGAGGCTCTCATTCAGCCTCCAAAAACATTGCCGAGAGGCGGTAAAATCTGATAAAGAATAAGTAAGTAGTACCGGCGCATGGTCTGACCATGTTATGTCCCCAATTATTGATGCTTTAACCGCGTGAAGCTGTCTGTGCGGTATTAAGAAATAGTCGATCCGTGAATAGGCCTTATGAGGGGCTGAATAAAATGTGTAGTCCCTTTCAGAAGGGTGTAGTAAACGCCACACATCTATCCATTGGGCACTGAAAAACGTCTGTGTAATACTTTTACTTGCAGACGGCAATATTGCTGATCTACCCGTAGATGTATCCAGTCTGGCCAGTGGTGGGACATTAAAGTCCCCACCTAGTATAAGCTGTCCTTCCGTGAACTCCATAAGCAGTTTAGTTACTCGTTTAAGAAAACTAGCTTGGCATTCATTTGGTGCATACACTGTTGCCAGTGTAAGCTGTATGTCTCCCAAGCTCCCCTTAATAAACAAAAACCGTCCCGCCGGGTCAGTTAAGGTCTCTTTCAATGTCCAGGGGAGTCTAGAAGACAGTAAAATAGTCACTCCTCTAGATTTAGCATCGGCATTCATGGAATGATAAGCTAGATTATATTCTCTGTTCGTAATCCTGGGATCTCTGTCACCTCTAAAATGGGTCTCCTGGACAAAGGCCACATCCACCCTGGAGCGTTTAAGATCATTAAGCAGCATCCTTCTCTTTTCCGGTATATTAAGGCCTCTAGCATTCAGGGAGAAGACGGTGAGATCCTCCATCCTCGTGGCAGGAAGAGGAGAAGGAGAGAATAGAGAGCGGAGGAAGAGAGGGAAAGAAAAAGAGAAGAAGAAAAAAAAAAAAAAAAAGGGGGGGGGGGGGGGGAAACCCCCTAAACCCGAATAAAAAAAAAAAAAAAAAAAATTCTCACTAGCAAGGGAAATTCCCGTGTACACTATATGACTCTAGTCATCCCTCAGTGTACTGGCCTAAGTGGGGGTTAATCTAGAACATGGACCTCGAGCAAAGAATGGGAAAAAAAGAAAAAAAAAAAACCCCAAACATAATAAGCCCATACAAAAAAAAAAACAACTCCATAAAATCCAAAAAAAAAAAAAAGTAATTGCTAGCTTCCCGTCCCTCCCTCCCACCACACCGACCAGAGTCCAATAGTTTATTTACTTCATATCTATTGTTCCTCCAAAAAAAAAAAAAAGTGGGGGGGGGGGGGAATCACAGAGCCTAAGCTCCTACCCTCCTCCCCTCCTGATCATTCCCACAATTAATATCCTCCATCCTTCATACCGGATGGGCTGCCCAAAAAGAAAAAAAGGGATTCCCCCCCCCCCCTCCCCACCCAGGGCGTCTATTCCGGTCATCGATCTCTATCCCCAGATTATTCACTCGTCTCTCATCCCCCAACCTCCCCCCCCCTCTCAAGGGTAGGGAGGAGGGTGGGGGAAAAAAGGGAGGACAGGGGAAGGAAAAACACAAATAGGTAGCAGGAAGGGGGGGAACACACACCTATGTTGGCAGCCCTATAAGTCAACAAACATCACTAACAGTCCAAAAGAAAAGAAAAAAAAAGGGGGGGGGTGAGGGGGCAATGGGGGCCTATACCCCATAACCTAACCATCTCTCACTACTCAAAAACCTGAGCCCCAAAAATTGCCCCCCATGAGTCTCGCGTCCGTCAGGATCCCGCCAAACACCCGCGGCCATCATCCTAGTGCATATATACTCTTGAATAAGAGTAATATATGTTATGATATAACATATACTACTGAAAAAAAAAGAAAAGTGGAAAACCTTTAATAATGATCGTGCCCGTGAAGAAAAAAAAAGAAAAGGAAGGAAGAGAGACCTCAACTTAGAGCCTCATAATCACTTGTGTCTATAGGAATTATTAAAAAAAGGGGGGGGGGGGGAAACCCACGTGACAGAATATCCAAAAAAAAAAAAAAGGAGTGTGATGTGATTAACTTAATTTCAGATAGGCCGCAGATGCAGGCCCCAGCCCGGCCCTGCGCGATCCTCGTGGAGGGGTCACCCAACATATCTAACCCCCCCACCCCCCCCCCCCCCCCCCGGTCACTCCCCACCAGGGTAAACAAAGGGAAGGGGCAAGGGTGACACCAAAAAAGAAAAAAACAATTGATGGCGATCTCCATTGACTATGGTTAAAGTCTCTGGTATGGAGGAAAAAAAAAAAAAAGGGGGGGGAACAAGTTCTATTATTCAAAGATTTCTTTTAAAGAATCCCCTGGCTTTCCATTCATGTCGGTCCAGTCCCTTGCAACACCTTAAGAGGCTCCTCTACTGCTTTCTTCTGTTCCTGGCGTGATTGTCGCCTCTTTCCTGATAACAGTCTGTTCCTATTCCCCCCTAAGATAGAAAAGGGGATCAACCAGTTTGGGACTTGAAAAGGGTCTATATCCAGAAATGAAAAAAGATTTGGTAGGTCCTCTGGCGTACGTAAAGTAAAGGAACCCTGGGGGTTGCGGAAGGTAACAGTCAAAGGGAAACCCCATCGATATGTCAGGCCTTGCTGTCTTGCTTTACTTAGTCTAATACTGGTCTAAGTATAGCTCTCCTTTGCAGCGTGGCCTTAGATAAGTCCGGAAGAATTTTAGTAGGGGTCCCATTGAAGTCTACTGTGCCTTTATCCCAAGCTCCCCGAAGAACTAGCTCTCTATCCACAAAATGATGTATCCGGCAGACCACATCTCGAGGTCTATCGGCATTAATAGGACGGGGGCCTATAGCTCGATGTATTCTATCAAACTGCAGCCTGTTAGGGTAGTGATCTCCAAGGATTCCCCGAAATATGTTTTTTGCCATCTCCTCAAGATTTTCTGTTTCTGCAGGCTCTGGGATACCTCTCAGACGCACATTATTGCGTCGACTTCTGTCCTCTAGCTCCTCCATCCGAAGCTGCATAGACACCTCCATATCTACATGCGACTTAACATGATTTTCCAAACATTGCACACGCTCTTCCAAAGAGTTTAAGGCAGATTCACTCACCGACATCTTCTGTGCCACAGCATGTATCTCGCCACGTACCTCTTTAATGACAGCCTGCTGTTTCTCCTCCATACGGGCTATCATTGCAGCGATGTCTGCTTTGGTGGGGAGGGCTTGTAGCAGAGCCCGCAGCTCCGCGTCTGCTCGCAGCGATAGAACGCCTTCCTCGGGTCTGGCCTCCGGGATACCGGCATGCACTCCGGCGGACTCCAGCCCAGTCAACATGCTCGTCCGCTCGCTTCCTGCGCAGAAGCCGTCCGACTCCAGGGCCCGTAAGTCACGAGGTATGGCCATCTTAGACCCAAGTGAGCCGGGGGTTGAGACCGGGAAAAATTGCGAAATCTCCCCTTCAGGTTTCAGTAGGTTTATTTTCTTGACCGAGCTTTTCACTTTCCGCTTTTTAGTTAGGGTCATTGCCAGGTCTAGTCAGAGTATCGGCGTGGACGGAGGGAAGCCAGGAGCTCAGCACATGTGTGTCTCTACTCCGCCATGTCCTGACCACACCCCCGGGTAGTTTTTTTCATAGAGGAGGTCGGCCTGATTGGTGGCTGGGAATTCTGTGTACAGTATGGGAACCCTTTCTATATGTTGAGCCAGTGTCATGAGTTTGGTAGTTTTAGAAGTATAAATGCCAGAGGGGAAGACATTACTAGGAGCCCTGAAGGAACTTGGAGGGGCCCTTAATGGGACGCCCTGACCACACTGAATGACCACTATTGAGAAAGCTAGAAAAAACATTTCCTAATTACTATTCATCCCCCTGGAATCAGATTCTGCAATTGCCAATCACCCCCGCCATCACCAATTTACTAGGAAAGGAACATTCATTATCCTCTTCCCGCCAACCACCTATAAGGGTTCTAAAAGCCAGGAGGCAGGCATTTGGGGTCACATGATTGGAAAGCTCCCAATCACAAGTATGCATCGGGAGCTTTTCGGTACCTGCTGGTTCGCTCCCAGCACGGTAAGTGGTTTACATAGAGCTGCATATATGTGTGTGGCCGGCGTGATGTGGGTAAAGATCTGTAAATGAACACTGGGCAATTTCTTATGAACTGTAATTGTGACCCCCCCATGAGGAAGAATGATCTCCAGCAACCCAGAGGGCTTTGTTCTTCCTCTAGTCCAGGCGTCACTAAATGGCGGACTGCAGGCCGAAAGCGGACCACAAAGCAATTATACCTGGACTGCGGCTCTGCTACTTAGCAGCCTGGGTATCCTCTCCCGGCTGACCACTTCCATCTGCTGCTGCCACTGCATTCGTCCATAGCATGCAGAAGGAACGGCATGCCCGGACAGAGGGCGGGACATCCTTTTCAAGTTAACAAGCCAGTGATTTATTGCTAGGATGCGGGGCACTCCTAGCAGCCAATCCCCTGCCTGTTAATATGAAAAGCTTGTCCCGCCCTCTGTCTGGACATGCCGTGCCTTCTGCATGCTACGGACAATTGCTGTGTAAGGGGACCAGTAGGAGGAGAATTACAGGGATGGAAGAGAGGCTGTTAAGGGGACCAGTAAAAGAAAAAAAAAAGGGGGGGGGGGTGGTGTTGCTGTGAAGGGGACTTGGATACAAGAAAGGAGGGGGGGGGGTGTGAAGGAGACTAAGATAAAAGTAAGGGGCTGTAAAGAGGACTTTGATGAAAGTAAGGGGGGACTGAGATGCAAGTACAGGGGGCCTCTGAAGGGGACTGAGGTGCAAGGAAAAGGGGCTGTAAAGGAGAGTGAGGTGCAAGGAAGGGGGGCTATGATATTGACTGGGGGGGTCTGTAAGGGGATTGTGATGCAAGTAATGTAAGGGGGGGGGGCTACAAAGGGGACTGAGGTGCAAGGAAGGGGGGCTGACATAAAGGGTGTAGGTATCTGATGTAAGGTGGGGGTGCTGTGATGTGAAGGGTGACAGAGAACATTTAAGTAAAGGAAGCACTGTGATGTAAAGAGGGGCTGTGATGTAAAATGGGTGGACTTGGATGCAAAGGGGGGCTGTGATGTAAAGGGGCTGTATTGTAAAGATGGGCTTTGTTGTAAAAGGGTGCTCTAATGAAAGGGGGTGCTGTATTGTAAAGTGGGGTGATGTAAACTGACACTGTAATGTAAATGGGGGATGTATTGTAAAGGGGGGTTCCGTGATGCAAAGCAGGGGTTTTGCAGTGTAAAAGGGGCTCTGTAGTGTAAAGGGGGGGTCCCTAATGTAAAGCGGGGGTTTTGCATTGTAAAAGGGGCTCTGTAGTGTAAAGCGGGGGTTTTGCAATGTAAAAGGGGCTCTGTAGTGTAAAGGGGGGTCCCTAATGTAAAGCGGGGGTTTTGCATTCTAAAAGGGGCTCTGTAGTGTAAAGCGGGGGTTTTGCAATGTAAAAGGGGCTCTGTAGTGTAAAGGGGGGCTGTGATGTAAAGGGAAGGACTGATGTAAAAGGGGAAACTGTAATATAATGGGGAGGGGCTGTAATGTGATGAAACCGAGTCATAGAGACTCGGATCTCTGCTGGATAAAAATGTTAATGCCCGGACCGCCGAGAATTTGAATTCCATACCCCTGCTCTAGTCCTAAACTGCTTGTTTGTGAGAGACTGCTAGTTATCTATGGGACTACCTAAGCAGGATAATTTTTGAGGTACTTACTGTTTTTCTCAGCTCCTGTATCGGTCCCACGAGCCAACTCAGAACATTTAATGGATGTAGGAAAGAACAGAAGCCACAACAAGTCTTCTCGTCGCCGTTCTCCTCATCCTCTTCGCCATTCTCGTTCTTTTATTTTGGCGGTTTTGTGATGAAGCTGCAACCGCATCTGTTCATAGTCTCATCTTCTTCCAGTCGTACTTTCTTTTTGCTTTTTTGTCCTCCATTTGCTTTTTTGTCCTCCTCTTCATTCAGATCATCCTTGCATGACCATCTAACCCTTATCTTCCTTCCATCCCTCATGGGGATCTCCATCTCTTCCCTCCTTTTCAATCTCCCCCTATAAAACAAAACAAAGGTAAGTTGAAGGACAGATTATAAAGTAGAACTCTACTCTTATAGATTTGGATGGAATGGGGGAAGGGTTCGGACTTTTCAAAGGTTATTATTGTTCTCTGTGCCCTGACTGGGAAACTTTCGCTTTATCTCCATATCAGAGGAGGAGAAGTGGGGAAATCTCCCATTAGGATTGAAGACAGCAACAAAAAGTTCTGCTTGGTGTTCTGCTAATATTATTAGATGTTTTTGAAGCATGTTTACAAAGAGTTACTAATCAGGAAGGATTTTGAAGAAAATTAAGGATCTGAAGGTCCCAAATACCGTGGGGGGGGGGTAGATAATTCAGGCTTACTATTTGTGCCAACTCTGCAGCCTCACAAGGGCCCCCTGGGGCTTAGGCCCCTTTTACACTTGTGTGACTTGTCCTGCAATTTGGGATTGCAAAGTCACATGACAAGTCGTACTTCATGATTTCCAATGAGTACCATTCATATCTGTACGACTTCAAATCCAACGACTTCAAAGTAGTCTCTGCACTACTTTTGGGCCGATTTAATGCGTTTTGAGGTCCAAAAACATAGGCATTGCTTCAAGTTTGCAAATTGCGGCAACAAAATCATGGTAAAATCGCGCAACCTTTAGGGTTACATAAGTGTGAAAGGGGCCTTAGGGGCTCATCTTTACATAGTACATTAAGGCCCGGTTCACACTGCTGCGACAACCACTCAGACCTTGGAGCACTTGTCACACCAGAAGTCGGACCCATTCTGTGCAATGGAACTGTTCTAATCGGTGCGACTTAAGTTGCTCCAATTTAGAAAAAGGTTCCTGCACTACTTTTGGTCCAACTTGCATTGACTTCTGTTACGTGAGCCGAAGTCGCGCCGGGGTCCAACTTCAAAGTCGCTCAGAAGTTGTGGGCAGTGTGACCCTGGGCTAAAGTGGTTGTAAAGGCACAAGGTTTTTTTACCTTCATGAATTCCATGTGTGAAGATAAAAACACCTTCTGTGTGAAGCAGCCCCCCTAATACTTACCTTAGCCCCCTCTCCATCCAGCGATGTCCACGAGAGCAGTGTGAACCTGGGCTAAAGTGGTTGTAAAGGCACAAGGTGCCCTCTTTGGTCTCTTCTTGTCTTCCCTTGTTATCTTTTCTCTCTCCCCATCTCCTCTTGCCCTCTTCTTTATCTCTTTCATTTCCTCACTCTGCTCTTCTTCTTCCTGCTCTGTCTCTTCTTCTGCATCCACACAGTTGCCGCTGCAGGTGCAATCCCAAGGGCACTGTGGAAAAGGAAAGGATTGATTAGTAGATAGAACACAGGAGTATCACCTTTCAGCTACATCAGACAGCCGGTCACTTCTGCAATACTTATTATGTCATTTATGATTTATGTGTTTCCCCAAAAATGCCAATTTTTATCAGGTAGTTTATTCCATAGAGGAGGTGGACATGATTGGTGGCTGAGAATTTGGTGTATGGTATTGGGACCCTTTCTATATGTTCAGCCAGTGTGGTGAGTTTAGTACTTTTAGGAGTATAAATGCCAGAGGGGGAGGCCATTACTAGGAGCCCTGAGGGAACTTGGAGGGGCCCTTAGTGACGGTTCACCCTGGTGCGATAAGGGAAACCCTGCATTTCGGTGTCGGCTACCGCATCGCACCTGAATCGCACACTGGTTCACACTGATCTCTGCAAACCGCTGGGGGTGTCGATGTAAAGGCAATGACACCCCCAGTTCGCAGATCGCAGTGCGAACTGTTAAATGGTGCAGGAATCGGCTTCTCCTCTGCTTTCAATGCCCTTTCTATCTTTTCTCTCCACTCGTCTTCTTTTAACTTCTCTTTTTAAAACTTGAAAAACAAACACTTTGTTTGAAGGCCAGGTCTGGGGCAGGGCCAGGGGTGGGGTTGAGGGTGGGGCTGAAGTGGGGCCTCGTCAGGTTGACTGTACAGAGCCCCATGAATTCTATTAGTGGCCCTGCTCCCAAATCCCTCCTTTTAACACAAACTCTCCCAAATTCCCTCTTCAGGTACAATCCCCCTAAAACTTTATTTATTCCAAAATTTTAAATTCTTGGGTGTGGTATTGCATTTTAAGTATTCTTATTTGCTCTGGTCTCTCCCTCCTGATAGAACTACAACACTGAAAAGGTGGAGTGGCTGCTCATCCAATAACTGGTTACTGAAAAAACAATTGATACCGAGGTATCCACCCCCAGTGGGTTTTTAGGCAGCACAATAAGCAGTACATCAAAAGATAATGATTTTGATAAAAATATAAACTTTATTCACAAGATTACATACATAATAAAAATCCCAATACGGGAAACATGAAAGCTCCAGTAGTCTCTATACAATACATCTCAAAATCTCATATATCGTGACATCATGACATAAAATAGCGCATCAACCCCAAAAATGGATATATGGGGGAGCATGTACCCCAACGCGTTTCAACCTATCAGAGGTCTTCCTCAGGGGGACTGTATTGCCTAAAGAGAACACATTGTAATTTGCAATATGTCTACACAGCAAGTCAGTGAAGTTAGTACAATTATATCTTTCAACTTTACCATGAAGGTGAGATTGTTGAGAAAATGGAGAGCAAATAAAACTCGTTGTATCCTCCACATTCAGAGGGGAGTGGCACTTCCCACTCCGGGCGACCAAACAGGCGTAGGGGTCTGCAAGGAGTCACCAGACCATATCGGCATGCAAGAGAGCACACGACACCTAGTGGGGGATTATGGGAATTATAATTAACTTCGTTTATAAATCTTTTGATATAGTGCTGGTCTATATTGAATTTCAATGGCCAGCATAACAGTAAAGAACAGGGAGACACCTGGAATCAGAAAAGCTGAAAAGGAAATAAGAAAAAAAGAGGGAAAAAAGGGGGAGAAGGAGAAGGGAGTGGAGGGGAAGGGAAAGAAAGGGGAGAAGGGAAGAAAAGAAAAGGGAACAGACATGGAAAAAGGAGGAAATGCAGAGGGAGAGAGACAGAAAGGGTGTGTGGTGAGGGAAGGAAAGGGGGGAAAAAAAAAGGGGAGGGGTAGAGGACAAAAATGGTCTCTCCCTCTTTGCCCTCACCCTCTCTTCCCCGGCCTTCTCTTCCCATACCCTTTTTACTTTCTCCATCTCCTCTCTTGCCCTCTCTCTCATCCGCTGCTCTTTCTCATTCTGTTCTTTCTCCTTCCTTGCTCTCCTTATTTCCCTTGCTAAGAGTTTTCTCTCCGGGTATGCCTTTGCCTTCTCCTCTGCTTTCAACGTGCTTTCAATTTTTTCTCTCCACTCGTCTTCTGTTAACTTCTTTTTTTTCGCCCTCTTTCGTCTCTTCTTCTCTCCCCTTGTTATCTTTTCTCTCTCCCCATCTCCTCTTGCCCTCTTCTTCATTTCCTCGCTCAGCTCTTCTTCTTTCTGCTCTGTCTCTTGTTCCACCGCCCCACAGTTTCCGCTGCAAGTGCAAGCTTTGTTTTGGGGGGGTTGTGAAGGAGACAGATAAAAGTAAGGGGCTGTATAGAGGACTGGGGTGCTAGGAGAGGGTCTGTGAAGGGGATACAAGAAGGGGGACTGGGATAAAAGGAGGGGGGCTGAGATGCAAGTAAGGGGGGGCTGAAATGGGAGTTAAGGGGGACTTTAAAGCGGATTGAGGTGCTGGAAGGGGGGCTGCGAAGGGGTCTGAGCTGCAAGTAAGGAGGGGCTATGATATGGACTGGGGTGCAAGTAAGGAGGGGCTATGATATGGACTGGGGTGCAAGTAAGGGGGGGCTGCAAAGGGGACTGAGGTGCAAGGAAGGGGGGCTCCTGTATACATAGTACATTAAGGCCCGGTTCACACTGCTGCAACAATCGCTCAGACCTTGGAGCACTTGTCACACCAGAAGTCGGACCCCATTCTGTGCAATGGAACTGTTCTAATCGGTGCGACTTGAATCGCTCCAATTTAGAAAAAGGTTCCTGCACTACTTTTGGTCCAACTTGCATTGACTTCTGTTACGTGAGCCAAAGTCACGCTGGGGTCCAACTTCAAAGTCGCTCAAGTCGTGGGCAGTGTGACCCTGGGCTAAAGTGTTTGTAAAGGCACAAAGTTTTTTACCTTCATAATTTCCATAGTTGCCCTTTCCACTTTGTTATCTAAAGAGAAAAAAAGATGGTAAGGTAACACGTTAAGTACAAATTTTAGAGTGGAACTCCACTCAAAATGTTTTCTTGTAGATTTGGATGGAGTGGGTAAAGGGTTCAGATGTTTCCAAGGTTTCATTTTTTTCTGTGTCCTGACCGGGATAGTTTCTTCTCACTTCCTGTCATCTCAGCAGGAGAGGAAGTGAGCAGAATCCTCCCAGTGGGGTCGCAGACATCAGTAACTCATATGAGGTGCGAACCTGCTGTAAATGGATACAAGCCCGTTTACATCCATCGCTCTGTAGAAGTGAATAGAGAGTCAGATCAGGTCTGCCGATATTAAAGAGGTCTATTCTAATCTGAAAACAAATTATTAATTTTTAATTATTACATTTATTAACATTTTACTTACAAACACTTCTAACAATAAATTTTAACAAATTCCCTATTCTGGAACAATAAAATTAACAATAATTTCATTTTTTTGTTTTTAACAAACGTTTTTATTAATTCAAAAACAAGTTACAAACAAGGATACAGTGCTGTGTTCATATTGGACAATATCACAAGTAAGCAGAAAAAGTAAGGTACAACATATGTATACAGTAGCAAAAAGATCACTCGGATGGGCAACCGAGGCACAATACAGCCCAGAAGACCCACTCCCCCCCCACCTAAACAGGCACAGAGAAAAAAAAAAGGGGGCGGAGGAGGGGGATGGGTCCAACAATAATTTCATTTTAATTTGTCTTATGACTATTCTCCTCTGCATCGTCTACATTGCAGCTTCTGCTGCAGCTGCACTCCCCTACATCTTCTGCATCGCAGATGCTGCTGCAGCTGCACTCCCAAGCGCACTGTGGAAAAGGAAAGGATTGATTAGTAGATAGAACACAGGAGTATCACCTTTCAGCTACATCAGACAGCCGGTCACTTCTGCAATACTTATTATGTCATTTATGATTCATGTGTTTCCCCAAAAATGCCAATTTTTATCCGGTAGTTTATTCCAAAGAGGAGGTGGACATGATTGGTGGCTGAGAATTCGGTGTACGGTATTGGGACCCTTTCTATATGTTCAGCCAGTGTGGTGAGTTTAGTACTTTTAGGAGTATAAATGCCAGAGCGGGGAGGGCATTACTAGGAGCCCTGAGGGAACTTGGAGGGGCCCTTAGTGACGGTTCACCCTGGTGCAATAAGGGAAACCCTGCATTTTGGTGTCGGCTCCCGCCTCACACCTGAATCGCACACTGGTTCACGCTGCTCTCTGCAAACCGCTGGGGGTGTCAATGTAAAGGCAATGACATCCCCAGTTCGCAGATCGCAGTGCAAACTGTCAAATGGTGCAGGAATCGAATTGTAAAGGTATGAGCACCCATGCGATCCAATTCCAGTGCAGACCGAAAAAAGGGTCAGACCCCTGGTCTTCTTATCCACCTCATGACCAAAGACCAGGCAATCCCACACCCTGCCGTCACTTGCGTAACAATGCCACTCTCAGCTGCGCCCGGCACAAAGATTTTCCAGCTTTCGGGACCACAATCTAGATGCCAGCAGACTGAGAGCGATTGTCACCAGGTTAAACGATTAACCCTTTCTTTGCCACCACCGCTACGTTTGAATGAGCCCAGCGGACGCTCGTGATTTTAGAAATATCAATTATGACTATAGAATAACCATCTGTAACACACAATGTCACCTCAGACAAGAATGTTCAGATAGGTTATCCTAAAAAGTAGTGCTCTTTCAGGAGGCAGGTTATTTTGGGTCAGTTTGCGTTTAAGAGCTTAGAGACAAAGTTAACACTTTTCAAAATAAGGTTTAATTATAAGAAAGGTTAAAATTGGTGCGAATAAAAATATTTACAGAAAAATGGGTTACAAAGCAATAGAGACATAATACAGCAATTTAGAAATATGAAGGTAAAGAGTGAATATACTTGCATTTAAAAATGTCCTGGTATTACCTTAGTTTTAGAAGCTGAACATTCGATCAGCCTTCTCTTAAAGCGATGTTATTGCTTGGATGGTAGAATGAAGACTGACTCTCTATCAGTTCCTGTCCTTTTCTCTGACTGAAAATGGGGCGGTGACGGACACCCCTGACCAATTACAACAGAATGGCAACAGGGCTGTCCAGTGGGGTATGACTATTCCAAATGCACTTTTGTGGACAGAGTCATACCACTCCTAATATCTTGAAATATGTAACGGTTACATGCTTGAAACTGATATTTTATTGTCCGGCCGTGAATGTACTATCTCCAGACACTAAACATGGGTTATCTCGGAATAACCCCTGACCTGTAAGGCATCTGATCGCTACCTTGTCTTTCCTAGGCATGAAGGTGTTCATGTTTGATCTTAATTCAATCGGTATTTCTCTTACGTCCTCCAACAGTCGCCGCCCTCTTCATATTCGTCACAATGGGGTATTAGACTTTGCTCCGAAGGAGTAGCTAGGCAACAGAATATGTTAATATAAAAGTTTTAACACATCCCACCCCCAGGGGGTGGTCCCCTCAGTCAATGCCCTCCTACTTCCTGTATCCATACTCCAGTTTCAATGTCTAGCTTGTCAGGAGTAGCTGGATGTCTCTATGCTGGGGCATTTGTCTCAGCCTTTCTCTATTCTTTTTTGATTTTTGTTTGAGTTTTTTCTCTCCTTTTACTTTGCTGTTATTTTGTCAGCGTTAGTTAGTACTTCTGATGAAGAGGATTCGTGCGGGCTGGGTCTTGGGCTGATCCCCCTGGTCGCAGGTTGTGGGTCAGTGGTTTCCCGGCCTGCCATCGAGCGTTCAGCCAGGTATCGCTCCTGGCACAGTGGACGACCCATCCCTGTTCGGTGCAGGGATGCTTGGTGAGGTGGCTACCTCACTGGACGCTGTGCGGTTTCTTAACCCCGGTTTAGTGCGTCCTGGATGCGACTCTCCCTGCCTCATGTGCTGCGGTTTGTTCGCCTGTGCGGGTTCCCCACGTCATTAGGAGGTAAGTGTACTTATGTGGGGACCTGTCTGTCGGGGGGGTGTCAGTCTGGGACTGTGTAACCTGCCTCTGTTCACACTGTTTGGCTCCCTGTCATTCTGCCTGCACGCTGTGGGTTGCAGGAGGGGGGGCTGTGTGGCACTGTGTGTCTGCCTGTGTACTGTGTGAAGCGCTGTGTGCTGTGGGGCATGCTTTTGGTCATGTTGGGGCACTATACAGCGGTCGCTGCGGCGATCCGCCATGTTTTTTTACATGGGTGGTGTTTTGTAGGACATCACAGAGTGGGGGAGCGGCGTTTTCGGCGCCAAACGGCGCCATTTTGCCTGCATTCGCCCCAGCCGCATGTTTTCACTGCGGGCGGCCATTTTCTTGTAGCCTTTCATAGGCTTTAACAGAGCGCCCTGATTGCATCACTTCCTCTTTCCTGATGTGCACCGATCGAGGCGGCAGCTACAGCAGGGGTCTCCTCAGGTTTTGACCTTTCTGTCTTCCTATATCCATTGCCTGTTTTCTGTGCTATCCCTGTGGGGGTCTCATTGGGCTTGTGTGTGTGGCGGTGGGCTGCGCTCGCCTCGCTTGTTAAAGGGGCAGTTAACCCTTTCTTTGCCAGCATATTTTTTTGGGGCAATGGATTCTCAGGAGGGCAAATTTCCTGCCACATTGGTGGGTAGCCAGGGGACTGCTGTTTCCCCCCCAGGGGGGGATTTGGCTGTGATTGTGGCTAATCTTGCTGCCCAGGTGCAAATGTTGGTGGCTGCTCAATCCACAAAAAGGTCCAGAGTTTCAATTTCCTCTGGTTCAGAGGGTGATGGTGCGGGGGCTGATATGGCCGGGGTCTCCTTATCAGGATCCCATTCCTCCCTGGATCTTGTGGGGTCCGAGGTGGAGGCTGAGGTTGAAGGGGTGGATAATTCTCCCCCTGGCTCGTCTGAAGAGCTTGCACTCATGGATGAATTGGTTGCTTCCATCAAGCAAACGCTGCGCTTGCAGGATGAACAGTGTCCGCCTGCTGCCTTGGCAGCTTATGGGACAAAGAGAAGACGCAAAACATCGCAGGTTTTTCCTTGCACTGATGATTTTCAGAGCGCTGTTTAGGAACAATGGCGTAATATTCGCAAACCTTTTGCTGTACCCAGTAGGTTCAAACTGCGTTATCCCTTCACGCCCGGTTCTGACGAGCGTTGGTGTGTACCACCTCCTGTGGATCACGCGATCGCGGTTCTGAATAAGTCCACTGCGATTCCTGCTGAGGATACCCCGGTGTTCCGGGATGCCACAGACAAGAGGCTGGAGTCTCTTGCCCGTCATACCTATTCTATTATGGGTTCTATGCTGAAAGCTCTGTTTGCTTCCCTTATGGCGGCCCAGGCGGTCGCGAGTTGGACGCAGGTGCTTAGACGCGTTTTGGTGGCTGATTCCGCCCCACAGGCGACATTGGACATGGTGGATCAAATCCATTTGTGCGATGCAGACTTAGATATGGTCCCGTTGGCCGCACGTGTACACGGTGTGGCGGTGTTGTCTCGCCGTTTGGTTTGGTTGAAGTGTTGGTCGGTGGACCAATCTTCGCGCAAGACTTTAGCCAATCTTCCTTATAACGGTTCTTGCCTTTTTGGCGAATCTTTGGATACTCTGATAAAGGGGATCACAGGGGGTAAGAGCACGCTCTTGCCCCAATCCCAAAGGGCTAAGTCGGCTCCTGGTAAGAAGCATGCTTCCTTTCGGCCCTCTCAGGTGTCCTTTCGTGCCTTTCGGCCGTACTATAAGGGCAAGCCGTTCAAAGGTCAGAGCTCCCAAAAGAAGGCGTGGTCAGGTAAGCAGAAGTCCGGCCAGTCCGGATCCGCTGCCCACAACAGTGCGGCCTGAAGGGGCGCCCTCACACGGTTCTGGGGTGGGGGGACGCTTGCTCGGTTTTCCACAACCATGGCTGACCCGTGTTCGGGAGAGGTGGGTTCAGGAAATCGTTCGATCTGGTTACAAGATCGAGTTTCTCTCTCGGCCGGAGAGCAGATTTTTTCCCTCAAATCTTCAACTGTCTCCGGAGCGTTTGCGGGATCTGCACCTAGCGGTGCGGGACCTGAGGGCTCAGGGAGTGATGGTCCCGGTGCCTCATCGGGACAGATTTCGGGGGTTCTATTCCAATCTGTTCACCGTGCCCAGGAAGGAGAGCAAGGTACGTCCAATTCTGGACTTAAAGGCTCTGAACCGCTTTGTGTGGGTTCGCAAGTTCCGCATGGAATCTCTGCGGTCGGTGGTGGCTGCCCTGGTTCCGGGGGAATTCATGGCCTCCATCGACTTGAAGGATGCGTACCTACACATCCCCATTTTCGAGTGTCACCAGAGGTACCTTCGATTCGCCATTGCAGAGGATCACTACCAATTCGTGGCGTTACCTTTTGGCCTCGCTTCGGCTCCGCTGGTTTTCACCAAGGTGCTTGCACCACTGCTGACCTTGTTAAGGGCCCAGGGCATCTCTGTCCTGGGGTATCTGGACGATATTCTGGTTCGGTCTGCGACCAGCCAGGGCCTGGAGACAGATCTGTCCGTCACGGTGCAGACTCTACAGGAGTTTGGTTGGATGATAAATTATCCAAAATCGACGCTGTGTCCGGCGGTTCGTCTTCCCTATTTGGGAATGATCCTGGACTCGGTCCAAGCGAAGGTCTTCCTACCGGACGACAAACTCAAGGTTCTTCAGGGAGAAGTCCAGTCCCTCACGGACGTTCCGTGCTCTTCCCTGCGAAAGTGCATGCGGTGTCTGGGACTGATGGTCTCGGCTTTCGAGGCAATTCCCTTTGCCCAGTTTCACACGAGGGGTCTCCAGGCGGAGATCCTGTCCAGGTGGGACGGGCGTCCGCAATCTCTGGATGTCCAGATTTCGTTGAGCCATCGCACCAGAAGGGATCTTCTGTGGTGGCTCCAGTCCCCGGCGGTGTCGGGGGGAAAGTCTTTTCGTCCTCTTTCATGGACGGTGATCACCACGGATGCCAGCCTGTCGGGCTGGGGTGGTGTTCTGGGCGTTCTGTCCGCCCAGGGGACTTGGTCGGAGGAGGAATCCTCCCTTCCGATCAACATTCTGGAGTTGCGTACGATAAATCTCTGCCTTCAACGTTGGACGGACAGGCTGCGCGGCTGTCCGGTTCGGGTGCAGACGGACAATGCCACGGCGGTGGCTTACGTCAATCACCAAGGGGGCACCAGGAGTGCCTGAGCGGCTCGGGAAGTGGCCGACATTCTTTCTTGGGCCGAGGCTCATGTTCCGGCGATATCGGCGGTAAACATTCCGGGGGTGGAGAACTGGCAGGCGGATTATCTGAGCCGCCAGACCCTGGATCAGGGGGAATGGTCTCTCCACCCGGCTGTCTTCCAGATGTTGTGCGCGAAGTGGGGTCTTCCGGATGTGGACCTGTTCGTCTCGTCTGAACAACAAGGTGAAAAGGTTCGTGGCAAGGACGCGCGATCCTCGGGCAGACGCGTCAGACGCGTTAGTAGCCCCGTGGCATCAGTATCGGCTGCTGTATGCGTTTCCGCCGATTCAATTGCTGCCCAGGTTCCTTCGCAGGTTGACCTCGGAACCACACACAGTGATTCTTGTGGCACCGGACTGGCCTCGCCGGTCCTGGTACGCGGACCTCGTGAACCTGGCGGTCGACGCTCCTTGGCGTCTGCCTCTTCGAGAAGATCTCTTGTCTCAAGGGCCGATATTCCATCCTGCTTTACAGTCGCTGGCTTTGACGGCCTGGCTGTTGAAACTGAGGTCCTGAAAGATAGGGGTCTTTCTCCGGAGGTCATTCACACTTTGATTAACGTGAGGAAGTCTTCCTCGGGGAAGGTATATCGCCGTACTTGGAAGGCCTATTTTGCCTGGTGTGAGTCCAGGGGGTTTTCACCTCGCACATACTCTGTGTCTAGGGTGTTGTCCTTCCTTCAGACGGGTGTCGACCAGCGTCTGGCGCTGGCTACGATCAAGGGTCAGGTGTCTGTGCTGGCCGTTCTCTTTCAACGTCCTGTGGCGTCTAACTCCTTGGTTAGTACCTTTGTTCAAGGGGTGCGACATCTGGTCCCTCCTAGGAGGGCACCTTTACCTCCTTGGGACTTGAATCTTGTTCTGTCCGTGTTACAACATGCTCCTTTTGAACAGCTCAGGAAGATCTCGTTGTCCATGTTGTCCAAAAAAGTCGCTTTTTTGGTAGCGATCACTTCGGCTCGTAGGGTTTCGGAGCTGGCAGCTTTGTCCTGCAAGTCTCCGTATCTGGTCCTTCATCTGGATAAGGTGGTCTTGCGACCTAACCTTTCTTTTCTTCCGAAGAGAGTTTCGGATTTTCACATCAATGAGGACATTGTCCTGCCTTCGCTCTGCGCGAAGCCCAGACATCCGAAGGAGGTGGAGCTGCATTCCTTGGATGTTGTTCGGGCGATTAGGGTTTACCTAAAATCGACTGAATCTTTCCGCAAGTCGGATTCCTTGTTTGTTCTTCCTGAGGGACCTCGGAAGGGCTTGGCTGCATCGGCCTCTACCATTGCCAAATGGATCAGACAGACTGTGGAACAGGCCTATGCTTTGAAGGGGAAAGTTCCCCCTGTGCCTGTGAAGGCGCACTCTACAAGATCTCTGAGTACGTCTTGGGCCTGTCGTCATGGGGCTTCTGTGGCCCAGGTGTGTAAGGCGGCAACTTGGTCGTCCGTTCACACCTTCACAAAATTCTACAGAGTGGATGTTCAGGCATCGGCAGATGCTTCCTTTGGCCGCAAGGTTCTTAGTGCGGCAGTTCCTTAGAGCCTCTTGTATGGGCTCCTTGGCTGTTTGGGATACATGTTATTATCCCTGGGTTATTGTTTTTCCTGGGATTTTTGCTTCTGTTGAGCAAGTTTTTTCTTCTGTTGCCCAGATGGTTTCCTTCCTTTGGTAAGGTTCCTTTCTCTGCTGTGGAGACGGCGTTGCCTTGGGCGCGGCTGCGTTTCCCACCCCTCATGTTTGCACTGCTTTGGGACGTCCCCATTGTGACGAATATGTAGAGGGCGGCGACTGTCGGAGGACGTAAGAGAAAACGGAATTTTTGTAAAATCTTACCTGTAAAATTCCTTTCTCTGAGTCCTCCGACAGTCGCCGCCCCCGCCCCTCTTTTGGGGTTGATTGTACTCTCTACTGCTATTCCACTGAAACTGGAGTATGGATACAGGAAGTAGGAGGGTATTGACTGAGGGGACCACCCCCTGGGGGTGGGATGTGTTAAAACTTTTATATTAACATATTCTGTTGCCTAGCTACTCCTTCGGAGCAAAGTCTAATACCCCATTGTGACGAATATGAAGAGGGCGGCGACTGTCGGAGGACTCAGAGAAAGGAATTTTACAGGTAAGATTTTACAAAAATTCAGTTTTTATGTGGCATCCAAATATCTACTTTTTGTCAATGTGTTATGTTCGGGTAAAAAGGTATGACTAGAGCATGGATTGTGAGATGTATATTGACAATTTGGCTTGGGGAATTTACAAGGCAGCTTCACTGGACATCTGCTCAGACCCCATGCTGTTCCCGGAGACCCAACTCCTGCTAGAAGGGCAGATAAGACTTTACAACCTGCCAGCCAGGATGTGTTTTGAGATAAGGCACTCTTTTGAGGCCTTGCATACTAATGCCAAAGGGAAGGTGGGGGCTACTTTGAGTGAGAGAGAGGGGGAAGGAAATATCTCTGCTGAGTAAAAATCTGCTGCTACAGCTTAAACTGGAATGCTGTCTGTGTCACTGAACAAGATGGCTGCCTGTGACAGCTTTTAGGGAACTCCGGGCACAACATGATTACAGGGTCCTACACCATTTTGGTGCAAATGCGATGCGATTTCAGTGCGATGTCTGGCTGCAATGTTAGTATGGCTGAATTTGCATCGCACAGACATCGCATGTGATCTGCACAGCAATGAGGTGCGAATCACATGCTATGCTTGGCATTGCCCAAGTGTGAACTGGCACTCAATGGGACGCCCTGACCAGGCTGAATGACCACTGTTGAGAAAGCTAGAAAACGTTTCCTAATTACTATTCACCCCCCTGGAATAAGCGATAGTAGCAGATTCTGCCATTGGCAATCACCCCCGTCATCACCAATTCACTAGGAAAGGAACATTCATTAACCACTTAAAGAGCAGCCGCCGCAGATATACTGCAGCATGCTGGCTGGCCTGCGCAAACCACCGTATCTGTACGGCGTCTTGTGGGAGCGGGTCCTGGGCGCGCGCCCGCTCTCTAGCCCTGCAGCTAAGCAACGGGAACTCGGCGATTGCTGCAGGGAGTGACAGAAGGCGGTGAACACGCTGTAAACACGGCGCACCGCTCATCTCTCACTGATTGAAACAGGGCTCCTGTGTTCCTGTTATCTCGGAACACAGGAGCCCTGTTTCCATCCACCAAGTCTGGCCCCCACACAGTTAGAATCACCCCCTAGGTACATATTTAACCCTTTGATCGCCCCTGGTGTTAACCCCTTCCCTGCCAATGTCATTAGTACAGTAACAGTGCATATTTTTTGCACTGATTGCTGTAGTAATGTCAATGGTTCCCCCAAAAGTGTCAAAAATGTCAGTTAGGGGCCCAATCTGTCCGCCACAATGTCGCAGTCCTGCTAAAAATCGCAGATCACCACCGATACTAGTAAAAAAATTAATAAATAAAGATAACCTAAATCTTTCGCCTAGTTTGTAGACGCGATAACGTTTGCGCAAACCAATCAAAATACACTTATTGGGTTTTTTTTTCCAAAAATATGTGGCATAATAGAAATTGGCCAAAAATGATTAAAAATTTTAAATTTAAAATTTTTTTTCTCTTACGTCCTCCGACAGTCGCCGCCTCTTCATATTCGTCACAATGGGGTTATTGACCTTTGCTCCGTAGGAGTAGCTAGGCAACAGAATATGTTAATATCAAAGCTTTTAGCATACCCCACCCCTAGGGGGTGGTCCCCTCAGTCAATACCCTCCTGCTTCCTGCATTCCTACCTCAGTTTCAATTGTCTAGCTCAGGAGTTAGCAGGCTTATCCTGTGCTGGGATTTCAGTCTCAGCCTCTATTCTCTCTTTTTGTTTTTATTTCAAGTGTTTTCTCTTCTTTACTTAGCTGTTATTTTTCATCATTAGTTTAGTTCTTCGGATGAAGATGATAATGCGGAGCTGGGTCTCGGGCTGGCCTCCCTGGGTATCCGGGGTTCAGGGCCAGTGGCTTCCCAGCCTGCCATCGAGCGTTCAGCTCAGGTTTCCCTGGCATATATGAACGACCCATCCCTGTTCGCAGCAGGGATGCTGCGGTGAGGTGGCTACCTCACCGGACGCCATTTGCGGTTTCGCACCGCAGTTCCACTGCGACCTGGCTGCGACTCTCCCTGTCCCTAGTGCAGCGGTTTGATCGCTTGTGCGGGTTCCCCACGCCATCCGGATGGTAAGTGTATTCTGTGTGGGGACCTGTCTGTTTTGGGTGTCAGTCTGGGACTGTGGGACCCTGCATGTCTGTGAAAAAACGTTGAGCTCCCTGTCAGTATTAGCTGCCTTTCTGTGGGCTGAAGAGGGGGGGGGCTCTCCTGCTCTGCTCTGTGTAACAGGCTGAGAGTTCTGTGAGACATGCTGTATGCTGTGTGACATGCTTGTGCAATGTTTTTGGGGCATACTGTGCGGCGACCGCTGCTGCGGTCCGCCATTTTTTTGCAGTAAGCTATAGTGGCAGGTCCTGTGTGGAAAGAGCAGCGTTTTTTGGCGCCAAGCGCTGCCATTTTGGCGGCGATCGATCCGGCCTCATGTCAGCGCTGTTTCTGTATCTGCCTATGGAGCCTCAGCCAGCGGCCATGTTTGTGTAGCATTTACATAGGCTTCATAGGGATGGTCAGTCTTGCATCACTTCCTTTTCCTCTGGGACAGCGATCGGTGCAGCAGCCTGTGTGATCCCTCCAGGTTTTACCTTTCCATATTCCTGTATTCCTTGCCTTGTATTCCTATCCCTGTGGGGGTCAGTGTATTCTGTGAGTGTGGTGGGCTACGCTCGCCGCAATCTTAAAGGGGCAGTACTCCTTTTTTTTTTTTTTTCCTAAGTCTACTGGGGCATGGATTCTCAGGAATGCAAGTTCCCCCCTCCTTGGTAGGGGGCCAAGGGGCTGCTGCTTCCCCCGAGGGGGCTGATCTGGCTACTATTGTGGCTAACTTAGCTTCTCAGGTGCAGATGCTGGTGGCTGATCGATCCACAAAAAGGCCCAGAGTGTCAATTTCCTCTGATTCAGAGGGCGATGGGGATGCTATGGCTGGAGTGCCCTTCTCAGGGTCTCGCTCATCTCTAGACCTTGCGGGGTCTGGAGGGGAGGCTGAGGTGGAAGGGGTTGATAATTCTCCCCCTGGCTCGTCTGAAGAGCTTGCACTCATGGATGAGTTGGTTGCTTCTATCAAGCAAACGCTGCATTTGGAGGATGAACCATGTCCTCCTGTTTTGATGTCCTCGTACGGGACGCGAAGGAAACGCACAATGTCGCAAGTTTTTCCTTGCTCTACGGAATTTCAGCGCGCTGTTGATGAGCAATGGCGCAATATAAAGAAGCCTTTTGCTTTGCCGAGTAGGTTCAAGCTGCGTTATCCTTTTACACCAGCTACTGATGAGCGTTGGTGTGTGCCGCCTCAGGTGGATCACGCGGTGGCGATTTTGAATAAATCCACTGCGATCCCTGCTGAGGATACCCCGGTGTTCCTGGACCCTGCGGACAGGAGATTGGAGTCTCTGGCCCGTCACTCTTATACGGTTGCGGGCTCTATGCTGAAGCCTATTTTTGCTTCCATTATGGCAGCCCTGGCTTTTGCCGATTGGACGCAGGTGCTCAGGTGCACCCTGGTGACTGACTCTGCTTCGCCGTCAACATTGGCTATGGTGGATCAGATTCATCAGGGTGTCATGTACTTGTGTGATGCGGACTTAGATATGGTCCCTTTGGCTGCGCGTCTCCAGAGTGTGGCGGTGTTGAACCGTCGCCTGATCTGGCTGAAATGTTGGTCTGTTGACCAATCTTCTCGCAAGACTTTAGCTAATTTGCCCTACGCGGGCTCTCGCCTTTTTGGCGAATCTTTGGATACTCCTGATAAAGGGTATTTCTGGGGGTAAGAGCACTCTTTTGCCCCAGACTCACAAGACTAAGTTTGTTCGCGGTAAGAAGAATACTTCGTTTAGACCCTCTCAGGGGTCCTTTCGTGCCTTTCGGTCGCACTATAAGGGCAAGCCCTTCAAGGGACAAGGCTCCCAGAAAAAGCTGTGGGCAGGTAAGCAGAAGTCCGGCCAGTCCGGGTCCGCTGCCCATAACAATGCGGCCTGAAGGGGCGCCCTCACCCAGTTCTGGGGTGGGGGGACGTTTGCTTGGTTTTCTTCAACCCTGGCTGGCCCGCGTTCGGGACAGGTGGGTTCAGGAAATCGTTCGATCTGGTTACAAGATCGAGTTTCTCTCTCGGCCGGCGGGCAGATTTTTTCCCTCAAATCTTCAGCTGTCTCCGGAGCGATTGTGGGATCTGCACCTGGCGGTGCGTGACCTGCGGGCTCAGGGAGTGGTGGTTCCGGTGCTTCATCGGGACAGATTTCGGGGGTTCTATTCCAATCTGTTCACTGTGCCCAGAAAGGAGGGCAAGGTACGTCCGATTCTGAACTTGAAAGCTCTGAACCGCTTTGTGCGGGGTCACAAGTTCCGCATGGAATCCCTGCGATCGGTGGTGGCTGCCCTGGTTCCGGGGGAATTCATGGCCTCTATCGATCTGAAGGATACGTATCTTCACATCCCCATTTTCGAGGGTCACCAGAAGTACCTTTGATTCGCCATTGCGGAGGATCACTACCAATTCGTGGCGTTACCCTTTGGTCTCGCTTCGGCTCCGCGGGTTTTCACCAAGGAGCTTGCGCCGGTTCTGGCTTTGTTGAGAGCCCAGGGCATCTCGGTCCTGGGGTATCTGGATGACATTCTGGTTCGGTCTGCGACCAGTCAGGGTCTGGTGAGCGACCTGTCCGTCACGATGCAGACGCTACAGGAGTTTGGCTGGACGCTGTGTCCGTTCGTCTTCCTTACCTGGGAATGATCCTGGACTCTGTTCAGGCGATGGTCTTCCTGCCGGAAGACAAGCTCCGGAAGCTTCAAGAAGAAGTCGGGTCCCTCAGGGACGTTCAGTGCTCGTCCCTCCGGACGTGCATGAGGTGTCTGGGATTGATGGTCTCGGCTTTCCAGGCGATACCCTTTGCCCAGTTTCACACGCGGGGTCTCCAAAGGGAGATTCTGGCCAGGTGGGACGGACGACCGCAGTCTCTGGATCTCCAGATTTCGTTGAGTCATCGCACCAGAAGGGACCTTCTGTGGTGGCTCCAGTCCCCGGCGGTGTCGGGGGGCAAGTCCTTTGGCCCTTTCTCGTGGACAGTGATCACCACGGATGCCAGCCTGTCGGGCTGGGGTGGTGTTCTGGGTGTTCTGTCCGCCCAGGGAACTTGGTCAGAGGAGGAGTCCTCCCTTCCGATCAACATTCTGGAATTGCGAGCAATAAATCTCTGCCTTCGGCGTTGGTCGGACTGGCTGCAGGGCCGTCCGGTTCGGGTGCAGACGGACAATGCCACAGCGGTGGCCTATGTCAACCACCAAGGGGGCACCAGGAGTGCCCGAGCGGCTCGGGAAGTAGCCGACATTCTATCTTGGGCCGAGACGCACGTCCCGGCGATATCTGCTGTTCACATTCCGGGGGTGGAGAACTGGCAGGCGGATTATCTGAGCCGCCAGACCCTGGACCAGGGAGAATGGTCCCATCACCCGGATGTCTTCCTGATGTTGTGCGAGAAGTGGGGGTCCCCAGATGTGGACCTGTTCGCGTCTCGTCTGAACAACAAGGTGGAAAGGTTCGTGGGAAGGACGCGCGATCCTCGGGCAGACGCCTCGGACGCGTTGGTGACGCCCTGGCATCAGTATCGCCTGTTGTATGCCTTTCCACCGATTCAGCTGCTGTCCAGGTTCCTTCGCAGGTTGGCCTCGGAACCGAAAACGGTGATTCTGGTGGCACCAGACTGGCCTCGCCGGTCTTGGTATGCAGACCTCGTGAATCTGGCGGTCGACGCTCTGTGGCGTCTGCCTCTTCAAGCAGAACTCCTATCTCAAGGACCGATATTCCATCCTGCTTTACAGTCGCTGGCTTTGACGGCCTGGCTGTTGAAACCGAGATCCTGAAGGATAGGGGTCTCTCCCCTGAGGTCATTCACACTTTGATCAAGGCTAGAAAGTCCTCTTCGGGGAAGGTTTACTACCGTACTTGGAAGGCCTATTTTGCTTGGTGTGAGTCCACGGGGTATTCCCCTCGCTCATACTTGGTGTCAAGAGTGTTGGCTTTTCTTCAAACGGGCGTGGACCGGCGTTTGGCGTTGGCCACGATTAAGGGTCAGATTTCTGCTCTGGCCGTTCTCTTTCAACGCCCTGTGGCGTCTAATTCTTTGGTTGGTACCTTTGTTCAAGGGGTACGGCATCTGGTCCCTCCTAGGAGGGAGCCTTTGCCTCCATGGGACTTGAATCTTGTTCTATCCGTGTTCCAACATGCTCCCTTTGAAAAAATCAGGGAGATCTCGTTGTCTATGTTGTCCAAGAAGGTCGCCTTTTTGGTGGCAATCACCTCGGCTCGTAGGGTGTCGGAGCTGGCTGCTTTGTCCTGCAGATCTCCGTATTTGGGGGTTCACTTGGATAAGGTGGTCTTGCGACCTAACCCGTCTTTCCTTCCGAAAAGGATTTCGGAATTTCACCTCAATGAGGACATTGTCTTGCCTTCGCTTTGCGCAAAGCCTAAACATCCGAAGGAAGTGGCTTTGCATTCCTTGGATGTTGTTCGGGCGATCAGGGTTTACCTGTCATCGACTGAATCCTTTCGCAAGACGGATTCTCTATTTGTCCTTCCAGAGGGGCCTCGGAAGGGCATGGCGGCGTCGGCTTCTACCATCGCCAAATGGATCAGACAGGTCATTGAACAGGCCTATGCTTTGAAGGGGAAAGTTCCCCCCATGCCTGTGAAGGCGCACTCTACCAGATCTCTGAGTACGTCTTGGGCCTGTCATCATCGGGCTTCTGTGGCCCAGGTGTGTAAGGCGGCGACTTGGTCGTCCGTTCACACCTTCTCCAAATTCTACAAAGTGGATGTTCAGGCATCGGCAGATGCTTCCTTTGGCCGCAAGGTGCTTTGTGCGGCAGTGCCTTAGGGTTCCTTGTTTTTTCTTGGACCCTTGGCTGTTGGGATGTTTTTATCCCTAGGTTATTTGTTTTCCTGGGTTGTTGCTCCTGTTGAGCACATTTTTTTCTTGTTGCCCAGTTGGTTTCCTTCCTTTGGTAAGGTTCCTTTCTCTGATGTGGGTATTGCGTTGCTTTAGGCGCGGCTGCTGTTTTCCCACCCCTCATGTCTACACTGCTTTGGGACGTCCCCAATGTGACGAATATGAAGAGGCGGCGACTGTCGGAGGACGTAAGAGAAAACTGAATTTTTGTAAAATCTTACCTGTAAAATTCCTTTCTCTGAGTCCTCCGACAGTCGCCGCCCCCGCCCCTCTTTTGGGGTTTGTTTATGTACTCTACTGCTATACTACTGAAACTGAGGTAGGAATGCAGGAAGCAGGAGGGTATTGACTGAGGGGTATGCTAAAAGCTTTGATATTAACATATTCTGTTGCCTAGCTACTCCTACGGAGCAAAGGTCAATAACCCCATTGTGACGAATATGAAGAGGCGGCGACTGTCGGAGGACTCAGAGAAAGGAATTTTACAGGTAAGATTTTACAAAAATTCTGTTTTTTTTATTGGGAATGATATAGCAGAAAGTGAAAAATACTGCTTTTTCTTTCAAAATTGTCGCTAATTTTTTTGTTTATAGCGCATAATTAAAAAACCACAGAGGTGATCAAATACCACAAAAGAAAGTCCTGTTTGTGGGGAAAAAAAAGGCGTCAATTGTATTTGGGTACAGCGTTGCACGACTGCGCAGTTGTCAGTTAAAGTAACAGTGCCGAATCGCAAAAAATGGCCTAGTCATTAAGGGGGCAAATCCTTCGGGTCCAGAACTGGTTTAAGATCTGTAATTTAACACTGGCCAATTTCTTATTATATGTATGTGGATGTGAGTATCGCACTATCTTGGAGAGACCTAGGTATAAGTTACTGTAGCCCTTAATGCTGCTTGTACTTGTTACTGTAAACTACACAGTTAGAAAGCATACAAGTGGGGGGGGGTGGGGAGTACCGCGCTTCAGGGATTGATTTATGCAATGTACATATAGCTTGGTGATAATAAATAATGTGAATCACTATAAATAGTAAAACCATATGTGGTGTCCAATTAAAAAGCAGCAATAATATAAATATTCAAAATAAATAGAATCACATATATATAAATAAATAAGGAATGTAAAACAGTGACCCAATTCACTTCAATAAAAAACTAAAAAGTGCTTGAGGTAATTATGTACCTGTATATATCAATAAATGTGCCAATAAAGTGCTCTGTGACAGTAAATAACATACGGTATATTCAGTAAATAATAAAGGTGCTTATGGTGGTCTTATCCTCAAATAATAAAATGTACAGAAGTGCCAATAAAGTGCTCAGTGATGATAAGTATAATTATCAAATACTCAATATAATATCAATAGATCATAGTAGTGTCCATAAAGTGCTTAGTGCAAATCAATATATACTCGATATATGTAGAATTAAATATGCCGGTGAAAAGAATGTAAGTCGGCTACAAGCAGATAAACAATGAATGTAAAAATGTCCCAAATGGTTTTAAACGGTGTCCGCAAGTCTTCTTTTTCTCTATATCACATTAATGTTTTTCCTCCACCTGTACACCATGTGATTCTGGCGTGCTCTTCGGTGCTCCCCACCTATAGGTGTGCTAAATGCAGTGGTGGGATTCAGCCGGTTCGCTGGAACCTGTTACTAACATTTCACAAGTTCTGCGAACCGGTGCAAGCCAGAGTTCGGGTATGATGATGTGCCGCTGTAGCTCCGGCCCCCGCTGCGCTCCTGAGGCGGATCACCTGCTGTACGGCTTGTTTCTATGGGCGGAGGGATCTATGAATGAATGTATGTAGTCCCGGCACTGTGTGTAGGAGACTTGTTGCATGGTCTTGTGGTCTCGGTGTGCCTCCACCTGATGCCTGAAAGCAGCGGGCACATCCGGGTAGTGGTACACGATGATCAGGTAATTATTTTATAGGGTACTTACACTTCTTACCACCTCCCACAGTCTGAGGAACCAAACACAGCATGTGCCTTCCTCCTGGCTGTCCTCCTCTTCTTTGTTGTGGGGGGGCTGTGAAGGAGACAGATAAAAGTAAGGGGCTGTAAAGAGGACTGGGGTGCTAGGAGAGGGGCTGTGAAGGGGATACAAGAAGGGGGACTGGGATCAAAGGAGGGGGCCTGAGATGCAAGTAAGGGGGGGCTGAAATGGGAGTTAAGGGGGACTTTAAAGCGGATTGAGGTGCTGGAAGGGGGGCTGTGAAGGGAACTGGGATACAAGGAGGGGGGCTGTAAAGGGGACTGAGATGCAAGTAAGGGGGTACTGAGATGCAAGAAAAAGGGGCCTGCGAAGGGGACTGAGGTGCAAGGAAGGGGGGCTGTGAAGGGGTCTGAGCTGCAAGTAAGGAGGGGCTATGATATGGACTGGGGTGCAAGTAAGGAGGGGACTGAGGTGCAAGGAAGGGGGGCTCCTGTATACATAGTACATTAAGGCCCGGTTCACACTGCTGCAACAATGGCTTAGACCTTGGAGCACTTGTCACACCAGAAGTCGGACCCCATTCTGTGCAATGGAACTGTTCTAATCGGTGCGACTTGAGTCGCTCCAATTTAGAAAAAGGTTCCTGCACTACTTTTGGTCCAACTTGCATTGACTTCTGTTACGTGAGCCAAAGTCACGCTGGGGTCCAACTTCAAAGTCGCTCAGAAGTCGTGGGCAGTGTGACCCTGGGCTAAAGTGTTTGTAAAGGCACAAGGTTTTTTACCTTCATAATTTCCATAGTTGCCTCCACTTTGTTATCTAAAGAGAATAAAAAAAAGATGGTAAGGTAACACGTTAAGTACAAATTTTAGAGTGGAACTCCACTCAAAATGTTTTCTTGTAGATTTGGATGGAGTGGGTAAAGGGTTCAGATGTTTCCAAGGTTTCATTTTTTTCTGTGTCCTGACCGGGATAGTTTCTTCTCACTTCCTGTCATCTCAGCAGTAGAGGAAGTGAGCAGAATCCTCCCAGTGGGGTCGCAGACATCAGTAACTCATATGAGGTGCGAACCTGCTGTAAATGGATACAAGCCCGTTTACATCCATCGCTCTGTAGAAGTGAATAGAGAGTCAGATCAGGTCTGCTGATATTAAAGAGGTCTATTCTAATCTGAAAACAAATTATTCATTTTTAATTTTTACATTTATTAACATTTTACTTACAAACTTGCTCCCAAATCCCCCGTTCTAACAAAAACTTCCACAAATTCCCTGTTCTGGCACAATAACTGTTTCAAAATTTAATTTTAATTTGTTCTTGTTCTTCTTTTCATTCTTTCTCCGGCTCTTCCTCCTCTGCATCTTCTACATTGCAGCTGCAGCTGAACTCCCAATAGCACTGTGGAAAAGGAAAGGATTGATTAGTAGATAGAACACAGGAGTATCACCTTTCAGCTACATCAGACAGCCGATCACTTCTGCAATACTTATTATGTCATTTATGATTTATGTGTTTCCCCAAAAATGCCAATTTTTATCAGGTAGTTTATTCCATAGAGGAGGTGGACATGATTGGTGGCTGAGAATTCGGTGTACGGTATTGGGACCCTTTCTATATGTTCAGCCAGTGTGGTGAGTTTAGTACTTTTAGGAGTATAAATGCCAGAGGGGGAGGCCATTACTAGGAGCCCTGAGGGAACTTGGAGGGGCCCTTAGTGACGGTTCACCCTGGTGCGATAAGGGAAACCCTGCATTTCGGTGTCGGCTACCGCATCGCACCTGAATCGCACACTGGTTCACACTGATCTCTGCAAACTGCTGGGGGTGTCGATGTAAAGGCAATGACACCCCCAGTTCGCAGATCGCAGTGCGAACTGTTAAATGGTGCAGGAATCGGCTTCTCCTCTGCTTTCAATTCCCTTTCTATCTTTTCTCTCCACTCGTCTTCTTTTAACTTCTCTTTTTAAAACTTAAAAAACAAACACTTTGAAGGCCAGGTCTGGGGCAGGGCCAGGGGTGGGGCTGAAGTGGGGCCTCGTCAGGTTGACTGTACGGAGCCCCATGAATTCTATTAGTGGCCCTGCTCCCAAATCCCTCCTTTTAACACAAACTCTCCCAAATTCCCTCTTCAGGTACAATCCCCCTAAAACTTCAGTTATTCCAAAATTTAAATTCTTGGGTGTGGTATTGCAGTTTAAGTATTCTTATTTGCTCTGGTCTCTCCCTCCTGATAGAACTACAACACTGAAAAGGTGGAGTGGCTGCTCACCCAATAACTGGTTACTGAAAAAACAATTAATACCGAGGTATCCACCCCCAGTGGGTTTTTAGGCAGCACAATAAGCAGTACATCAAAAGATAATGATTTTGATAAAAATATAAACTTTATTCACAAGATTACATACATAATAAAAATCCCAATACGGGAAACATGAAAGCTCCAGTAGTCTCTATACAATACATCTCAAAATCTCATATATCGTGACATCATGACATAAAATAGCTCATCAACCCCAAAAATGGATATATGGGGGAGCATGTACCCCAACGCGTTTCAACCTATCAAAGGTCTTCCTCAGGGGCACTGTATTGCCTAAAGAGAACACGTTATTTGCAATATGTCTACACAGCAAGTCAGTGAAGTTAGTACAATTATATCTTTCAACTTTACCATGAAGGTGAGATTGTTGAGAAAATGGAGAGCAAATAAAACTCGTTGTATCCTCCACATTCAGAGGGGAGTGGCACTTCCCACTCTGGGCAACCAAACAGGCGTAGGGGTCTGCAAGGAGTCACCAGACCATATCGGCATGCAAGAGAGCACACGACACCTAGTGGGGGATTATGGGAATTATAATTAACTTTGTTTATAAATTTTTTGATATAGTGCTGGTCTATATTGAATTTCAATGGCCAGCATATCAGTAAAGAACAGGGAGACACCTGGAATCAGAAAAGCTGGAAAGGAAATAAGAAAAAAAGGGGAAAAAAAGGGGGAGAAGGAGAAGGGAGTGGAGGGGAAGGGAAAGAAAGAGGAGAAGGGAAGAAAAGAAAAGGGAACAGACATTTAAAAAGAAGGAAATGCAGAGGGAGATATACAGAAAGGGTGTGTGGTGAGGGAAGGGAAGGGGGGAAAAAAAAAGGGGAGGGGAAGAGGACAATAATGGTCTCTCCCTCTTTGCCCTCACCCTCTCTTCCCTGGCCTTCTCCTCTTCCCATACCCTTTTTACTTTCTCCATCTCCTCTCTTGCCCTCTCTCTCCTCCGCTGCTCTTTCTCATTCAGTTCTTTCTCCTTCCTTGCTCTCCTTATTTCCCTTGCTAAAAGTTTTCTCTCCGGGTATGCCTTTGCCTTCTCCTCTGCTTTCAACGCGCTTTCAATTTTTACTCTCCACTCGTCTTCTGTTAACTTCTTTTTTTTCGCCCTCTTTCGTCTCTTCTTCTCTCCCCTTGTTATCTTTTCTCTCTCCCCATCTCCTCTTGCCCTCTTCTTCATTTCCTCGCTCAGCTCTTCTTCCTGCTCTGTCTCTTGTTCCGCATCTACACAGTTTCCGCTGCAGCTGTACTCCCAATAGCACTGTGGAAAAGGAAAGGATTGATTAGTAGATAGAACACAGGAGTATCACCTTTCAGCTACATCAGACAGCCGGTCACTTCTGCAATACTTAATATGTCATTTTTGATTTATGTGATTCCCCAAAAATGCCAATTTTTATCCGGTAGTTTATTCCAAAGAGGAGGTGGACATGATTGGTGGCTGAGAATTCGGTGTACGGTATTGGGACCCTTTCTATATGTTCAGCCAGTGTGGTGAGTTTAGTACTTTTAGGAGTATAAATGCCAGAGGGGGAGGCCATTACTAGGAGCCCTGAGGGAACTTGGAGGGGCCCGTAGTGACGGTTCACCCTGGTGCCATAAGGGAAACCCTGGATTTCGGTGTCGGCTACCGCATCGCACCTGAATCGCACACTGGTTCACACTGATCTCTGCAAACCGCTGGGGGTGTCGATGTAAAGGCAATGACACCCCCAGTTCGCAGATCGCAGTGCGAACTATTAAATGGTACAGGAATCGGCTTCTCCTCTGCTTTCAATGCCCTTTCTATCTTTTCTCTCCACTCGTCTTCTTTTAACTTCTCTTTTTAAAACTTGAAAAACAAACACTTTGTTTAAAGGCCAGGTCTGGGGCAGGGCCAGGGGTGGGGCTGAAGTGGGGCCTCGTCAGGTTGACTGTACGGAGCCCCATGAATTCTATTAGTGGCCCTGCTCCCAAATCCCTCCTTTTAACACAAACTCTCCCAAATTCCCTCTTCAGGTACAATCCCCCTAAAACTTGAGTTATTCCAAAATTTAAATTCTTGGGTGTGGTATTGCAGTTTAAGTATTCTTATTTGCTCTGGTCTCTCCCTCTTGATAGAACTACAACACTGAAAAGGTGGAGTGGCTGCTCACCCAATAACTGGTTACTGAAAAAACAATTGATACCGGGGTATCCACCCCCAGTGGGTTTTTAGGCAGCACAATAAGCAGTACATCAAAAGATAATGATTTTGATAAAAATATAAACTTTATTCACAAGATTACATACATAATAAAAATCCCAATACGGGAAACAGGAAAGCTCCAGCAGTCTCTATACAATATATCTCAAAATCTCATATATCGTGACATCATGACATAAAATAGCGCATCAACCCCAAAAATGGATATATGGGGGAGCATGTACCCCAACGCGTTTCAACCTATCAAAGGTCTTCCTCAGGGGCACTATATTGCCTAAAGAGAACACATTGTAATTTGCAATATGTCTACACAGCAAGTCAGTGAAGTTAGTACAATTATATCTTTCAACTTTACCATGAAGGTGAGATTGTTGAGAAAATGGAGAGCAAATAAAACTCGTTGTATCCTCCACATTCAGAGGGGAGTGGCACTTCCCACTCTGGGCAACCAAACAGGCGTCGGGGTCTGCAAGGAGTCACCAGACCATATCGGCATGCAAGAGAGCACACGACACCTAGTGGGGGATTATGGGAATTATAATTAACTTTGTTTATAAATTTTTTGATATAGTGCTGGTCTATATTGAATTTCAATGGCCAGCATATCAGTAAAGAACAGGGAGACACCTGGAATCAGAAAAGCTGGAAAGGAAATAAGAAAAAAAGAGGAAAAAAAGGGGGAGAAGGAGAAGGGAGTGGAGGGGAAGGGAAAGAAAGAGGAGAAGGGAAGAAAAGAAAAGAAAAGGGAACAGACATGGAAAAAGAAGGAAATGCAGAGGGAGAGAGACAGAAAGGGTGTGTGGTGAGGGAAGGGAAGGGGGGGAAAAAAAAGGGGAGGGGAAGAGGACAATAATGGTCTCCCCCTCTTTGCCCTCACCCTCTCTTCCCTGGCCTTCTCCTCTTCCCATACCCTTTTTACTTTCTCCATCTCCTCTCTTTCCCTCTCTCTCATCCGCTGCTCTTTCTCGTCTGCTTTGAAATTCCCTTCTGTCTCCTTGTCTTCTTTCTCCTGCTCTTCCCTTATTTCATTCACTTCTTCTTCCTGCTCTGGTTCCACCCTCCCACTGTTTCCAATGAAGCTGTACTCCCAAAAGGCCTGTGGAAAAGGAAAGGATTGATTAGTAGATAGAACACAGGAGTATCACCTTTCAGCTACATCAGACAGCCGGTCACTTCTGCAATACTTATTATGTCATTTATGATTCATGTGTTTCCACAAAAATGCCAATTTTTATCCGGTAGTTTATTCCATAGAGGAGGTGGACATGATTGGTGGCTGAGAATTCGGTGTATGGTATTGGGACCCTTTCTATATGTTCAGCAGCAGGCACATCCGGGTAGTGGTACACGATGATCAGGTAATTATTTTATAGGGTACTTACACTTCTTACCACCTCCCACAGTCTAATGAACCAGTCACAGTATGTGCCTTCCTCCTGGCTGTCCTCCTCTTCTTTGTTGTGGGGGGGCTGTGAAGGAGACAGATAAAAGTAAGGGGCTCTAAAGAGGACTGGGGTGCTAGGAGAGGGGCTGTGAAGGGGATACAAGAAGGGGGACTGGGATAAAAGGAGGGGGCCTGAGATGCAAGTAAGGGGGGGCTGAAATGGGAGTTAAGGGGGACTTTAAAGCGGATTGAGGTGCTGGAAGGGGGGCTGTGAAGGGAACTGGGATACAAGGAGGGGGGCTGTAAAGGGGACTGATATGCAAGTAAGGGGGTACTGAGATGCAAGAAAAAGGGGCCTGCGAAGGGGACTGAGGTGCAAGGAGGGGGGGCTGTGAACGGGTCTGAGCTGCAAGTAAGGAGGGGCTATGATATGGACTGGGGTGCAAGTAAGGAGGGGCTATGATATGGACTGGGATGCAAGTAAGGGGGGGCTGCAAAGGTGACTGAGGTGCAAGGAAGGGGGGCTCCTGTATACATAGTACATTAAGGCCCGGTTCACACTGCTGCAACAATCGCTCAGACCTTGAAGCACTCGTCACACCAGAAGTCGGACCCCATTCTGTGCAATGGAACTGTTCTAATCGGTGCGACTTGAGTCGCTCCAATTTAGAAAAAGGTTCCTGCACTACTTTTGGTCCAACTTGCATTGACTTCTGTTACATGAGCCAAAGTCGCGCCGGGGGCCAACTTCAAAGTTGCTCAGAAGTCGTGGGCAGTGTGACCCTGGGCTAAAGTGTTTGTAAAGGCACAAGGTTTTTTACCTTCATGAATTCCATGTGTGAAGATAAAAACACCTTCTGTGTGCAGCAGCCCCCCTAATACTTACCTGAGCCCCCTCGCCATCCAGCGATGTCCACGAGAGCCTTGGCTCTCCAGAGACTCACACTCCTGATTTGCTCACTGACTGCTGTTAAAAGCCATTCAGGAGATTGAGGGGCCGAGGTGCAGTGTGTGAATGGACACACAGAGCTACGGCTCAGGAGTGCACCTGCTTGGGTGCCCCCATATCAAGCCGCTTGCTGTGGGGGCACCTGGTGGGAGGGAGGGGCCAGGAGTGGCAGCGAGGGACCCCATTACACTTAGAGCAGGGAAGTATGACATGTTTGTTATTTTAGGAAAAAATAAAACCAAACTCTAATATTACTTTAAAGTTTGTTCTTGGGAAGTAGATAAGTGTGGCCCAGAGGGCCCATCATGTCCTAATCCCTATTCATCCCCTGGAATTAGTGTTCATTTCATGGACTAGAATATTTTCATTGACTAAATTAACACTATTTTAGTCGACTAAAATACAACTAAAATAATTACTAAAATACGTCTAAAACTGCATTTTAGTTAAAGGACTATGACTAAAACTAAAAAGAAATTTGACGTCTAAATGAACACCGGCAGGAATTAGCGCTAGACCAGATTCTGCCGTCACCGCTCATCCCCAATTCTCCAGGAAAGGAACGTTCATTAAAGATGTTCCCCATATGAGGAAACATGGCTTCCAGATATTCAGAGGGTTTCCCTCCCCCTTTCTCTGCTGTAGTTGGTACAAGCCTGTACTTTATAGACATGGGACTTTCCTCACCCTGGTCACCCAGAACTAACTAATCCGTAGAACATTCCAGAATACTTACTATTGGGATTCTCCTGATCCGGTCGTTGGTTAGAGCGGTTATGGCAGGAAGTGAAGCAATTTGCTTCTCCTCCATAGTTGCCTCCACTCTTTGGTTTTCCACGCTGTAAACTCTTACAGTTCTTCTTTCCATTTTATTATCTAAAAGAGAAAAAAAAAAAAGATGGTAGGCTTAAGTACAAATTTTAGAGTGGAACTCCACTCAATGTTTTCTTGTAGATTTGGATGGAGTGGGTAAAGGGTTCAGATGTTTCCAAGGTTTCATTTTTTTCTGTGTCCTGACCGGGATAGTTTCTTCTCACTTCCTGTCATCTCAGCAGGAGAGGAAGTGAGCAGAATCCTCCCAGTGGGGTCGCAGACATCAGTAACTCGTATGAGGTGCGAACCTGCTGTAAATGGATACAAGCCCGTTTTACATCCATCGCTCTGTAGAAGTGAATAGAGAGTCAGATCAGGTCTGCCGATATTAAAGAGGTCTATTCTAATCTGAAAACAAATTATTAATTGTTAATTATTACATTTATTAACATTTTACTTGCAAACTTGCTCCCAAATCCCCCCTTCTAACAAAAACTTTCACAAATTCCCTATTCTGGCACAATAACTGTTTCAAAATTTCATTTTAATTTGTTCTTGTTCTTCTTTTCATTCTTTCTCCGGCTCTTCCTCCTCTGCATCTTCTACATTGCAGCTGCAGCTGTACTCCCAATAGCACTGTGGAAAAGGAAAGAATTGATTAGTAGATAGAACACAGGAGTATCACCTTTCAGCTACATCAGACAGCCGGTCACTTCTGCAATACTTATTATGTCATTTATGATTTATGTGATTCCCCAAAAATTCCAATTTTTATCCGGTAGTTTATTCCAAAGAGGAGGTGGACATGATTGGTGGCTGAGAATTTGGTGTATGGTATTGGGAGCCTTTCTATATGTTCAGCAGCAGGCAAATCCGTGTAGTGGTACACGATGATCAGGTAATTATTTTATAGGGTACTTACACATCTTAACGCCTCCCACAGTCTACTGAACCATGTGCCTTCCTCCTCTTCGTTGTTGTGAGGGGGCTGTGAAGGAGACAGATAAAAGTAAGGGGTTGTAAAGAGGACTGGGGTGCTAGGAGAGGGGCTGTGAAGGGGATACAAGAAGGGGGACTGGGATAAAAGGAGGGGGCCTGAGATGCAAGTAAGGGGGGGCTGAAATGGGAGTTAAGGGGGACTTTAAAGCGGATTGAGGTGCTGGAAGGGGGGCTGTGAAGGGAACTGGGATACAAGGAGGGGGGCTGTAAAGGGGACTGAGATGCAAGTAAGGGGGTACTGAGATGTAAGAAAAAGGGGCCTGCGAAGGGGACTGAGGTGCAAGGAAGGGGGGCTGTGAATGGATGCATTTACAGCAGTTTTGGAGTCTATGGTGGCTCGGGTGGAGGCGGCCTGTCAGGAACGGGGGTCAAGAAAGCGACCCCCGCCTACCCCTATATCATCTGACACTTCAGACTCCGAGTCTGAGGTGGTCATTGCAGCTGCAGGTCCCTCTGCAAGGGCTGTGGTCTCAGGTAAAGTTCCTTCAGACAGTGAGGAGGACGTTCATACTTCCGCCATAATTCGGGAAGAAGCATTGGTGGACGCACTAGTTGTGGCGGTTCGGGAAACCTTAAGACTTGAGGTTTCACCGGCAGAGGCAACTGAAACAGAGATTCCCTTTGGTACTAACAAACCCACCAAAACGGTGAAGGTTTTTCCTGTACCCAAGTGTTTTGGTAATAAAATTAAAGAAGAATGGGAGCATTCTAAGTGTACCTTTACTATTTCCAAACGTATTGCTAGACGCTATCCGTTTGAGGAATCCCTCATTAAGAAATGGACGGTACCACCGGTGGTGGACCCACCTATTTCCAGACTGAATAAAGCCACGGTTATTCCAGTGGAGGACACTTCGTCCTTTAAGGATCCGGTGGATCGGAAGGTGGAAGCGGAGTCCTGCACTATCTTTTCCCTGATAGGGTCAGCATTTAGACCAGTAATTGTCATTGGTCTGGTTTCCCAGACACTTACGGAATAGGCTAGATTGGTGCGCCAGGACCTGAGGGGGAAAGATATCCCCCAGGGAACATCTGAGTTGATGGAACAGATTATACAAGGACTACAGTTCGTTTGTGACGCAGCCTTGGATGCTACCCCCCTATTAGGGCATTCATCTATGTCAGCGGTTATCCTCAGACGTGTGCTGTGGTTAAAATGCTGGTCAGCGGACCTAGGTTCCAAAAAGACCTTGACGAATCTCCCCTTTCAGGGGAATCGCCTATTTGGGGCCACCCTAGATGAGATCATTAAGGATGCCACTGGGGGCAAGAGCACTTTCTTGCCACAGGCTGCTAAAGCTAAGGGACCTCGTAACAAGCGAGGACCTTTCTTTACCGCCCATAAAGGGTTCGTACGCCCGGCTGGAACAAGCGGGAAAGGCAAGGCTCCTCCAGGAGGGTTCAAGAAGGGCTGGTCGGACAAACAAAAGACCGACTCAGCCAAACCCGAAGTAAAGGATTACACAGCCTGAAGGTGCGCCCCCACCCGGTTTGAGGGTGGGGGGACGTCTTCACTGGTATTCAGGGCATTAGATCGAGCATTGATCACTGCTACCGGTGCGATTCTTCCCTTCCAACATTTAAGTACTACAGGGAGCGGCAGTTACCGTTCCCTGAACAGATCTTTTTCTTTACCTTTTCCAAAGATTAGTCTCAGTTCCTCACAAGAATCGGATCCGGTTGAACAGACAGACCAAGAAGCCTCTAGCCAGGTGACTTCGGTCCCTGAGGTTCAACCAGGAGAGATCACCGTTCCTGACAGGAATCAGGTGTCTGATAAATGTGTGGGAACAGAGAACGAGCAGACTTTGTCGGATGGTCGGGGCCAGATAGCTCTAGGGCCGCCTGGTTTAGATCCAGTCAGCGCCAGTGGTCCTAGAAATTCTAGGCTGGCCTCGTCAAGCCGGTCTGGCGGACTTGGACATGCTAGTTGCGGACGTTCCTTGGGAACTTCGTCTCAGGGAGTGTCTGCGGTCTCAAGGACCAATCTTCCATCGTGCTTTACAGTCGCTGGTTTTAATGGCCTGGCCATTGAGACCCAGGTACTGAAGGACAGAGGGTTGTCAGCTTCAGTTATTCCTAAAGCAAGGAAAGCGACTTCCAGCAAGGTCTATTATCGCACATGGAAGACTTATATCGCGTGGTGCGAATCTTTAGGGATTCCTCCACGTACCTATTCGGTGACTCGAATATTGGCCTTTCTGCAAAAAGGGGTTGAGCAGAAACTAGCCTTGAGCACCATCAAAGGTCAAGTTTCAGCATTAGCAATCTTCTTTCAGAAACCTTTAGCTACCAAGTCCTTGGTGCGGAATTTCATCCAGGGGGTGCGGCACCTGGCTCCACCAGTCCGCGCGCCCTTACCGCCCTGGGATCTTAATTTGGTTTTGTCGGTTCTACAGAAACCTCCCTTTGAAAACATCAGGGAGATTCCCTTGCTTACTTTATCCCAGAAGGTAGCCTTCTTGGTGGCTATCACTTCTGCACGCAGGGTGTCAGAACTGGCTGCATTATCATGCCAGTCCCCATACTTAGTGATTCATAGGGATAAGGTAGTGCTTCATCCTAAGCCATCCTTTCTTCCAAAGGTGGTTTTAGATTTTCATCTGAATGAAGATATTGTACTACCTTCCTTGTGTCCTCAGCCCAATCATCATCGGGAACATGCGTTGCATTCCTTGGATGTGGTTCGGGCAATCAGGGTATACCTGAAGGCGACGGAATCGTTCCGTGAGACGGATTCACTTTTTGTGATCCTGGATGGCCCCAGAAAGGGGTTGCCTGCATCTGCAGCGACTATCTCCAAATGGATCAGACAGACGGTGGTACAGGCTTATTCTATTAAGGGTCGGAGTCCTCCGTTCCCTGTTAGGGCACACTCCACTCGAGCGCTCAGTACTTCTTGGGCCTTCCTCCATCAGGCGTCAGTGGTCCAGGTATGTAAGGCGGCCACCTGGTTGTCGGTACATACCTTTACAAAATTTTATAAGATTGATGTGATGGCATCGGCGGATGCCTCATTTGGCCGCAAGGTTTTGCAGGCCGCAATTTGAGGAGACCGGTGATCTACCTCGAGGGTTTTTTTCTGTTGAAAAATTTCTGTTGAGTCTCATCACTGAGGATGAGCATTATAAACTTCTAGTTGGCACCGGTTGGGCCTTCTAGATTGGATTTGATTTCCATTTTCCCACCCCTCATTTGTGGTACTGCTTTGGGACGTCCCTAGGGTGTTGAATCACCGAGGACTACGTCTGTCAATGAGCGATAGAGAAAAACTGATTTTTGGAAAATCTTACCGTAAAATCCTTTTCTCTTAGCTCATTGACAGACGTAGTACCCGCCCCTCTGTTTTGGAGTTGGGTTGGGTTAAATTCTCTAGACACTGCTTTGTGACATAACTGATTTGCTGTAGCAGAGAGAGAGAGGATATACCCTCGGGGACTGCCCCTAGGGTGTGGCCAGAGCATTTTCTTTCCTGTCTAGTCCTACTCCTGTGGAGGGCAGCATAACCCGAGGGTGTTGAATCACTGAGGACTACGTCTGTCAATGAGCTAAGAGAAAAGGATTTTACGGTAAGATTTTACAAAAATCCGTTTATTAATTTTTAATTATTACATTTATTAACATTTTACTTGCAAACTTGCTCCCAAATCCACCCTTCTAACAAAAACTTTCACAAGTTCCCTATTCTGGCAATTAATTTGTTCTTGTTCTTCTTTTCATTCTTTCTCCGGCTCTTCCTCCTCTGCATCTTCTACATTGCAGCTGCAGCTGTACTCCCAATAGCACTGTGGAAAAGGAAAGGATTGATTAGTAGATAGAACACAGGAGTATCACCTTTCAGCTACATCAGACAGCCGGTCACTTCTGCAATACTTATTATGTCATTTATGATTTATGTGTTTCCCCAAAAATGCCAATTTTTATCCGGTAGTTTATTCCAAAGAGGAGGTGGACATGATTGGTGGCTGAGAATTCGGTGTATGGTATTGGGACCCTTTCTATATGTTCAGCAGCAGGCACATCCGGGTAGTGGTACACGATGATCAGGTAATTATTTTTTAGGGTACTTACACATCTTAACGCCTCCCACAGTCTACTGAGCCATGTGCCTTCCTCCTCTTCGTTGTTGTGGGGGGGCTGTGAAGGAGACAGATAAAAGTAAGGGGCTGTAAAGAGGACTGGGGTGCTAGGAGAGGGGCTGTGAAGGGGATACAAGAAGGGGGACTGGGATAAAAGGAGGGGGCCTGAGATGCAAGTAAGGGGGGGCTGAAATGGGAGTTAAGGGGGACTTTAAAGCGGATTGAGGTGCTGGAAGGGGGGCTGTGAAGGGAACTGGGATACAAGGATGGGGGCTGTAAAGGGGACTGAGATGCAAGTAAGGGGGTACTGAGATGCAAGAAAAAGGGGCATGCGAAGGGGACTGAGGTGCAAGGAAGGGGGGCTGTGAAGGGGTCTGAGCTGCAAGTAAGGAGGGGCTATGATATGGACTGGGGTGCAAGTAAGGAAGGGCTATGATATGGACTGGGGTGCAAGTAAGGGGGGGCTGCAAAGGGGACTGAGGTGCAAGGAAGGGGGGCTCCTGTATACATAGTACATTAAGGCCCGGTTCACACTGCTGCATCAATGGCTCAGACCTTGGAGCAATTGTCACACCAGAAGTCGGACCCCATTCTGTGCAATGGAACTGTTCTAATCGGTGCGACTTGAGTCGCTCCAATTTAGAAAAAGGTTCCTGCACTACTTTTGGTCCAACTTGCATTGACTTCTGTTACATGAGCCAAAGTCACGCTGGGGTCCAACTTCAAAGTCGCTCAGAAGTCGTGGGCAGTGTGACCCTGGGCTAAAGTGTTTGTAAAGGCACAAGGTTTTTTACCTCCATACTTTCCTTAGTTGCCTCCACTTTGTTATCTAAAGAGAATAAAAAAAAGAAGGTAAGGTAACACGTTAAGTACAAATTTTAGAGTGGAACTCCACTCAAAATGTTTTCTTGTAGATTTGGATGGAGTGGGTAAAGGGTTCAGATGTTTCCAAGGTTTCGTTTTTTTCTGTGTCCTGACCGGGATAGTTTCTTCTCACTTCCTGTCATCTCAGCAGGAGAGGAAGTGAGCAGAATCCTCCCAGTGGGGTCGCAGACATCAGTAACTCATATGAGGTGCGAACCTGCTGTAAATGGATACAAGCCCGTTTATATCCATCGCTCTGTAGAAGTGAATAGAGAGTCAGATCAGGTCTGCCGATATTAAAGAGGTCTATTCTAATCTGAAAACAAATTATTCATTTTTAATTTTTTACATTTATTAACATTTTACTTACAAACTTGCTCCCAAATCCCCCCTTCTAACAAAAACTTTCACAAATTCCCTATTCTGCCACAATAACTGTTTCAAAATTTAATTTTAATTTGTTCTTGTTCTTCTTTTCATTCTTTCTCTGGCTCTTCCTCCTCTGCATCTTCTACATTGCAGCTGTACTCCCAATAGCACTGTGGAAAAGGAAAGGATTGATTAGTAGATAGAACACAGGAGTATCACCTTTCAGCTACATCAGACAGCCGATCACTTCTGCAATACTTATTATGTCATTTATGATTTATGTGTTTCCCCAAAAATGCCAATTTTTATCCGGTAGTTTATTCCATAGAGTAGGTGGACATGATTGGTGGCTGAGAATTCGGTGTACGGTATTGGGACCCTTTCTATATGTTCAGCCAGTGTGGTGAGTTTAGTACTTTTAGGAGTATAAATGCCAGAGGGGGAGGACATTACTAGGAGCCCTGAGGGAACTTGGAGGGGCCCTTAGTGACAGTTTACCCTGGTGCGATAAGGGAAACCCTGCATTTCAGTGTCGGCTACCGCATCGCACACTGGTTCACACTGATCTCTGCAAACCGCTGGGGGTGTCAATGTAAAGGCAATGACACCCCCAGTTTGCAGATCGCAGTGCAAACTGTTAAATGGTGCAGGAATCGGCTTCTCCTCTGCTTTCAATGCCCTTTCTATCTTTTCTCTCCACTCGTCTTCTTTTAACTTCTCTTTTTAAAACTTGAAAAACAAACACTTTGTTTGAAGGCCAGGTCTGGGGCAGGGCCAGGGGTGGGGCTGAAGTGGGGCCTCGTCAGGTTGACTGTACGGAGCCCCATGAATTCTATTAGTGGCCCTGCTCCCAAATCCCTCCTTTTAACACAAACTCTCCCAAATTCCCTCTTCAGGTACAATCCCCCTAAAACTTGAGTTATTCCAAAATTTAAATTCTTGGGTGTGGTATTGCAGTTTAAGTATTCTTATTTGCTCTGGTCTCTCCCTCTTGATAGAACTACAACACTGAAAAGGTGGAGTGGCTGCTCACCCAATAACTGGTTACTGAAAAAACAATTAATACCGAGGTATCCACCCCTAGTGGGTTTTTAGGCAGCACAATAAGCAGTACATCAAAAGATAATGATTTTGATAAAAATATAAACTTTATTCACAAGATTACATACATAATAAAAATCCCAATACGGGAAACATGAAAGCTCCAGCAGTCTCTATACAATAGATCTCAAAATCTCATATATCGTGACATCATGACATAAAATAGCGCATCAACCCCAAAAATGGATATATGGGGGAGCATGTACCCCAACGCGTTTCAACCTATCAAAGGTCTTCCTCAGGGGGACTGTATTGCCTAAAGAGAACACATTGTAATTTGCAATATGTCTACACAGCAAGTCAGTGAAGTTAGTACAATTATATCTTTCAACTTTACCATGAAGGTGAGATTGTTGAGAAAATGGAGAGCAAATAAAACTCGTTGTATCCTCCACATTCAGAGGGGAGTGGCACTTCCCACTCTGGGCAACCAAACAGGCGTAGGGGTCTGCAAGGAGTCACCAGACCATATCGGCATGCAAGAGAGCACACGACACCTAGTGGGGGATTATGGGAATTATAATTAACTTTGTTTATAAATTTTTTGATATAGTGCTGGTCTATATTGAATTTCAATGGCCAGCATATCAGTAAAGAACAGGGAGACACCTGGAATCAGAACAGCTGGAAAGGAAATAAGAAAAAAAGAGGAAAAAAAGGGGGAGAAGGGAGTGGAGGGGAAGGGAAAGAAAGGGGAGAAGGGAAGAAAAGAAAAGGGAACAGACATGGAAAAAGGAGGAAATGCAGAGGGAGAGAGACAGAAAGGGCATGTGGTGAGGGAAGGGGGGGGGGGGGGAAGGGGAGGGGAAGAGGACAATAATGGTCTCTCCCTCTTTGCCCTCACCCTCTCTTCCCTGGCCTTCTCTTCCCATACCCTTTTTACTTTCTCCATCTCCTCTCTTGCCCTCTCTCTCATCCGCTGCTCTTTCTCATTCTGTTCTTTCTCCTTCCTTGCTCTCCTTATTTCCCTTGCTAAGAGTTTTCTTTCCTGGTATGCCTTTGCCTTCTCCTCTGCTTTCAACGCGCTTTCAATTTTTTCTCTCCACTCGTCTTCTGTTAACTTCTTTTTTTTCGCCCTCTTTGGTCTCTTCTTCTCTTCCCTTGTTATCTTTTCTCTCTCCCCATCTCCTCTTGCCGTCTTCTTCATTTCCTCACTCAGCTCTTCTTCCTGCTCTGTCTCTTGTTCCAGCGCCCCACAGTTTCCACTGCAGGTGCAATCACAATAGGCCTGTGGAAAAGGAAAGGATTGATTAGTAGATAGAACACAGGAGTATCACCTTTCAGCTACATTAGACAGCCGGTCACTTCTGCAATACTTATTATGTCATTTATGATTTATGTGTTTCCCCAAAAATGCCAATTTTTATCAGGTAGTTTATTCCATAGAGGAGGTGGACATGATTGGTGGCTGAGAATTCGGTGTACGGTATTGGGACCCTTTCTATATGTTCAGCCAGTGTGGTGAGTTTGGTACTTTTAGGAATATAAATGCCAGAGGGGGGGGGGGGCATTACTAGGAGCCCTGAGGGAACTTGGAGGGGCCCTTAGTGACGGCTCACCCTGGTGCGATAAGGGAAACCCTGCATTTCGATGTCGGCTACCTCATCGCACCTGAATCGCACACTGGTTCACACTGATCTCTTCAATCCGCTGGGGGTGTCAATGTAAAGGCAATGACACCCCCAGTTCACAGATCGCAGTGCGAACTGTTAAATGGTGCAGGAATCGGCTTCTCCTCTGCTTTCAATGCCCTTTCTATCTTTTCTCTCCACTCGTCTTCTTTTAACTTCTCTTTTTAAAACTTGAAAAACAAACACTTTGTTTGAAGGCCAGGTCTGGGGCAGGGCCAGGGGTGGGGCTGAAGTGGGGCCTCGTCAGGTTGACTGTACGGAGCCCCATGAATTCTATTAGTGGCCCTGCTCCCAAATCCCTCCTTTTAACACAAACTCTCCCAAATTCCCTCTTCAGGTACAATCCCCCTAAAACTTGAGTTATTCCAAAATTTAAATTCTTGGGTGTGGTATTGCAGTTTAAGTATTCTTATTTGCTCTGGTCTCTCCCTCTTGATAGAACTACAACACTGAAAAGGTGGAGTGGTTGCTCACCCAATAACTGGTTACTGAAAAAACAATTGATACTGAGGTATCCACCCCCAGTGGGTTTTTAGGCAGCACAATAAGCAGTACATCAAAAGATAATGATTTTGATAAAAATATAAACTTTATTCACAAGATTACATACATAATAAAAATCCCAATACGGGAAACATGAAAGCTCCAGTAGTCTCTATAAAATACATCTCAAAATCTCATATATCGTGACATCATGACATAAAATAGCGCATCAACCCCAAAAATGGATATATGGGGGAGCATGTACCCCAACGCGTTTCAACCTATCAAAGGTCTTCCGGAGGGGCACTGTATTGCCTAAAGAGAACACGTAATTTGCAATATGTCTACACAGCAAGTCAGTGAAGTTAGTACAATTATATCTTTCAACTTTACCATGAAGGTGAGATTGTTGAGAAAATGGAGAGCAAATAAAACTCGTTGTATCCTCCACATTCAGAGGGGAGTGGCACTTCCCACTCTGGGCAACCAAACAGGCGTAGGGGTCTGCAAGGAGTCACCAGACCATATCGGCATGCAAGAGAGCACACGACACCTAGTGGGGGATTATGGGAATTATAATTAACTTTGTTTATAAATTTTTTGATATAGTGCTGGTCTATATTGAATTTCAATGGCCAGCATATCAGTAAAGAACAGGGAGACACCTGGAATCAGAAAAGCTGGAAAGGAAATAAGAAAAAAAGAGGAAAAAAAGGGGGAGAAGGAGAAGGGAGTGGAGGGGAAGGGAAAGAAAGAGGAGAAGGGAAGAAAAGAAAAGGGAACAGACATGGAAAAAGGAGGAAATGCAGAGGGAGAGAGACAGAAAGGGCGTGTGGTGAGGGAAGGGAAGGGGGGAAAAAAAAAGGGGAGGGGAAGAGGACAATAATGGTCTCTCCCTCTTTGCCCTCACCCTCTCTTCCCTGGCCTTCTCCTCTTCCCATACCCTTTTTACTTTCTCCATCTCCTCTCTTGCTCTCTCTCTCATCCGCTGCTCTTTCTAATTCTGTTCTTTCTCCTTCCTTGCTCTCCTTATTTCCCTTGCTAAGAGTTTTCTCTCCGGGTATGCCTTTGCCTTCTCCTCTGCTTTCAACGCGCTTTCAATTTTTTCTCTCCACTCGTCTTCTGTTAACTTCTTTTTTTTCCGCCCTCTTTCGTCTCTTCTTCTCTCCCCTTGTTTTTTTTTTTTTTTTTCCAAAATATTTTATTGGTTCATAAAAGATAAAGTACAAATGTACAACCAGCTTAAGTTGGCAAAAGAAACACGACAGAATTGTACAAAATTTTCAAAAAAAAAAAGGGGTACAAGCATGTAAACAGCCGAAGTCGACAAATGTAACAGTATAAAAATTGCATAAAATAAACATCATTGATAACCATGGGGATCCGGGACAACTCTACCCTGTGAGGCTTATGAAGACAATCAGGGGTCGGAAGTGGAAAGAGAGGGGAGGCAAGAGTAGAAGCCAAAGAATTAGACACTGTAGAGGAAGTAAGGCAGCAGGAGGACAAGCGGTCAGGTTGAGCTGGTCCGTGTCGAGGCCCATATCCTGGGTGATCCAAACCCAGGGACGGGAGACAGGGGAGTCGTCGGGGAGAAGCGGCTGCGAAGCAACAAAGTCATGCAATGAAGGGGGGGAGCCGGTTGTCCGGGCCCGCCCAGAGACAACGAAGCAGCCCGTGGAGGGCGGGGAGGGGAAGGGAGACAGGGGGGGGTGAGGCGAGGGGAAAATTGGCAGGGAAGGAGGGGGGAGAGGAGGGAAGAGAAAGCTCTCCCCTTGTTATCTTTTCTCTCTCCCCATCTCCTCTTGCCTTCTTCTTCATTTCCTCACTCAGCTCTTCTTCCTGCTCAGTCTCTTGTTCCGCATCTACACAGTTTCCGCTGCAGCTGTACTCCCAATAGCACTGTGGAAAAGGAAAGGATTGATTAGTAGATAGAACACAGGAGTATCACCTTTCAGCTACATCAGACAGCCGGTCACTTCTGCAATACTTATTATGTCATTTATGATTTATGTGTTTCCCCAAAAATGCCAATTTTTATCCGGTAGTTTATTCCAAAGAGGAGGTGGACATGATTGGTGGCTGAGAATTCGGTGTACGGTATTGGGACCCTTTCTATATGTTCAGCAGCAGGCACATCCGGGTAGTGGTACACGATGATCAGGTAATTATTTTATAGGGTACTTACACATCTTAACGCCTCCCACAGTCTACTGAACCATGTGCCTTCCTCCTCTTCCTTGTTGTGGGGGGGCTGTGAAGGAGACAGATAAAAGTAAGGGGCTGTAAAGAGGACTGGGGTGCTAGGAGAGGGGCTGTGAAGGGGATACAAGAAGGGGGACTGGGATAAAAGGAGCGGACCTGAGATCCAAGTAAAGGGGGCTGAAATGGGAGTTAAGAGGGACTTTAAAGCGGATTGAGGTGCTGGAAGGGGGGCTGTGAAGGGAACTGGGATACAAGGAGGGGGGCTGTAAAGGGGACTGAGATGCAAGTAAGGGGGTACTGAGATGCAAGAAAAAGGGGCCTGCGAAGGGGACTGAGGTGCAAGGAAGGGGGGCTGTGAAGGGGTCTGAGCTGCAAGTAAGGAGGGGCTATGATATGGACTGGGGTGCAAGTAAGGAGGGGCTATGATATGGACTGGGGTGCAAGTAAGGGGGGGGCTGCAAAGGGGACTGAGGTGCAAGGAAGGGGGGCTCCTGTATACATAGTACATTAAGGCCCGGTTCACACTGCTGCAACAATGGCTCAGACCTTGGAGCACTTGTCACACCAGAAGTCGGACCCCATTCTGTGCAATGGAACTGTTCTAATCGGTGCGACTTGAGTCGCTCCAATTTAGAAAAAGGTTCCTGCACTACTTTTGGTCCAACTTGCATTGACTTCTGTTACGTGAGCCAAAGTCACGCTGGGGTCCAACTTCAAAGTCGCTCAGAAGTCGTGGGCAGTGTGACCCTTGGCTAAAGTGTTTGTAAAGGCACAAGGTTTTTTACCTCCATACTTTCCTTAGTTGCCTCCACTTTGTTATCTAAAGAGAAAAAAAAAAAAAAGATGGTAAGGTAACACGTTAAGTACAAATTTTAGAGTGGAACTCCACTCAAAATGTTTTCTTGTAGATTTGGATGGAGTGGGTAAAGGGTTCAGATGTTTCCAAGGTTTCATTTTTTTCTGTGTCCTGACCGGGATAGTTTCTTCTCACTTCCTGTCATCTCAGCAGGAGAGGAAGTGAGCAGAATCCTCCCAGTGGGGTCGCAGACATCAGTAACTCATATGAGGTGCGAACCTGCTGTAAATGGATACAAGCCCGTTTACATCCATCGCTCTGGGGAAGTGAATAGAGAGTCAGATCAGGTCCGCCGATATTAAAGAGGTCTATTCTAATCTGAAAACAAATTATTAATTTTTAATTATTTCATTTATTAACAGACTTACAAACACTTCTAACATTTCACTTCTAACAATAAATGTTAACAGATTCCATATTCAGGCTTAATAACAATAACAATAATTTCATTTTCATTTGTTCTTTTTACTTTTCCTCTTCATCAACTACATTGCAGCTGCTGCTGCAGCTGCACTCCCCTACATCTGTATCGCAGATGCTGCTGCATACCCAAGGGCACTGTAGAAAAGGAAAGGATTGATTAGTAGATAGAACACAGGAGTATCACCTTTCAGCCACATCAGACAGCCGGTCACTTCTGCAATACTTATTATGTCATTTATGATTCATGTGTTTCCCCAAAAATGCCAATTTTTATCCGGTAGTTTATTCCAAAGAGGAGGTGGACATGATTGGTGGCTGAGAATTCGGTGTATGGTATTGGGACCCTTTCTATATGTTCAGCAGCAGGCACATCCGGGTAGTGGTACACGATGATCAGGTAATTATTTTATAGGGTACTTACACATCTTAACGCCTCCCACAGTCTACTGAACCATGTGCCTTCCTCCCTTTCCTTGTTGTGGGGGGGCTGTGAAGGAGACAGATAAAAGTAAGGGGCTGTAAAGAGGACTGGGGTGCTAGGAGAGGGGCTGTGAAGGGGATACAAGAAGGTGGACTGGGATAAAAGGAGCGGACCTGAGATGCAAGTAAAGGGGGGCTGAAATGGGAGTTAAGGGGAACTTTAAAGCGGATTGAGGTGCTGGAAGGGGGGCTGTGAAGGGAACTGGGATACAAGGAGGGGGGCTGTAAAGGGGACTGAGATGCAAGTAAGGGGGTACTGAGATGCAAGAAAAAGGGGCCTGCGAAGGGGTCTGAGGTGCAAGGAAGGGGGGCTGTGAAGGGGTCTGAGCTGCAAGTAAGGAGGGGCTATGATATGGACTGGGGTGCAAGTAAGGAGGGGCTATGATATGGACTGGGGTGCAAGTAAGGGGGGGCTGCAAAGGGGACTGAGGTGCAAGGAAGGGGGGCTCCTGTATACATAGTACATTAAGGCCCCGTTCACACTGCTGCAACAATGGCTCAGACCTTGGAGCACTTGTCACACCAGAAGTCGGACCCCATTCTGTGCAATGGAACTGTTCTAATCGGTACGACTTGAGTCGCTCCAATTTAGAAAAAGGTTCCTGCACTACTTTTGGTCCAACTTGCATTGACTTCTGTTACGTGAGCCAAAGTCACGCTGGGATCCAACTTCAAAGTCGCTTAGAAGTCGTAGGCAGTGTGACCCTGGGCTAAAGTGTTTGTAAAGGCACAAGGTTTTTTACCTTCATGAATTCCATATGTGAAGATAAAAACACCTTCTGTGTGCAGCAGCCCCCCTAATACTTACCTGAGCCCCCTCGCCATCCAGCGATGTCCACGAGAGCCTTGGCTCTCCAGAGACTCACACTCCTGATTGGCTCACTGACTGCTGTTAAAAGCCATTCAGGAGATTGAGGGGCCGAGGTGCAGTGTGTGAATGGACACACAGAGCTACGGCTCAGGAGTGCACCTGCTTGGGTGCCCCCATATCAAGCCGCTTGCTGTGGGGGCACCTGGTGGGAGGGAGGGGCCAGGAGTGGCAGCGAGGGACCCCATTACACTTAGAGCAGGGAAGTAAGACATGTTTGTTATTTTAGGAAAAAATAAAACAAAGCTCTAATATTACTTTAAAGTTTGTTCTTGGGAAGTAGATAAGTGTGGCCCAGAGGGCCCATCGTGTCCTAATCCCTATTCATCCCCTGGAATTAGTGTTCATTTCATGGACTAGAATATTTTCATTGACTAAATTAACACTATTTTAGTCGACTAAAATACAACTAAAATAATTACTAAAATACGTCTAAAACGGCATTTTAGTTAAAGGACTATGACTAAAACTAAAAAGAAATTTGACATCTAAATGAACACCGGCTGGAATTAGCGCTAGACCAGATTCTGCCGTCACCGCTCATCCCCAATTCTCTAGGAAAGGAACGTTCATTAAAGATGTTCCCCATATGAGGAAACATGGCTTCCAGATATTCAGAGGGGTTCCCTCTCCCTTCCTCTGCTGTAGTTGGTACAAGCCTGTTCTTTATAGACATGGGACTTTCCTCACCCTGGTCACCCAGAACTAACTAATCCGTAGAACGTTCCAGAATACTTACTATTGGGATTCTCCTGATCCGGTCGTTGGTTAGAGCGGTTATGGCAGGAAGTGAAGCAATTTGCTTCTCCTCCATAGTTGCCTCCACTCTTTGGTTTTCCACGCTGTAAACTCTTACAGTTCTTCTTTCCATTTTATTATCTAAAAGAGAAAAAAAAAAAAAGATGGTAAGCTTAAGTACAAATTTTAGAGTGGAACTCCACTCAATGTTTTCTTGTAGATTTGGATGGAGTGGGTAAAGGGTTCAGATGTTTCCAAGGTTTCATTTTTTTCTGTGTCCTGACCGGGATAGTTTCTTCTCACTTCCTGTCATCTCAGCAGGAGAGGAAGTGAGCAGAATCCTCCCAGTGGGGTCGCAGACATCAGTAACTCATATGAGGTGCGAACCTGCTGTAAATGGATACAAGCCCGTTTAAATCCATCGCTCTGGGGAAGTGAATAGAGAGTCAGATCAGGTCCGCCGATATTAAAGAGGTCTATTCTAATCTGAAAACAAATTATTAATTTTTAATTATTGCATTTATTAACAGACTTACAAACACTTCTAACATTTCACTTCTAACAATAAATGTTAACAGATTCCATATTCAGGCTTAATAACAATAACAATAATTTCATTTTCATTTGTTCTTTTTACTTTTCCTCTTCATCAACTACATTGCAGCTGCTGCTGCAGCTGCACTCCCCTACATCTGTATCGCAGATGCTGCTGCATACCCAAGGGCACTGTGGAAAAGGAAAGGATTGATTAGTAGATAGAACACAGGAGTATCACCTTTCAGCTACATCAGACAGCCGGTCACTTCTGCAATACTTATTATGTCATTTATGATTCATGTGTTTCCCCAAAAATGCCAATTTTTATCCGGTAGTTTATTCCAAAGAGGAGGTGGACATGATTGGTGGCTGAGAATTCGGTGTATGGTATTGGGACCCTTTCTATATGTTCAGCAGCAGGCACATCCGGGTAGTGGTACACGATGATCAGGTAATTATTTTATAGGGTACTTACTCTTTTCACCAAATTCCAAAGTCCAAAGTGCAACATGAGCCGTCCTCCTCCTCTTCGTTGTGGGGGGGCTGTGAAGGAGACAGATAAAAGTAAGGGGCTGTAAAGAGAACTGGGGTGCTAGGAGAGGGGCTGTGAAGGGGATACAAGAAGGTGGACTGGGATAAAAGGAGGGGGCCTGAGATGCATGTAAGGGGGGGCTGAAATGGGAGTTAAGGGGGATTTTAAAGCGGATTGAGGTGCTGGAAGGGGGGCTGTGAAGGGAACTGGGATACAAGGAGGGGGGCTGTAAAGGGGACTGATATGCAAGTAAGGGGGTACTGAGATGCAAGAAAAAGGGGCCTGCGAAGGGGACTGAGGTGCAAGGAAGGGGGGCTGTGAAGGGGTCTGAGCTGCAAGTAAGGAGGGGCTATGATATGGACTGGGGTGCAAGTAAGGAGGGGCTATGATATGGACTGGGATGCAAGTAAGGGGGGGCTGCAAAGGTGACTGAGGTGCAAGGAAGGGGGGCTCCTGTATACATAGTACATTAAGGCCCGGTTCACACTGCTGCAACAATGGCTCAGACCTTGGAGCACTTGTCACACCAGAAGTCGGACCCCATTCTGTGCAATGGAACTGTTCTAATCGGTGCGACTTGAGTCGCTCCAATTTAGAAAAAGGTTCCTGCACTACTTTTGGTCCAACTTGCATTGACTTCTGTTACGTGAGCCAAAGTCACGCTGGGGTCCAACTTCAAAGTCGCTCAGAAGTCGTAGGCAGTGTGACCCTGGGCTAAAGTGTTTGTAAAGGCACAAGGTTTTTTACCTTCATGAATTCCATATGTGAAGATAAAAACACCTTCTGTGTGCAGCAGCCCCCCTAATACTCACCTGAGCCCCCTCGCCATCCAGCGATGTCCACGAGAGCCTTGGCTCTCCAGAGACTCACACTCCTGATTGGCTCACTGACTGCTGTTAAAAGCCATTCAGGAGATTGAGGGGCCGAGGTGCAGTGTGTGAATGGACACACAGAGCTACGGCTCAGGAGTGCACCTGCTTGGGTGCCCCCATATCAAGCCGCTTGCTGTGGGGGCACCTGGTGGGAGGGAGGGGCCAGGAGTGGCAGCGAGGGACCCCATTACACTTAGAGCAGGGAAGTATGACATGTTTGTTATTTTAGGAAAAAATAAAACAAAGCTCTAATATTACTTTAAAGTTTGTTCTTGGGAAGTAGATAAGTGTGGCCCAGAGGGCCCATCGTGTCCTAATCCCTATTCATCCCCTGGAATTAGTGTTCATTTCATGGACTAGAATATTTTCATTGACTAAATTAACACTATTTTAGTGGACTAAAATACAACTAAAATAATTACTAAAATACGTCTAAAACGGCATTTTAGTTAAAGGACTATGACTAAAACTAAAAAGAAATTTGACATCTAAATGAACACCGGCTGAAATTAGCGCTAGACCAGATTCTGCCGTCACCGCTCATCCCCAATTCTCTAGGAAAGGAACGTTCATTAAAGATGTTCCCCATATGAGGAAACATGGCTTCCAGATATTCAGAGGGGTTCCCTCTCCCTTCCTCTGCTGTAGTTGGTACAAGCCTGTTCTTTATAGACATGGGACTTTCCTCACCCTGGTCACCCAGAACTAACTAATCCGTAGAACGTTCCAGAATACTTACTATTGGGATTCTCCTGATCCGGTCGTTGGTTAGAGCGGTTATGGCAGGAAGTGAAGCAATTTGCTTCTCCTCCATAGTTGCCTCCACTCTTTGGTTTTCCACGCTGTAAACTCTTACAGTTCTTCTTTCCATTTTATTATCTAAAAGAGAAAAAAAAAAAAAGATGGTAAGCTTAAGTACAAATTTTAGAGTGGAACTCCACTCAATGTTTTCTTGTAGATTTGGATGGAGTGGGTAAAGGGTTCAGATGTTTCAAAGGTTTCATTTTTTTCTGTGTCCTGACCAGGATAGTTTCTTCTCACTTCCTGTCATCTCAGCAGGAGAGGAAGTGAGCAGAATCCTCCCAGTGGGGTCGCAGACATCAGTAACTCATATGAGGTGCGAACCTGCTGTAAATGGATACAAGCCCGTTTACATCCATCGCTCTGTAGAAGTGAATAGAGAGTCAGATCAGGTCTGCCGATATTAAAGAGGTCTATTCTAATCTGAAAACAAATTTTCTCTTACGTCCTCCGACAGTCGCCGCCCACTTCATATTCATCACCAATGGGGTTATGTCCTCTATTCCGTAGGAGTAGCTAGGCAACAGAATATGTTAGTACAAAGACTTTTAACATATCCCACCCCCAGGGGGTGGTCCCCTCAGTACATAACCCTCCACTTCCTGTATCCAACTCAGTTTCATTTGTCTAGCTGTCAGGAGTAGCTGGAAGTTTCTGTGCTGGGGCACCTTGTCTCAGCTCTCTTTCCTTTCTTTGGATTTTATTTGAGTTTTTTCTCTCTTTCTTGTTAGCTGTTATTTTACCAGCGTTAGTTAGTTCTTCGGAAGAAGAGGATCATGCGGGCTGCGTCTCGGGCTGACCCCCCTGGTAGCAGGCTGTGGGTCAGTGGTTTCTCAGCCCGCCATCGAGCGTTCAGTCAGGTATCGCTCCTGAGTTATCTGAACGACCCATCCCTGTTCCGTGCAGGGATGCTAGGTGAGGTGGCTACCTCACCGGACGCTGTGCGGTTTCTCAACCCACCTTCTGATGCGTCCTGGATGCGACTCTCCCTGCCTCATGTACAGCGGTTTGTTCGCCTGTGCGGGTCCCCCACGCCATGTAAGAGGTAAGTGTATTTATGTGGGGACCTGTCTGTCTGAGGGGTGTCAGTCTGGGACTTTGTACCTTGCCCTGTGTTCACACTATTACTGTTTCCCTATCTCTCACATTGCATGCTGTGGGCTGCAGGAGGGGGGGCTGGCTGCACTCTGTGTCAGTTTCTGTCTGTGTGAACGGCTGTGTGCTGTGGGGCTTGAGTTTCTCATGCTTGGGCCACATTACAGCGCCGCTGCGGCGGTTTACCATGTTCCTTTTTTGGGCAGATGGTGTGTTTTACTTCACCCTCATGGGGTGTGGGAGCGGCGGTTTCGGCACCAAAACGGCGCCATTTTGGCTGCGATCGCTCCGGCCGCATGTTTTACATGCATGGCGGCCATTTTCTTGTAGCCTCCATAGGCTTTAATAGAGCGCCCTGTATGCCAGCACTTCCGTTCCTTCAGGAGCACCGCAGGCAGCAGCAGCAGCACCGATCTCTCCAGGTTCATTTCTTTCTATTCCCTGTATCCTGCCTTGGTATACTTGTCCCTGTGGGGGTCCCTTGTGTGGGGTGCTTAGTGTGAGTGGGCTACGATCGGCGCTCTCTTAAAGGGGCGGTCACCCATTTATTTTTGCTACTACAGGGGCATGGATTCTCAGGAATGCAAGTTTCCTGCCACTTTAGTGGGAAGCCAGGGGACTGCGGTTTCCCCCCCGGGGGGGATTTGGCTGCGATTGTGGCTAGCCTTGCGACTCAGGTGCAAATGCTGGTGGCTGCTCAATCCTCTAAAAGGCCCAGAGTTTCAATTTCCTCTGATTCAGAGGGTGATGGTACTGGGGCTGCTGTGGCAGAGATCTCCTTATCGGGGTCTCGTTCCTCCCTGGACCTTATAGGGTCAGAAATGGAGGCTGAGGTAGAGGGGGTTGATATTTCTCCCCCTGGCTCGTCTGAAGAGCTTGCACTCATGGATGAATTGGTTGCTTCTATCAAGCAAACTCTGCGTTTGGAGGAGGAAACATGTCCTCCAGCTGCCTTGGCGGCTTATGGGACGCAGAAAAGGCGCAAATCATCGCAGATGTTTCCATGCACTGATGATTTTCAGCGTGCTGTGAAAGAACAATGGCGTAATATACGCAAACCTTTTGCTGTACCAAGTAGGTTTAAGCTGCGCTATCCTTTTACACCCGCTACTGATGAGCGTTGGTGTGTCCCACCTCCGGTGGACCATGCGATAGCAGTTTTGAACAAGTCCACTGCGATTCCTGCTGAAGACACCCCGGTGTTCCGGGATGCCACAGACAAAAGGATGGAGTCCCTTGCCCGTCATACCTATTCTATTATGGGTTCTATGTTGAAAGCTTTATTTGCTTCACTTATGGCGGCCCAGGCGGTCGCGAGCTGGACGCAGGTGCTTAGGCGTGTCCTGGTGGCTGATTCTGTCCCCCAGGCGACTTTGGATATGGTGGATCAAATCCACCAGGGTGTCATGTATTTGTGTGATGCGGACCTGGATATGGTTCCGTTGGCTGCACGTGTACAGGTTGGTTGAAGTGTTGGTCTGTGGATCAATCTTCACGTAAGACCTTGGCCAATCTGCCTTTTGATGGTTCTCGCCTTTTTGGCGAATCCCTGGATGCCCTAATTAAAGGGGTCACGGGGGGGTAAGAGTACGCTCTTACCTCAATCCCACAAGACTAAGACGGCTCCTGGAAAGAAGAATGCTTTCTTTCGGCCCCCTCAGGGGTCCTTTCGTGCCTTTCGGTCACACTATAGGGGCAAGCCGTCCAAGGGTCAAGGCTCCCACAAGAAGCCGTAGGCAGGTAAGCAAAAGTCCGGCCAATCCGGTTCTGCGGCCCACAACAGTGCGGCCTGAAGGGGCGCCCTCACCCGAATCAGGGGTGGGGGGACGCTTGCTCGGTTTCCCTCAGCCATGGCTGTCCCGGATTCGGGACAGGTGGGTTCAGGAAATCGTTCGATCTGGTTACAAAATCGAGTTTCTCTCTCGGCCGGAGAGCAGATTTTTTCCCTCAAATCTTCTGTTATCCCCGGAGCGTTTGCGGGACCTGCATCTAGCGGTGCAGGACCTGAGGGCTCAGGGAGTGGTGGTCCCGGTGCCTCATCGGGACAGATTTCGAGGGTTCTATTCCAATCTGTTCACCGTGTCCAGGAAGGAGGGCAAGGTGCGTCCGATTCTGGACTTGAAGGCGCTGAACCGCTTTGTGCGGGTGCGCAAGTTCCGCATGGAATCCCTGCGGTCGGTGGTGGCTGCCCTGGTGTCGGGGGAGTTCATGGCTTCCATCGACTTGAAGGATGCGTATCTTCACATCCCGATTTTCGAGGGTCACCAGAGGTACCTTCGATTCGCCATAGCGGAAGGTCATTACCAATTTGTGGCGTTGCCTTTTGGTCTCGCCTCGGCTCCGAGGGTGTTCACCAAAGTGCTGGCACCGGTTCTGGCTTTGTTGAGGGCCCAGAGCATTTCGGTTCTGGGGTATCTGGACGATATTCTGGTTCGGTCTGCGACCAGCCAGAGTCTGGAGAAGGATCTGTCCGTCACGTTGCAGACTCTGCAGGAGTATGGTTGGATGATCAATTTTCCAAAGTCGACATTGTGCCCATCGGTTCGGATTTCTTACCTGGGTATGATTCTGGACTCTGTCCAGGTGAAGGTCTTCCTGCCGGAAGAAAAACTCGCAGCTCTTCAGGAGGCAGTCGGGTCCCTCAGGGACGTTCCATCTTCGTCCATTCGGACGTGCATGCGGTGTCTGGGATTGATGGTCTCGGCTTTCGAGGCGATTCCCTTCGCCCAGTTTCACACACGGGATCTCCAAGCGGAGATATTGTCCAAGTGGGACGGGCGTCCGCAGTCTCTGGATCTCCAGATGTCATTGAGTTCTCAGACCAGAAGGGATCTTCTGTGGTGGCTTCAATCCCCCTCAGTATCGGGGGGCAAGTCTTTTCGTCCCCTTTCGTGGACGGTGATCACCACGGACGCCAGCCTGTCGGGCTGGGGTGGTGTTCTGGGCGTTCTGTCCGCCCAGGGTGTTTGGTCGACGGAGGAATCCTCCCTTCCGATCAACGTTCTGGAACTGCGAGCGATACTCCTCTGTCTTCGTCGTTGGACGGACAATATTCACGGCTACCCGGTTCGGGTGCAGACGGACAATGCCACGGCGGTGGCTTACATCAATCACCAAGGGGGCACCAGGAGTGCCCGGGCGGCTCGAGAAGTGGCCGCGATTCTGTCTTGGGCCGAGACGCATGTCCCGGCAATATCGGCAGTTCACATTCCGGGGGTGGAGAATTGGCAGGGGGATTATCTTTGCCGCCAGACCCTGGACCAGGGGGAATGGTCCCTTCACCCGGCTGTCTTCCAGATGTTGTGCGCGGGGTGGGGTCTTCCGGAGGTAGACCTGTTTGCGTCTCGTCTGAACAACAAAGTACCACGGTTCGTGGCAAGGACGCGCGATCCTCGGGCAGACGCGTCGGACGCGTTGATTGCCCCGTGGCATCAGTACCAACTGATGTATGCTTTCCCACCGATTCAATTGCTGTCCAGGTTCCTTCGCAGGTTACACGCGGAACCGACCACGGTGATTCTTGTGGCACCGGACTGGCCTCGCCGGTCCTGGTACGCAGACCTCGTAAATCTGGCAATCGACGCCCCGTTGCGTCTGCCTCTTCGAGAAGATCTTCTGTCGCAAGGACCGATCTTCCATCCTGCTTTACAGTCGCTGGCTTTGACGGCCTGACTGTTGAAACCGAGGTCCTGAAGAACAGTGGTCTTTCCCCTGAGGTCATTCACACCTTAATAAATGCGAGGAAGTCTTCCTCGGGGAAGGTTTATTACCGTACTTGGAAGGCGTATTTTGCCTGGTGCGAATCCAGGGGTTTCTCTCCTGACACTTATTCGGTGTCTAGGGTGTTGCCCTTCCTTCAGACGGGTGTTGACCAGCGTCTGGCGCTGGCCACGATCAAGGGTCAGGTGTCTGCTTTGGCCGTTCTTTTTCAACGGCCTGTGGCATCTAATTCTTTGGTTAGCACTTTTGTGCAGGGGGTACGTCATCTGATCCCTCCTAGGAGGGCCCCTCTTCCCCCTTGGGACTTGAATCTAGTTCTATCAGTATTGCAGCGTGCTCCTTTTGAAAGGATCAGGGAGATCTCGCTGTCTTTGTTATTCAAGAAGGTCGCCTTTTTGGTGGCTATCACCTCGGCTCGTCGAGTGTCGGAGCCGGCAGCCTTGTCCTGCAAGTCTCCGTATCTGGTTGTGCATTTGGACAAGGTGGTCTTGCGACCTAACCCTTCTTTTCTTCCAAACAGGGTTTCGGACTTTCGTCTCAATGAGGACATTGTCCTACCTTCGCTTTGCGCGAAGCCGAAGCATCCGACGGAGGTGCTGCTCCACTCCTTGGATGTTGTCCGGGCGATTAGAGTCTATCTCAAATCGACTGAGTCTTTTCGCAAGTCGAATGCCTTGTTTGTCCTTCCGGAAGGTCCTCGGAAGGGCATGGCGGCGTCGGCTTCTACAATCGCCAAATGGATCAGACAGACCATTGAACAGGCCTATGCTTTGAAGGGGAAAGTTCTCCCTGTACCTGTGAAGGCGCACTCTACCAGATCTCTTAGTTTCTTAGTGCGGCAGTTCCCTAGAGCCCTTGTTACGGGTTCTTTGGCTTTTTGGGATATTTGTTTTTTCCCTGGGTTTTCTTGCTCCTGTTGAGCGAGTGTTTTGTTCTTATGCCCAACTGGTTTCCTTCCTTTGATAAGGTTCCTTTCTGTGATGGGGAGACGGCGTTGCCTTGGGCGCGGCTGCGTTCTTCCCACCCCTCATGTTTACACTGCTTTGGGACATCCCCATTGGTGATGAATATGAAGTGGGCGGCGACTGTCGGAGGACGTAAGAGAAAACGGAATTTTTGTAAAATCTTACCTGTAAAATTCCTTTCTCTGAGTCCTCCGACAGTCGCCGCCCCCGCCCCCGCCCCTCTTTTGGGGTTTTGATGTACTCTCTACTGCTATTCCACTGAAACTGAGTTGGATACAGGAAGTGGAGGGTTATGTACTGAGGGGACCACCCCCTGGGGGTGGGATATGTTAAAAGTCTTTGTACTAACATATTCTGTTGCCTAGCTACTCCTACGGAATAGAAGACATAACCCCATTGGTGATGAATATGAAGTGGGCGGCGATTGTCGGAGGACTCAGAGAAAGGAATTTTACAGGTAAGATTTTACAAAAATTCCGTTATTAATTTTTAATTATTACATTTATTAACATTTTACTTACAAACTTGCTCCCAAATCCCCCCTTCTAACAAAAACGTTCACAAATTCCCTATTCTGGCACAATAACTGTTTCAAAATTTCATTTTAATTTGTTCTTGTTCTTCTTTTCATTCTTTCTCCGGCTCTTCCTCCTCTGCATCTTCTACATTGCAGCTGCAGCTGTACTCCCAATAGCACTGTGAAAAAGGAAAGGATTGATTAGTAGATAGAACACAGGAGTATCACCTTTCAGCTACATCAGACAGCCGGTCACTTCTGCAATACTTATTGTCATTTATGATTTATGTGATTCCCCAAAAATGCCAATTTTTATCTGGTAGTTTATTCCAAAGAGGAGGTGGACATGATTGGTGGCTGAGAATTTGGTGTATGGTATTGGGACCCTTTCTATATGTTCAGCAGCAGGCACATCCGGGTAGTGGTACACGATGATCAGGTAATTATTTTATAGGGTACTTACACATCTTAACGCCTCCCACAGTCTACTGAACCATGTGCCTTCCTTCTCTTCGTTGTTGTGGGGGGGCTGTGAAGGAGACAGATAAAAGTAAAGGGCTGTAAAGAGGACTGGGGTGCTAGGAGAGGGGCTGTGAAGGGGATACAAGAAGGGGGACTGGGATAAAAGGAGGGGGCCTGAGATGCAAGTAAGGGGGGGCTGAAATGGCAGTTAAGGGGGACTTTAAAGCGGATTGAGGTGCTGGAAGGGGGGCTGTGAAGGGAACTGGGATACAAGGAGGGGGGCTGTAAAGGGGACTGAGTTGCAAGTAAGGGGGTACTGAGATGCAATAAAAAGGGGCCTGTGAAGGGGACTGAGGTGCAAGGAAGGGGGGCTGTGAAGGGGTCTGAGCTGCAAGTAAGGAGGGGCTATGATATGGACTGGGGTGCAAGTAAGGAGGGGCTATGATATGGACTGGGGTGCAAGTAAGGGGGGGCTGCAAAGGGGACTGAGGTGCAAGGAAGGGGGGCTCCTGTATACATAGTACATTAAGGCCCGGTTCACACTGCTGCATCAATCGCTCAGACCTTGGAGCACTTGTCACACCAGAAGTCGGACCCCATTCTGTGCAATGGAACTGTTCTAATCGGTGCGACTTGAGTCGCTCCAATTTAGAAAAAGGTTCCTGCACTACTTTTGGTCCAACTTGCATTGACTTCTGTTACGTGAGCCAAAGTCACGCTGGGGTCCAACTTCAAAGTCGCTCAGAAGTCGTAGGCAGTGTGACCCTGGGCTAAAGTGTTTGTAAAGGCACAAGGTTTTTTACCTTCATAATTTCCATAGTTGCCTCCACTTTGTTATCTAAAGAGAAAAAAAAAAGATGGTAAGGTAACACGTTAAGTACAAATTTTAGAGTGGAACTCCACTCAAAATGTTTTCTTGTAGATTTGGATGGAGTGGGTAAAGGGTTCAGATGTTTCCAAGGTTTCATTTTTTTCAGTGTCCTGACCGGGATAGTTTCTTCTCACTTCCTGTCATCTCAGCAGGAGAGGAAGTGAGCAGAATCCTCCCAGTGGGGTCGCAGACATCAGTAACTCATATGAGGTGCGAACCTGCTGTAAATGGATACAAGCCCGTTTACATCCATCGCTCTGTAGAAGTGAATAGAGAGTCAGATCAGGTCTGCCAATATTAAAGAGGTCTATTCTAATCTGAAAACAAATTATTAATTTTTAATTATTACATTTATTAACATTTTACTTACAAACTTGCTCCCAAATCCCCCCTTCTAACAAAAACTTTCACAAATTCCCTATTCTGGCACAAAAACTGTTTCAAAATTTCATTTTAATTTGTTCTTGTTCTTCTTTTCATTCTTTCTCTGGCTCTTCCTACTCTGCATCTTCTACATTGCAGCTGCAGCTGTACTCCCAATAGCACTGTGGAAAAGGAAAGGATTGATTAGTAGATAGAACACAGGAGTATCACCTTTCAGCTACATCAGACAGCCGGTCACTTCTGCAATACTTATTATGTCATTTATGATTTATGTGTTTCCCCAAAAATGCCAATTTTTATCAGGTAGTTTATTCCATAGAGGAGGTGGACATGATTGGTGGCTGAGAATTCGGTGTACGGTATTGGGACCCTTTCTATATGTTCAGCCAGTGTGGTGAGTTTAGTACTTTTAGGAGTATAAATGCCAGAGGGGGGAGGACATTACTAGGAGCCCTGAGGGAACTTGGAGGGGACCTTAGTGACGGTTCACCCTGGTGCGATAAGGGAAACCCTGCATTTCGGTGTCGGCTACCGCATCGCACCTGAATCGCACATTGGTTCACACTGCTCTCTGCAAACCGCTGGGGGTGTCGATGTAAAGGCAATGACACCCCCAGTTCGCAGATCGCAGTGCGAACTGTTAAATGGTGCAGGAATCGGCTTCTCCTCTGCTTTCAATGCCCTTTCTATCTTTTCTCTCCACTCGTCTTCTTTTAACTTCTCTTTTTAAAACTTGAAAAACAAACACTTTGTTTGAAGGCCAGGTCTGGGGCAGGGCCAGGGGTGGGGTTGAGGGTGGGGCTGAAGTGGGGCCTCGTCAGGTTGACTGTACGGAGCCCCATGAATTCTATTAGTGGCCCTGCTCCCAAATCCCTCCTTTTAGCACAAACTCTCCCAAATTCCATCTTCAGGTACAATCCCCCTAAAACTTGATTTATTCCAAAATTTAAATTCTTGGGTGTGGTATTGCAGTTTAAGTATTCTTATTTGCTCTAGTCTCTCCCTCTTGATAGAACTACAACACTGAAAAGGTGGAGTGGCTGCTCATCCAATAACTGGTTACTGAAAAAACAATTGATACCGAGGTATCCACCCCCAGTGGGTTTTTAGGCAGCACAATAAGCAGTACATCAAAAGATAATGATTTTGATAAAAATATAAACTTTATTCACAAGATTACATACATAATAAAAATCCCAATACGGGAAACATGAAAGCCTCAGTAGTCTCTATACAATAGATCTCAAAATCTCATATATCGTGACATCATTACATAAAATAGCGTATCAACCCCAAAAATGGATATATAGGGGAGCATGTACCCCAACGCGTTTCAACCTATCAAAGGTCTTCCTCAGGGGGACTGTATTGCCTAAAGAGAACACATTGTAATTTGCAATATGTCTACACAGCAAGTCAGTGAAGTTAGTACAATTATATCTTTCAACTTTACCATGAAGGTGAGATTGTTGAGAAAATGGAGAGCAAATAAAACTCGTTGTATCCTCCACATTTAGAGGGGAGTGGCACTTCCCACTCCGGGCGACCAAACAGGCGTAGGGGTCTGCAAGGAGTCACCAGACCATATCGGCATGCAAGAGAGCACACGACACCTAGTGGGGGATTATGGGAATTATAATTAACTTCGTTTATAAATTTTTTGATATAGTGCTGGTCTATATTGAATTTCAATGGCCAGCATATCAGTAAAGAACAGGGAGACACCTGGAATCAGAAAAGCTGGAAAGGAAATAAGAAAAAAAGAGGGGAAAAAAGGGGGAGAAGGGAGTGGAGGGGAAGGGAAAGAAGGGGGAGAAGGGAAGGAAAGAAAAGGGAACAGACATGGAAAAAGAAGGAAATGCAGAGGGAGAGAGACAGAAAGGGCGTGTGGTGAGGGAAGGGAAGGGGGGGAAAAAAAAGGGGGAGGGGAAGAGGACAATAATGGTCTCTCCCTCTTTGCCCTCACCCTCTCTTCCCTGGCCTTCTCCTCTTCCCATACCCTTTTTACTTTCTCCATCTCCTCTCTTGCCCTTTCTCTCCTCCGCTGCTCTTTCTCATTCTGTTCTTTCTCCTTCCTTGCTCTCCTTATTTCCCTTGCTAAGAGTTTTCTCTCCGGGTATGCCTTTGCCTTCTCTGCTTTCAACGCGCTTTCAATTTTTTCTCTCCACTCGTCTTCTGTTAACTTCTTTTTTTTCGCCCTCTTTCGTCTCTTCTTCTCTCCCCTTGTTATCTTTTCTCTCTCCCCATCTCCTCTTGCCGTCTTCTTCATTTCCTCACTCAGCTCTTCTTCTTTCTGCTCGGTCTCTTGTTCCGCATCTACACAGTTTCCGCTGCAGCCTTACTCCCAATAGCACTGTGGAAAAGGAAAGGATTGATTAGTAGATAGAACACAGGAGTATCACCTTTCAGCTACATCAGACAGCCGGTCACTTCTGCAATACTTATTATGTCATTTATGATTTATGTGATTCCCCAAAAATGCCAATTTTTATCCGGTAGTTTATTCCATAGAGGAGGTGGACATGATTGGTGGCTGAGAATTCGGTGTACGGTATTGGGACCCTTTCTATATGTTTAGCCAGTGTGGTGAGTTTAGTACTTTTAGAGTATAAATGCCAGAGGGGGGGGGGGCATTACTAGGAGCCCTGAGGGAACTTGGAGGGGCCCTTAGTGACGGTTCACCCTGGTGCGATAAGGGAAACCCTGCATTTTGGTGTCGGCTACCGCAGCGCACCTGAATCGCACACTGGTTCACACTGCTCTCTGCAAACCGCTGGGGGTGTCAATGTAAAGGCAATGACATCCCCAGTTCACAGATCGCAGTGCGAACTGTCAAATGGTGCAGGAATCAAATCGTAAAGGTGTGAGCACCCATGCGATCCAATTCCATTGCAGATAAAAAAAAAAGGGTCCTGCACCATTTTGGTGCAAATGCGATGCGATTTCAGTGCAATGTCTGGCTGCAATGTTAGTATGGCTGAATTTGAATCGCACAGACATCGCATGTGATCTGCAAAGCAATGAGGTGCGAATCACATGCGATGCTTGGCATTGCACAAGTGTGAACTGGCACTCAGTGGGACGCCCTGACCAGGCTGAATGACCACTGTTGGGAAAGCTAGAAAACATTTCCTAATTACTATTCACCCCCCTGGAATAAGCGATAGTAGCAGATTCTGCCATTGGCAATCACCCCCGCCATCACCAATTCACTAGGAAAGGAACATTCATTAACCGCTTAAAGAGCAGCCACTGCAGATATACTGCAGCATGCTGGCTCTCTTGCGCAAACCACTGTACCTGTACGGCGTCTCGTGGGAGTGGGTCCCGGGCGCGTGTGCTCTCTCTAGCCCTGCAGCTAAGCAACGGGAACCCGGCGATCGCTGCAGGGACTGACAGAAGGCGGTGAACACGCTGTAAACATGGCACACCGCTCATCTGTCACTGATTGAAACAGCGCTCCTGTGTTCCTGTTATCTCGGAACACAGGAGCCCTGTTTCCATCCACCAAGTCTGGCCCCCACACAGTTAGAATCACCCCCTAGTTACACATTTAACCCTTTGATCATCCCTGGTGTTAACCCCTTCCCTGCTAATGTCATTAGTACAGTAACAGTGCATATTTTTAGCACTGATTACTGTAGTAATGTCAGTGGTCCCCACAAAAGTGTCAAAAATGTCAGTTAGGGGCCCAATCTGTCCGCCGCAATGTCGCAGTCCTGCTAAAAATCGCAGATCGCCGCCGATACTAGTAAAAAAATAAATAACATAATTCTTTCCCCTAGTTTGTAGACACGATTACTTTTGCGCAAACCAATCAAAATACACTTATTGGGATTTTTTTTCCAAAAATATGTGGCATAATACAAATTGGCCAAAAATGATGAAAACATTTTCATTTTTCATTTTTTTTATTGGGAATGATATAGCAGAAAGTGAAAAATACTGCTTTTTCTTTAAAAATTGTCGCTCTTTTTTTTGTTTATAGCGCATAATTAAAAAACCGCAGAGGTGATCAAATACCACAAAAGAAAGTCCTGTTTGTGGGGAAAAAAAAGGGCGTCAATTTTATTTGGGTACAGCGTTGCACGACCATGCAGTTGTCAGTTAAAGTAACGCAGTGCCGAATCGCAAAATATGGCCTGGTCATTAAGGGGGCGAATCCTTCGGGTCCTGAACTGGTTTAAGATCTGTAATTTAACACTAGGAAATTTCTTATTAATTATAATTGTGACCTCCCCATGAGGAGGAACGGTCTGGGACTACCTAAGTATTTTTTTATAGGTTACTTACTCTCTTCACCACCTTCCACACAAGTCCGAGGACCCAACCTGTAATTCAAAGTGGGTTTATGTAATAAGAACAGCGACATGAGCCTTCTGTCTTCTTGCCTTCCTCCTCGTTGTCCTCTTCTTCTTCTGTCTTCTAAACTTCACTGGGGGGGGGCTGTGAAGGGGGACAGATAAAAGTAAGGGGATGTAAAGAGGACTGGGGTTCTAGGAGAGGGGCTGTGAAGGGGATACAAGGAGGGGGCTGGGATAAAAGGAGGAGGCCTGATATGCAAGTAAGGGGGGGGGCTGAAATGCGAGTTAAGGGGGGCTTTAAAGGGGATTGAGGTGCTAGAAGGGGGGCTGTGAAGGGAACTGGGATACAAGGAGGGGGGGGTTCAAGGGGACTGAGATGCAAGTAAGGGGGGACTGAGATGCAAAAAAAAGGGGCCTGTGAAGGGGACTGAGGTGCAAGGAAGGGGGGCTGTGAAGGGGTCTGAACTGCAAGTAAGGGGGCTATGATTTGGACTGGGGTGCAAGTAAGGGGCTGCTGCAAAGGGGACTGAGGTGCAAGGAAGGGGGGCTGCAAAGGGGACTGAGGTGCAAGGTAGGGGGGCTGATGTAAAGGGTGTAGGTGATGTGAAGGGGGACAGAGAACATTTAAGTAAAGGAAGCACTGTGATGTAAAGGTTTTTAGATTAGATTAGATTCAACGTTATTGTACAAGGCAACGAAATGCTGTTTGGGTCCAATCAGAGTGCAATAACAGCAAGTGCAGGATATATAATTTTTACATGATTTACAAAGTTAAATAGAATGATAATATAGACTATAAACAGTAATTTAAAGATGTATATATACTATAAATGTAGTATACAGGTGAATATAAATGTACTAAGAACATAATATACAGATTAATATATATGTACTATGAAAAATTACAGATGAATATGAATATATATGTGTATGAACAATAGTATACAGATAAAATTATATATATATATATACATATATATATATATATATATATATATATATATATATATATATAATGTACTATGAAAATAATATACGGATGCCTATTACTATACACAGATCAGTGTCCCGGTGAGCACAAGTTTTTGAATAGACAGTCCATTAGCGAAATAACAAAGTGTGAGGAAAATATGGTAGTGTATCAGTGAGTGACAGAGTTCACTAAAGAGACAGCTCTAGGAAAAAAGCTGTTCTTTAGTCGGCTGGTCCTGGTCCGGAGGCACCTGAAACGCCTGCCGGAAGGCAGAAGAATAAACAGACTATGGGCCGGATGAGATGAATCCTTAAGAATGCTGCGAGCTTGACGCAGACGGCGTTTCTTTTGAATATCCTCCATGGCTGGGAGTGAAGTCCCTATGATGCGCTGGGCAGTTTTCACCACCCACTGCATTGCCTTGCGCTCTGCAACAGAGCAGCTCCCATACCAGACTGTGACACAGCTGGTCAGGATGCTTTCTATTCCACAGCGGTAGAAGTTCACCAGGATATCCGAAGAGAGCTGATTTTTCTTAAGTGTCCTCAGGAAAAAGAGGCGCTGGTGAGCCTTCTTGACTAGGCTGGAGGTGTTAATAGCCCTGGACAGGTCCGCCGAGATGTGGATCCCCAGGAACTTGAAACTGGAGACGTGCTCAACAGCCATCCCATTGATGTGGGTGGTGTCATGTGTGCCTCTTGTCTCCTTCCTGAAGTCCACAATAAGCTCCTTTGTCTTGGAGGTGTTAAAGCGGAGTTTCGGGCACAGAAGTCATTTTTTACTAAACATACCCCCGGGACAGTCAGGGCTAGCACATTCCACAATGGCTAGCCTCTGATCTGTCCCGGTTCGCACTTACCTTTTAGAAGAAATACTTACTTATAAAATTTCTTCCACAGCGTTTCCATCTCTCTTGTGGGCAGCTGAAGCCGGCGCGGTCCTCTTCTGTGTCTTCTTCTGCGTCTTCTTGTCCCAGAATGCGCCTGCACCGGCCCCTCTCGTCACTTCCGGCGCGGCGCTGCATTCCTCCACAGCTTCTGGGCATGCCCAGAAGCTGTTTAGCAGGGGAATGCGGCGTCGCCCGGAAATGACGAGCGGGGCCGGTGCCGTCGCATTGGTTCCTGGGAGCGATGACGTTCAGCTCCCAGGAATCATAGCGAGACAGGAAGTGATGGGGTGAGCCGCGGCTCCGAGGGAGGAAGTACTCTGAGGTGAGTATCTTCGATCTTCAATTACAAGGTAAGTAAACAAAAAAAAAAAAATAACTATCCAATTCCTTTTCAGGTGAGATCTACCTAGCGGAGGGGCACAAAAAAAAAAATATCGTTTTCGTGCCCGGAACTCCGCTTTAAGGAGCAGGTTATTGTTATTGCACCATGTAGCTAGGTCCTGGATCTCCTCTCTGTAAGCAGTCTCATCATTGTTGGTGATGAAACCGATCACGGTAGTATCATCTTCAAACTTGATGATGGAGTTAGATCCATTCACAGGCCTGCAGTCGGAGGTGAAGAGGGAGTAGAGGAAGGGGCTCAGCACACAGCCCTGTGGTTCACCAGTGTTGAGTGTGATGGTGTTGGAGCAGATGGAGCCAGATCGAACCTGCTGGGCTCTGTTGGTCAGAAAGTCCATGACCCAGTTGCAGGTAGAGGTGTTAATGCCCAGATCTACAAGTTTGGTTGTTAGCTTGGATGGAATGATAGTATTGAATGCTGAGCTGAAGTCAACAAATAGCATACGTGCATAAGTGTTCTTATTGTCCAAATGTGTGAGCACAGAGTACAGTGCCATGGAAACTGCATCTTCTGTGCTCCTATTGCTGCAATAGGAAAACTGGTGAGGGTCTAATGTGGATGGCAGAGAGTCATTCAGGTGAGCCAGGACCAGCCGCTCAAAGCACTTCATGACAATGGGTGTCAGTGCTACAGGGCGGTAGTCGTTCAGGCATGTTGGGCTGGAGTGTTTCGGCACTGGCACAATGGAGGTGCATTTAAAGCCAAGTGGGAACAGCTGCTTGGGCAGCTGGGGGGCTGTGATGTAAAATGGGTGGACTTGGATGCAAAGGGGGGCTGTGATGTAAAGCAGGCACTGTAATGTAAAGGGGCTGTATTGTAAAGAGAGGCTTTGTTGTAAAGGGGTGCTCTGATGTAAAGGGGGTGCTGTAATGTAAAGTGGGGTACGTTGATGTAAATTGACACTGTAATGTAAATAGGAGCTGTATTGTAAAGGGGGGTTCTGTGATGTAAAGCGGGTGTTTTGCAATGTAAAGGGGGCTCTGTAGTGTAAAGGGGGTGCTGTAATGTAAAGGGAAGGACTGATGACACTGATGTAAAAGGGGAAACTGTAATATAATGGGGAGGGGCTGTAATGTGATGAAACCATAGAGACTCGGACCTCTGCTGGATAAACATTTTAATGGCCGGACCGCCGAGAATTTGAATTCCATATCCCTGCTCTAGTCCTAAACTGCTTGTTTGTGAGAGACTGCTAGTTATCTATGGGACTAACTAAGCAGGATCATTTTTAGGGTACTTACTCTATTTCTCAGCTCCTGTATCGGTCTCAGGAGCCAACGCAGAGCATTTAATGGATGTAGGAAAGAAAAGCAGTCACAACAATTCTTCTCATCACTGTTCTCTTCTTCCTCTTCACTGCTCTCCTCTTCCTCTTCGCTGTTCTCGTTCTGTTGTTTTGGCGGTTTTGCCCCTTAGAGAGCAACGGGGCTCTGACACCTCCTTATCCACACACAGAGAGGAGAGGGAGCTGTCATCCGCCTGCTCAGCGGGGATCAGTGTATCCATCCCCCGCTGAGCAGCACAGAGTCCGCTGACGGAGCGGACCGTGTGAATGGAGCCTTAATATTATTCGATTTTTAAAGCATGTTTACAAAGAGTTACTAATCAGAAAGTATTTAAAAAAAAAATGAAAGGATCTGAAGGTCCCAAATACAGTAGCGGGGGGGGTAGATATTTCAGACTTACTATTTGTGCCAACTCTGCAGCTACACAACGGCCCCCTAGGACTTAGGCCCCTTTTACATTTGTGCGACTTGTCCTGTGATTTAGGACTGCAAAGTCACATGACAAGTTGTGCTCCATGATTTCCAATGAGTACCGTTCATATCTGTATGACTTCAAGTCACAACGACTTCAAAGAAGTCCATGCATTACTTTGGGCCAATTTAATGCGTTTTTGAGGTCTAGAGGCATAGGTATTGCTTCAAGACCAGTCAAAATCACAGTAAAAATGCAGCAAGAAAATCATGGTAAAATCGCACAACTTTTAGGTCGCACAAGTGTGAAAGGGGCTTTAGGGGCTCCTGTATACATAGTACATTAAGGCCCGGTTCACACTGCTGCAACAATCGCTCAGACCTTGGAGCACTTGGTCACACCAGAAGTCGGACCCCATTCTGTGCAATGGAACTGTTCTAATCGGTGCGACTTGAGTCGCTCCAATTTAGAAAAAGGTTCCTGCACTACTTTTGGTCCAACTTGCATTGACTTCTGTTACGTGAGCCAAAGTCACGCTGGGGTCCAACTTCAAAGTCGCTCAGAAGTCGTGGGCAGTGTGACCTTGGGCTAAAGTGGTTGTAAAGGCACAAGGTTTTTTACCTTCATGAATTCCATAGTTGCCTCCACTTTGTTATCTAAAGAGAAAAAAAAAGATGCATCTTCTGTGCTCCTATTGCTGCAATAGGAAAACTGGTGAGGGTCCAATGTGGATGGCAGAGAGTCATTCAGGTGAGCCAGGACCAGCCGCTCAAAGCACTTCATGACAATGGGTGTCAGTGCTACAGCGCGGTAGTTGGGCTGGAGTGTTTCGGCACTGGCACAATGGAGGTGCATTTAAAGCCAAGTGGGAACAGCTGCTTGGGCAGCTGGGGGGCTGTGATGTAAAATGGGTGGACTTGGATGCAAAGGGGGGCTGTGATGTAAAGCAGGCACTGTAATGTAAAGGGGCTGTATTGTAAAGAGAGGCTTTGTTGTAAAGGGGTGCTCTGATTTAAAGGGGGTGCTGTAATGTAAAGTGGGGTACGGTAATGTAAACTGACACTGTAATGTAAATGGGGGCTGTATTGTAAAGGGGGTTCTATGATGTAAAGCGGGGGTTTTGCAATGTAAAAGGGGCTCTGTAGTGTAAAGGGGGGCTGTGATGTAAAGGGAAGGACTGATGACACTGATGTAAAAGGGGAAACTGTAATATAATGGGGAGGGGCTGTAATGTGATGAAACCATAGAGACTCGGACCTCTGCTGGATAAACATTTTAATGGCCGGACCTCCGAGAATTTGAATTCCATATCCCTGCTCTAGTCCTAAACTGCTTGTTTGTGAGAGACTGCTAGTTATCTATGGGACTAACTAAGCAGGATCATTTTTAGGGTACTTACTCTATTTCTCAGCTCCTGTATCGGTCTCAAGAGCCAACACAGAGCATTTAATGGATGTAGGAAAGAAAAGCAGTCACAACAATTCTTCTCATCACTGTTCTCTTCTTCCTCTTCGCTGTTCTCGTTCTGTTGTTTTTGGCGGTTTTGCCCCTTAGAGAGCAGCGGGGCTCTGACACCTCCCTATCCACACACAGAGCGGAGAGGGAGCTGTCATCCGCCTGCTCAGCGGGGATCAGTGTATCCATCCCCCGCTGAGCAGCACAGAGTCCGCTGACGGAGCGGACCGTGTGAATGGAGCCTTAATATTATTCGATTTTTAAAGCATGTTTACAAAGAGTTACTAATCAGAAAGTATTTAAAAAAAAATGAAAGGATCTGAAGGTCCCAAATACAGTAGCGGGGGGGGGGGGGTAGATATTTCAGACTTACTATTTGTGCCAACTCTGCAGCTACACAAGGGCCCCCTGGGACTTAGGCCCCTTTTACATTTGTGCGACTTGTCCTGCGATTTGGGACTGCAAAGTCACATGACAAGTTGTACTCCATGATTTCCAATGAGTACCGTTCATATCTGTACGACTTCAAGTCACAACTTCAAAGAAGTCCCTGCACTACTTTGGGCCAATTTAATGCGTTTTTGAGGTCCAGAGGCATAGGCATTGCTTCAAGACCAGTCAAAATCACAGTAAAAATGCGGCAACAAAATCATGGTAAAATCGCACAAGTTTTAGGTCGCACAAGTGTGAAAGGGGCCTTAGGGGCTCATCTATACATAGTACATTAAGATCCGGTTCACACTGCTGCGACAATCGCTCCGACCTTGGTGCATTTGTCACACCAGAAGTCGGACCCATTCTGTGCAATTGAACTGTTCTAATCGGTGCGACTTGAGTCGCTCCAATTTAGAAAAAGGTTCCTGCACTACTTTTGGTCCAACTTGCATTGACTTCTGTTATGTGAGCCAAAGTCACATTTTTTTTACCTTCATGAATTTCATAGTTGCCTCCACTTTGTTATCTAAAGAGAAAAAAAAAAAATGGTAAGGTAACAGGTTAAGTACAAATTTTAGAGTGGAACTCCACTCGAAAATGCCATTTTCTGCCTTTTGAATACATTGAAATGCAGAGGAGGGGTTTGGGGTCTTTTAGACCCCCGATCCCTCCATAAAGAGTACCTGTCACTGCCTATTACTGTCACAAGGGATGTTTACATTGCTTGTGACAGCAATAAAAGTGATCAGATTTTATTTATTTTTTTAAATATGTGCTAAAATTAACAAATGAAATAAAATAAAAATATTAAAGCTCCCCCGTCACCGCGAGCTCGCGCACGAAAGAAAACTTACATGGAAGTCGCATCCTCAAATGAAAGCGCTGTTCAAACCAAACATGTGAGGTATCGCCACGATCACCAGAGCGAGAGCAATAATTAAAAAAAAAAGAGCTCCTCTGTAACTCTGAACTGGTAACCGTTAAAATTTTTTAAAGTGACACCTATGGAGATTTTTATAGTTTGTCGCCATTCCGCAGATGTGCGCAATTTGAAATTTTATACCTCCCTGCATCATGTGACAGTTGGAGAGCCCTGCCCCCTTAACTGTCCCCGGCACCTTAACTGTCCCCGCCCCCTGGGCCGCTGCGTACAGGTACATGATTTGGGGAAAGTGAATAAGAAAACAAGGCAATAATACAATGTTATATATTCGAGGCCACGTGTGATAAGGGTAGAAAGATATAAACACTTACCAATCAGATCTCTTCTCACTGAATTATAAATCCAACTATAAAAAAAACTCTTCAACTCTTCAAATGTCTCAATAAACTCCAACTCTCCGAACTCTCAGAATAACTCTAGAATTCCTACACACACAGAGGAAAAAATGGTTAGTTTTTTTGTTTTACTTAAATATCACAAAAACAGGAATTACACGGAATGTCAGTGGGAGGATCAATAGACAATTACTGATGCCGATCCCACAAGGCAATGAATTCATAGGATCTGGGCAGGTTAGAAATAAGTTAAAGGATCCGACCAATCAAAACTGATATTTTGTAATTTGGGGAGCCCAGAGAGATGACATCCCGAGGATTACACTACACCCCGACATGTGACCGAGCCAAGCCTTCAACCCTGAGCAGTGTGATGGAATCTTCATGTCATATTATAGGAACGTTTGTCAGAGGAAGCTGCTCGGGGCCAGTTTTGTGTGAATTGGACTGTATATATTTTTATAGCTATATATTTTAATATAATAATTTATATCTATATATTTAAAAAAAAATACACACACACCAAAATGTCCTCTGCCATATATAAATATATATTATCAATATAGTTTAAGGAAAAAAAAATAATAATATATAATATAATATATATATAGAGAGAGATTGCTGCACTATAAAATTTATTTTAAATCATACAAAAAAAGTTAACAAAAGTGTTCAATATTATATACATATTTTAATATGGAGAATTTTTTTGTTAATTTTTTGTATGATTCCTACTCCTACTGCTCCTACTGGTTTTTTATGCAGCGGTTATCGCATGAATAGTGACCGTTGGACTGTCATAGCCAGCCACGTTTCCAATACGCTAGTGGACATCGGTACAGAGCCTATTCATTCCATCATCTGGTGAGTGTACAGAATGGTGGGGTGGGGAGAGCACATGAGGTGTTTCACTTCTTGTATTTGGCCGCTGGTTTTTGGCTTGTGTCTGGTGAGTGTTCTGGAACTCTGTGTCTATCAGTGGAGGAACCTTTTCTGAACACAGCGATTCATGCAGCTGTTTTTGGACTGATAACTATACATTTGGATTGATTGTTTGGACTTCATGTTCACGAAGTAATTTATTTTGATCACTTTATGAGGAAGATTTCCTTTGTTTGGACTGTCACTTGTTCAAACTTTCATTATTAGCGCTGCACTTAAGTTTACTTTACATGCTATACACTATATTGTCAAAAAGTATTGGGACACGTGGGCGAGCTGCCTGCGATCGTGTATGGCTGCTTAAAGCGGAGTTCCACCTAAAACCAAATAAAATACATAAAAATACCCTCGGGACAGTCAGGGCTAGTGCATTCCACAATGCATAGCCTCTGATCTGTCCCGGGTTGCACTTACCTGCAAGAAGAAATACTTACCTTAAAAATGTCTTGTCCAGCGCTGCCATCTCAAGTGTGGGCAGCTGAAGCCAGCGCGATCCTCTTCTGCGTCCTCTTCCGTCCCACAATGCACTGCACCGGCCCCGCCGTCACTTCCGGAGCTGCAGCGTCATCCCTGCCCTTACATTAAAAAAATGTCTTGTCCAGCGCTGCCATCTCAGGTGTGGGCAGCTGAAGCCAGCGCGATCCTCTTCTGCGTCCTCTTCGGTCCCACAATGCACTGCACCGGCCCCGCCGTCATTTCCGGAGCTGCAGCGTCATCCCTGCAGAGCTTCTGGGCATGCCCAGAAGCGGTTTAGCAAGGTATGACGGCGCCTGCACCGGAACTGACGGGGGGGCTGGTGCAGGCGCATTGATTCCTGGGAGCGATGATGTTCAGCTCCCAGGAATCATTGCAAGCCAGGAAGTGATGACTCGCCATGGCGAGGGGAGGAAGAGGAAGTAAGGTGAGTATATTATCTTCTAAACAAGGTAAGTAAAAAAAAAAAAATTGCGATTATCCATTTGTTTTTCAGGTGACCCGGAGCAAGAAGATGGACGGAACTTGCATTTTAGGGTGGAACTCAGCTTTAACAGAGGAGCTTCAGCGGCGATCAGCTATCTAAAGCAGCACCTCAGCATACTAACGCCTGGCCACCATCAGTGATCATCCTGCAGACTCAGGAATGTCTAGAGCAACTTCTGCTCGCAGGCAATTGGGCCCTAATACAGCCAAAACGGCTCACAGATTTTTTTGCTGGAGCGAGCAAGATGGCGGACTGAGGTGCAGAAGAAGAGAATGGCATGGAGCATGCCCCCTCCTCCCTTGCCACACAGAATGAAGCTTCCGATTCTCCCTCAACAGTGTGCCTGTTACCTACCTGACATGGGGAGGACAAAATGTCCCAGAAGAGACCTGCTGGTTCTCCTGCTTCATCACCCCTCTCAAAGGGCCTGGCGAGTAAAAAAAAAACTTGCCCCTCTTGCTGAAGATGATGATGATGGCCTCTCTGCAGCCCATGTCACCAGTGCTGCTAACTCCCTGGATCAATTCCCTGCCTCCAACCAGCCAGCTTCAGAACACACTATAAAAGAGATGCTACTTTCCTTCAAAAATGATCTCCAAGCTGAACTTGGCAGAAACATCTCTAAATTACAGGCACATATTGACTATACAGAGGAAAGAGTTGATCATGTTGAAAAGGTTTTTTAAACGCATAGACTTTAATGACATCCCAGTCTTCGTTCATAAGGTTCAATATTGAGTTGGCCCACCCTTTGCAGCTATAACATCTTCAACTCTTCTGGGAAGGATGTCCACAAGGTTTAGGAGTGTCTATGGGAATGTTTTACCATTCTTCCAGAAGAACATTTGTGAAGTCAGGCACTGATGTTGGACAAGAAGGCCTGGTTTGCAGTCTCCCAAAAGTGTTCTATCAGGTTGAGGTCAGGCAGGACCGGTACAAGGGGTAGGCGGAGAGGGCACGTGCCCTGGGCAGAGTGTTGAGGGGGGCGGGGGAGCTTCGGCTAGTTCTGCATCTAAATGACAGGCATGGTTGTCAGTTGTCACCCAAACGATCTGGCCAAAGTTGTTGCCGACTGTCCCCGCCCGCTGGTTTGCCCTCCACCTGTAGTGCTTGCTTCTGTGTTTTTTCATCATTCTGGGTCTGGTCTCGGCATTTCCCGACAGCTTCTGTTCCCGCCCGTGGATCCGCCCACTATCTAGCGCTTGCCTAGGCTTTGTGCTACAGGTCTGATAGGTGGTGGGCGGGCCGTGGGCGGGGACAGAAGCAGTCAGAAAATGCAGAGCCTAGAGTCAAGACCCGGAATGATGAAAGAATACAGGAACACTACAGGTGGTGGGCGGGGACAGCAGCTGTCAGAAAATGCCAGACTAGACTCCAGCAGATGAAAAAATGCTGAAGCACTACAGGTGGGGGGCAGGGACAGATGAAGAACACTGACTGAAGTATTACAGGTAGAGTGCAATGTTGTTCTGCTTGTTTTTATCTGGAACTGATTGCAGAATCAAGGAGTACTCAGTGGACCTTTTAATAGTTCCTAAAGTGACTTTGTACTATTGGATTAGTTATGTTGGAGGCACTGTGCTTTATTCATTACTATTAGGGCTCATTTACACTTGCAGGTACGGCTGAGCCTCATTTTAACCACTCCCTTCCTCTCCCCTAGGCTGCAAAGTGTTCAGATGCCACAGACATGATGCTTTGTATTGAGTCTGCAGGAAGAATGCCTGCATTTGCATTACAGTAGTGCTGCATTTAGGAGATTAAAACAGGTGATGAGGAGGTGACATATCACTTCCATATTGCCTGGCAAACACCTCTAGAATGTGATCTCAGCAGTCCTTGCCACATGTGTAAACAAGCTCTTACTGCTGATTCAGTTGTACTTGACAGTATTTAAAACCTACTGTATTATCTTTTATTAATAATGATGTCCATTAACCACTTCAGCCGCGGAAGTATTTACCCCCCTTAATGACTAGGCCATTTTTTGCGATACGGCACTGCATTGTTTTAACTGACAATTGTGCTGTCATGCGACGCTGTACTCAAATAAAACTTATCGCCTTTTTTTCCCCACAAATAGAGATTTCTTTTGGATATATTTGATCACCTCAGCTGTTTTTATTTTTTACACTATAAATAAAAAAAAACAAAAAAAAAAACAATTTTGAAAAAAAATCCTTGTCATTTTAGACCAATATGTATTCTGCTACATATTTGTGGGAAAAATGATCCCAAAAAGTGTATATTGATTGGTTTGTGTAAAAGTTATCGTGTCTACAAACTATGGGATAGATTTATGGACTTTTTATTTTTTTAATTGTTTTTATTAGTAATGGCGGCAATTTTTAGTGCGACTGCGACATTGCAGCGGACAAGTCTGACACTAAGTGACACTTTTGGGTCACAGGGACACCAATAGAGTGATCAGTTCCAAAAATATGCACTGTTACTGTACTAATGACACTGGCAGAGTAGGGGTTATCATCAGGGATGATCAAAGGGTTAAGTGTGCTATTTGGGAGTGCTTTCTAACTGTGGAGGGTGGACTGACTGCAAAAGGGAGAGATCTGTGTTCCTGATTAGTAGGAACACAATCTCTCTCTCTTCCTGTTTGACAGAACGGTGGTCTGCCTTGTTTACATAGGCAGACCACTATTATATTCGGTCATTCTCCAAAATGATTGTGGGTGGCGGGCGGGAGCGTGGCTTCGGCAGCACTTGCCAAGAGACCTTTTACAAAACCAGGTATGTGATTTTGCGCTTTAGAGCCGCCCTGCCTTAGTAAATAAACGTGTGGCAGTCCTTTAGTGGTTAACATACAGTAAATATACGCAGTAAAATAACTATGCAATAAATGTATATCAATTACAGATATGTGTAATGAAAGCTGCACTGTGGGGTGCTGCGTCTAAGAGGCGCATCATCCTTAGAGCTGAGCAAGCAACTATATCGCTATATTGCATGGTGATTTTATATGTATCTGCACATTGTTCTCACTATTAGGCTTAATTCATACAGGGCATACTGCTGTCTGCATTTGAGGCTATGCATGCATATCAAATTGGGAGCAGTGGCCTTATTTTAGTGTTTTTACGCACTTTTTTTTTATTATGTAGTCTATATCATGTGTCCTTTTAATATAGCAGCTAGAAATAATTTTAAAAGAAAGGAGCACAGACTTTTTAAAGTTTTTTTTTTTTTTTGCTATTTTTTTTGTGAAATTTAGGGCACAGAATTCACAAACAGGCAGGATTTTTAATATAGAAGAGGCATACTATGTCCCTTCCTTACCTGCCTGTACAACTTGAACTATGAGCTGTGCACCTCAGTCACACCTCAGAGTGGAGCACAGACCACCCCTCTTCCTGTCTCCCCTTGTATGTGGACATATCAGATAACCAGAGAGGAGAAGACGGAGAAGCTGTCTCCATGCCCAGCGGGTGCCACACTGAGATAGGAACTGTTAAGTACACATCGGGACGGGGGCACAGTTTGCCATCTTTGCCCTGGGCACTGGATGACCTTGTCCCGGCACTGAGGACAGGACTCTGTGCAAGGCAGTCAAGTTCCTCCACCCCAAACTCACTCATCTATGTCTTTGTGGACCTTGCTTTGTACTCTGGTACAAATCATTTGGTGGTGAGTGGATTATGGTGTGGGGATGTTTTTCAGGGGTTGGGCTTGTTCCTTTAATTCCACTGAAGGGAACTCCTAAGGTGTCAGCATACCAAGACATTTTGGACAATGTCATGCTCCCAACTTTCATACCTCCCAGCTGTCCCTGATTCGCCGGGACCGTCCCGGAAAATGGGCCGTGGCCCGGAGTCCTGGTGGTGCGGGGTGGGCTTGGTTTCCGCCCACCGAGTGCAACACATGGAAGCCGCCATCTCTCCCCGGCTGCTCTGACACTCACACACAGTGCGGGGGAAGGATGAAGCTGGTATGGGATCAGGGGAAGGGTGGAGCAGGGATGGGTGTGGGGGTGGATGGAGCCAGGATGGGATCAGGGGGATGGATGGAGCTGCTTTGGGTAAGGGGATGGATGGATGGAGCTGGGAAGTTATCAGCGGGAAGGATGGCACTGGGATGGGTGTAGGGGATGGTTGGAGCTGGGAAGGGATCAGTGGGAAGGATGGCGCTGGGATGGGTGTAGGGGATGGATGGAGCTGGTGTAGGATCAGGGGGAAGGATGGAGCTGGGATGAGTGTGGGGAATGGATGGAGTTGGTATGGGATCAGGGGGAAAGATGGAGCTGGGATGGGTATGGCAGATGGATGGAGCTTGTACGGGTGTGGGGGATGGATGGAGCTGGTATGGGTGTGGAGGATGGATGGAGCTGGTATGGGATCGTGGATGGAGATGGGATTTCATTGAGGTGGTGGATGGAGCTGGAATGGGATCAGGGGGAATGGATTGAGTTATTTTGAGGGGACAGCAAATTTACACTGTTATACAAGCTGTACACTCACTACTTTACATTGTATCAAAGTGTCATTTCTTCAGTGTTGTCACAAGAAAAGATAAAATAAAGTTACAAAAATGTGAGGGGTGTACTGACTTTTGTTAGATACTGTATATATTTTTTCATATGTGTGTTTTTTATACATGCCTCTATACATGTTCCTCATCTACATGTGTTCACGTATACTAAGCCTTTATTACCCATTTTATGTCATTAATGCTATTAATCTTTGTAGTAAGTGTTCATTTTTTATGCTTCTTGTTTTCCATAATCAGTGCATGATATTTGGTTTTAACTAAGAAAAATATTTATCCACTTCAATCACTGTCACTACCGTTACTATGAGCTGAATCCTATTACCTCCCAATTTATGTTTTTCTTAGTATCTGGTGTATTGGCAAATATTCCTTCCTTTTTAAATTTAGTTTGTATTGCTCATTACAATTATTGTCACTTTAGGCATTGAGTTCCAGCAATTTGCCTATTGACCACTAGATGGCTTTCCCATTATTCCATCCAAAATTAGAGTCCTATTATGTACTTAGATCAGTGTTTCTCAACCTGTTTTCAATTGCGGCACCCTATAGAATTCTGCATTCGAGGCACTCCATTATAAAATGTAAAAAAACTCTAAGCTAATAGTTTTACATAACACAGCAACATCCACACACATGGACCATCCAACATTAGAAGTGATTTATTCCTCCACTATTGCATGGATTAGTATTCTAGCATTTCTCTTCTCCCTCAGTTTCTCTTCTACTTGCTAATGAGACCTCAGTGCTGATGGAGAGGGGATGAGGAGGATTAAACAAGAATGCTGTGCAAGCACTCATCATTCTCATTATCAACCAGTGATGTCACTGGTTGTTAGGGTGCTATTGGCTTGACCTGCACAGTGCCCAGGGTTGTCAGGGTGCCAGTGGCTTGATCCACACAGTGCCCAGGGTTGTCAAGGTGGCAGTGGCTTGAACCAGACAGTACCCAGGGTTGTCAGGGTGCCAGTGGCTTGACCTGCACAGTGCCCAGGGTGCCAGTGGCTTGACCCGCACAGTGCCCAGGCTTGTCAGGGTGCCAGTGGCTTGATCCACACAGTGCCCAATTTTGTCAAGGTGCCAGTGGCTTGAACCAGACAGTGCCCAGGGTTGTCAGGGTGCCAGTGACTTGACCTGCACAGTGCCCAGGGTTGTCAGGGTGCCAAGGGCTTGAACCAGCAGTGTCCAGAGTTGTAATTCTACAAAGTAAAAACCTGTGGCAATTTGTTGCCATTTTTAACCATTTTGCCAAGGTACCACCTGAAGAACCTAGGAGGCGCACCAGGCTGCCATGGCACCCTGGTTGAAAAAGGCTGACTTAGAGGAAGTACGCTTCCATCGATTATTTGATGGAAGCGTACTTGATAGGGCTTACCTATAGGTACTGAATATGCTTAAAAGTTTAGGACAGGGGTCTTCAAACTATTGCCCTCCAGTTGTTCAGGAACTACAATTCCCTTCATGCCTAGTCATGGCTGTGAATGTCAGAGGTTTACAATGTCTCATGGGATGTGTAGTTCTGCAACAGTTGGAGGGCCATAGTTTGAGGATCCCTGGTTTAGGAGATTTTTACTGTTTATGCATGCGCTGTGAAGGAATTGCTACCCATGCCATTTCACCATTTCTTCAGAGCCCTGTGCCGTGACCAGCGGCTCCTGCATGCATGCGCAGGCGTGACGTCACATGGCTCCGGCCAGTCACACATCCGAAGTACGCGGAACTCGGAAGGAAGACGGGTGAAGATGGATGCGGTGACAATGTGAGCTTTGTTTGCAGGTGACCACTCAAGGTCGAGCGATGTACCAGCAGTGACGGCCTTGTTGGGCATTAATTGTAATGTTCTTCTTTTCATGCAGCCTGTGGGCTGAACAAAAAAAGAGAACTTAACAGATTCCTCTATTCACATGGATCGATATGAAGAAATCTCTGCCAGAAAAAGTGTGTGGTATGCCCACCATTAGAAGATACCTCCCTGCATCCACCCACTTCTAATGATGGGCATACAGTACATGCAATGTTAATTTTTTTTTTTTTTTTTACGTTCAGCAAAAAAAGAATCTAACAGATTCCTCCATTCACATTGATCAATGTGGATGAAGAAATCTCTGCCAAGAAAAGTGAAAATAAATATATCCTGAAGCATAGGGGCCCACTGTCTACCGTAGCCCCCATACTTTGGCATATACAGTACGTTTTTTTTTTTTTAATGCGCTGAGGAAATCACCTCCTACAGCGCTGCAATCATTGATCTATGTATTCTGAAAGCAAACCATGTATGTTTCTGTCAGAATAAACAGATCAGTGCTGCAGCTGAATGGCGTTCCTGCAAGGCAAACAATGGTTAACAATAAAACACATGGCATGGGAGTTTGGGTGGACGTCCCCTACGCATCGGCATCATGCCTCGCGCTGATTGTGTGACCCTATATCACCCTATATATGTATGCAGCACACATGTATAGAGTCTTTGGGCTTGGTTTTTTCATCTTTCATTTCAGTATATTTCCCACTCATCTGTCACCACCTAGGGCCCTTATGGTGTGTGTCTTTGGCATCTTTCTTTCCTCCTTTTTTTCATTAGTTTTTCTGTTTTCCCTCTCTTCTTCTCCTTTGGCACATCACTGTGTCGTTCCCTATTGCTGGTTACACTTTTCCATTGGTCCCTACCCACTCCCCATTTTCTTCTGGTTCGGGGCACTTTTTCACCTTTATTCACTGTTCCCTTCCACTCAGCGTATGAACCTTTATTCTTAGATACTGCTATTATGATAATAGCACCCTGCACTCCATTGAGTATACACATGTACATTAGAAATAAACAGAAAGTATAATTTACCTGAACAATGTGTGTCAGTGTGATCTCCTCGTGCATGCACTACAATTATTTAATTAGATCCAGCAGCAGAAATCTATTTTGAGCCTGATTGAGGTTCGCAAATCATTATATTTTGGCATCCCAACATGGAGCTCCAGGTTCGTCCGATGAAAAGCCGCATAGGAGGTTTGGCGACTGGATAAGACAGACCAACAGGGACTTGCCCACCCCTGAGAATACAGTAGGTACTTTTACCTTACCACTGTACGACTTGTTTCTATCTTATCTTATCAACGACCTTGATGGCTTCCCAAGGACGTTTCAGAGGCAGGTAATCTTTTATTGCTCGCCTGGGGCTGTTTTTATTAACCTGCCGTAAGATTTCTGCTGGCTGTATATTGTTTGTTCAGTGTCTGCCATCCTAAGTGATTGGGACTCTGCAGGCTGAAAGAAGGTTGCATTTGTGTGTCCTCAGGTGAGCTGCCTGCCCCTGGGATTCAAGTGAGCGGTCTGCCTTTGAAAAAGACATACATTTGCAACGTACGTCCTTCGGGACGGGTTACTCGGGGGGTTGACTGATTGAAGGACCCCCTGAGGGTTTAGCTCAGCTGCAGGAGGATACCCGACACTAGGGGAGGCAGGAGTAATGTCTTCAGTGTCTTTCATTTTGTTTGAAGTGTATCTCAGCAGATTGAAAGAATAGTTGTAAGAGTGCCTGGGATTCAAGTGAGCTGTCTGCCCTTGAAAAGCTGGACCTTACAAGAATTACTTGGGGGTTGACTGCTTGAAGGACCCCCTTAGGGCTGAAACAACTTATCGACTAAATCGATAATAATCGATAATTACAATCATTGTCAACGATTGTCATTATTGATTAGTTGCTCTGTCGATTAGTTGTGCTGCGTTCTGGACTTTCCCTGCCTGTCTCCTCTGTGAAGCCGTCGGCTGCACTCACTGTGTCTCACAGCTCGGCACTTATGTGACCGCCCCCTTCCTCCAACTTTACTCTCTGCCTTCTTGCTGACATCAGTGAGGGAGTCAATCAGATTGAGGGAGAAAAGAGAGGAGAGAAGCAGCAGAACGTGAGTGCCGGGCTTACAGTGTCCTGTCCATGCAATGCAGCCCGCCAAAAAATAGAATAAATGCTTATCCAGATAAGAGTTAATATTCCTTATAAAGTGCAATATTATAATAGAAAAATAAGTGATTAAAAACGTCCATATAGCACATATAGGTGGTCTTTCTATGCTACCTATTTCATATCTATGGCTGACATGGATGTTTTTTACACTTATTTTTTTACACTTATTTTTTTATTATAATATTGCACCTTATGAGGAATATTAACTCTTTTATCTAGATAAGCTTTCATTATATTATTTACAATATAAAGCATCTTAATTAAAAAAATAAAAAAAAAGTTTTGGTATAAAAGTACTGGGAGCATTATGTGCCCTGCAAGTGTTACTTGATTTTATTCCCAAACAGTGCCCCATCCACTAATAAAATGGGACTTCACTCCATAATAGGGAGCATAGAAAGACCCACTATATGTGCTAGAAGGACATTTTTATTCACTTATTTTCTGTTATAATATTGCACCTTATAAGGAATATTATAATAGAAAAATAAGTGAATAAAAACGTCCTTCTAGCACATATAGTGGGTCTTTCTATGCTCCCTATTATTATGGAGTGAAGTCTCACTTTATTAGTGAAATTGTACTATTATAATTTTTCAAGTCCTTTTTATAACTCTGGCTGACATTTTCATTCACTTATTTTTCTATTATAATATTGCACCTTATAAGGAATATTAACTATTTTATCCAGATAAGCACATATTTCTTAGGCTTTTGGCTCTGCATTGATTCTTTGTTTAATTTTGGTTTGTGGTTAGTGAAAGGCACTTTTTGTAAGCTGCCATTAGGATTTATTGTTATATTATACAGTATATAGCAGCATAATTAAAAAAAAGCAGTTAAGGCCCCTTTCACACTTGCGGACCGTTCAGATCCGCCTGTCAGTTTTTCAGGCGGATCTGAACGGATGCCCCATGCATCTCTATGGGGCATCAGATGTCAGCGGAGACATGTCTGCTGACATCCGATCCGAAACCCTATTTTCCATCCGTCTGGCAGATTGGATCAGATGGGATTGGGTGAGAGCGGACAGGCGGTCCGTTCTCATCCGATTCCTCCATAGAGAACAGCGGGACCTGACAGCTGTGTCTCCGCACACAGCGCAGAAACAGAGCTGCCATCCACCTGCTCAGCAGGGGATCGGCGGATCGATCCCCCGCTGAGAAAACAGAGTCCACTGACGGAGCAGCAAGTGTGAAAGGGGCCTAAGGTATCAAAGTACTGGGAGCATTATGTGCCCTATAAATGTTACTTTTTAATGATTTTATTCCCAAACTTGCTCAAGGATCATTCCAAAGCCTATGGAAATGGCGATTAGGGTGGCTGTACAGATTGATAGCTAAAACGTATTTGCAAGAGTCAGCAAAGAAAAAAAATAAAATAAATTTCAGCATTTGGAATAACAGAAGTGAAATATAGTGCCTCATCATTGGTGTTCCCAGGAGGAATTGTGCTCCATCATTGGTGTTCCCGGGAGGAATGGTGCCCTGTCATTGGTGTTCCTGGGAGGAATGGTGCCCCATCATTGGGGTTCCCGGGGGGAATAGTGCCCCGTCATTGGTGTTCCCGGGGGAATAGTGCCCCATCATTGGTGTTCCCGGGAGGAATAGTGCCCCTTCATTGGTGTTCCAGGGGGAATAGTGCCCTATCATTGGTGTTCTCGGGAGGAATAGTGCCCCGTCATTGGTGTTCCCGGGGGAATAGTGCCCCATCAATGGGAGGAACAGTGCCCCGTCATTGGTGTTGTCGGGGGGAACAGTGCCCCATAATTGGTGTTGTCAGGGGGAACAGTGCCCCAACTAATCGATTATGAAAATAATCGTTAGTTGCAGCCCTAGACCCCCTGAGGGTTTAACTCAGCTGTTGAGGTCACATGACATGAGAAAGACGACAGGAGTTATGTTTTGTTCTGTGTGTGTTGTGAAATGAAGCGTACATTATTGCACAGATAAATCCAGTCAGGTTTGAGGTTGCTACGGGCAACAGAGAGAGACAGACAGAGAGAGAGAGGAAGAGGTTACATTTTAAGTTTTTCCAATCCAACCCCCCTTCCCTTCTGTGTATGCCTGGTAGTCTTTCTGAGACTTGTGCTGTTATCAGGTACACTATAAACTCCCCCGCTTGCTGGTACATTCCTCTCATGAGAAAAAGGCAGGGGGTCATTTCTGCACTGAGCGGTGTAAGCAGTGTAGAACTAATGGCTCCAGCATTCATATGTATATACAATTATCTCTAGAACATTCAATTGTTTTGACATTTATAAACTTGTGTCTACCTTGTTTGACAGAGAGTGTAGCAGTAGTAGATAAAAACAGTTTTTTCACGAAAAACATAAATTGACATAGTCGGCAGGATCCTCTGAGGTTATTTTCTACAGAATTATAGCTAGTGAGAAATAACATTTTGCCTGTGGCTACTTGCCGGGGGGGGGGGGGGGGGTCAAATGTAAATATCTTTGTTCCTGTAACAGTTATATAATTAATTTTTGGATATAAAGGGTTACAGCAATTAACGTGACCATTGAACCCTATTGGCACTGAGCCAAACGTTTTAACTTAGATTAACTTTTTGTCTGATTACAGTATTTAAGTGATATTTGGGGGGCATCCTCTGTTGCAGGAGGGGAACCTCTGGTCAGCTCTGGTCACCCCTGGTCGGAGTTTTGAAAATTGTCACGAAGCCAAAAGTTTCAAATCAAGTTAACTCATTAGTTGCCAGTACTGCCCCCTCCGCCGGCCGTCAGCCGTCATGGGTCAGCATATTAACAAGCCAGAGAAGAAACCTTATATCCCATTACAGTCCTTCCCTGCAAAACATAACAGTATTCTCCCGTAGGGACAGCATCTGACTTCCTCATGTGCAAAGCCTGTGGCAAGGGGAGCGATGGAGTAGCCATCACTCGTCTAACGTACAGCATAAAAAAGTTCCAAGGCACATATGGACAGATGTGTTAGGAGGGGAAGCACAACCAAGCCCGCGCCCTATAATGGTGTCTGGGGGGAAAGAAGGGAGGGTCCTTATTTTCCATCTAACGCCCTTTTTTCTCACACCACTCCTACTCAAGGACAATCCACTGTGACAACTCTGGCAGCCATCTTGGTGAAGGCATGTCTCCACTTCCAGCCCAGTACAGTTCCTGCAGACGGCCATATTGGTACACCAGGAAGGCCTAACAAAGGCCTATATCCAATTCTCCCTGGATTACAGGTCCAATATACTAGTGATGGAGACGCATCCGACTGGGATGACCAACCGCAGGTGACAAGGGCACCCGATGATTTAACCCCAACACCAGTCCCTGTTGCCTGAAGGGGCGCCAGTGATGTATGTCGCTTTTACCCCATCACAAACAGCGACCTTAATGACAAGTCTGCCTGACCCAGAAACACAGCCAATGCCCTTTTACCACAGGATAGTGCAGCTACAAGAAATGTACCTAGTCCCCTTACTGAGCCACTCCGAGTGGGGACATTTCCTGATTTGCTTGCCAGATTTGTGGTGTCTTCTACATGCCCCTTGAATCTGCTAGGAGCTGATGCGCTGTCCGGACTACATGCCTCAATAATTTTTACGCCCGAAGGAGGAGTGAAGCTACATACTCCCCTATTCTTAGAAGACTCATCTGCCTTAGGTTCTCTGCCTCTCATGATGACACTCTGTGAAGCGACAACTCCAAGTTCAGTACCACAGGAAGTACTTGGCAGGATCCCTGCGTGCCTATGGTCCACAGGACCCGAAGACATTGATCACTTAAAAGTACCACCAGTCATGGTGCAACTAAAACCTGGGGCACTCCTACCTAGAAAACCACAGTACCCCTTGAAGCCAACTCAATCCGAAGCTATCTAAAAACAAGTTGAGACCCTTGTGACTAATGGAGCTTTTGATGCCATGTACTTCTGAATGCAACACACCTTTGTTCCCAGTGAAGAAACAGACCCCACAAGGTGAACCAGAGAAATACAGAATGATCCAAGATTTCCAAGCCAATTTGCCAAAGCCATAACCTCCTTCCTTCATACCTGGCAACAGGAACACCCTACAGTGACTCTTCTCCTCTGTGCAGATGACTACCCCGCTGCTGAAGAGAATTCAGAAAGTCTACTATGCTACCTTGCGGAACAAGGCTGTAAGGCCTCCAAAGAGAAAATACAGTGGTGTTCCAAGACTGTCACCTTTTTAGGCCACTGCATTTCTAAAGGCACAAGACATATCACATCAGACCGAGTAGCTGCAATCCAGAATATTCTTCAACCAAAAGCAGCTAAACAACTGCATGCCTTTCTTGGGCTCATATCTTACTGCAATGGATGCCTGATGGGCGTGGATCCCTGATGAATCAATTCTTATGCAACCACTCTATGATGGTCTCAAGTCTGTGCCATTTACCCTGTCAAACGAGGATCTTGACAATTTTATTCTGCTGAAGCAAGCAATATCCACAGCTCCTGCTTTGGGCCTTCCAGATTATGGGAAACTCTTCAAACTATTTGTGTCGGAGAAGAATGGCCACGCCACAGGGGTCCTGGCTCAGCAACATGGAGGACGGACTAGATCCATTGGGTACTATTCTTGCCACTTAGACCCCGTGGCTAGGGGTGGTCCTTCCTGTCTAAGAGCTGTCTTTACTGCCCAAGCACTCCTGGACAAAACTTCAAAGACAAAGACCTTGTCTTAGCACACCCCCTGCTTCTTCTGGCACCGCATGACATTGCTGCCATTTTAAATCAGGTGCAACTCCGACACCTGTCCACGGCCAGACATCTACGGCTGCAAATGTTCCTCTTACTTCCTGACAACGTGACCCTCCAAAAGGTGTCTCACTCTCAACCCAGCAACCCTTCTACCATTTTTCGAGGGGGGGAAGGAGAAGGTGAAGAAGGAGACCCCTATGATACTCCACTTGAAATGATGCGCTTGGAAACCTCATATCTCCCTACAGTGGCTGAAAATCCTCTGGAAAACCCTGACTACACACTTTTTGTGGATGGCTCCAGATATGCAGATGAAGAAGACAAGTACCACACAGGTTATGCCGTGACCTCTGAATTTGAAATCCTACAACTGTATCTGCCCAGGAAGCAGAGCTTCAAGCCCTCACTGCAGCGTGCAAGATAGCAGAAGGCAAAAGAGCCAACATTTACACAGACTCAAGATACGCCCTTGGAGTAGCTCATGATTTTGGTATCATCCGGAGGGTTAGAGGGTTCCTGACAGCAGCCGGAACAACGGTGAAACATGGTCCTGCCATCAAAGATTTAATGGATGCACTACTATTACCGGAACAAGTGGCTGTCATGAAGGTTAAAGCACATGGCAAGCTGAATTCTCAAGAAGCCAGAGGAAACCACTTGGTGGATAAAGCGGCTTAACAAGCAGCAACAAACCAATGAAAAATGGAAGAAGCGGCTGAAGAGGAGAGTGGGTTCCCAGTGGAGATGCCTTTGACAGTGCACGTGCCATCTGACAGACTATACCTAGCCTCTATTCAAGGGGCGGCTCACACAGAAGAAAGCTGGAATGGATCAACAAAGGAGCAGAATACGAATAACGGGGAGGACAGAAAAGATGCCGCAGAAACATTTGGCGAAACCCTTATATCCGTCCCAGAGGATGAACATTGATCACATACAGATGCCAAAAAGCGGCCGATATGAATGCGCCCTAGTGGTGGTGGACATGTTCTCAGGCTGGCCAGAAGCCTACACAGTCACAAACATGACAGCTAAAACCACAGCTAAGAAAATACTTGGTGAGATAGTATATAGATTTGGGGTCCCAGAGGTGATAGAGAGCGATCAGGGCCCAGCTTTCACAGCAACCCTAACAAAAGAGATTTGGGCAGCAGTGGGAGTTCAGTTGGCTTTACACACCCCATACCACCCACAAAGTAGTGGGAAGGTAGAAAGGATGAATGGGACTCTAAAGAACAGAATGTTAAAGATGGCCCAAGAGACTAACATGCGTTGACCAGACAGTATGCCTAATGCCCTGTACAGTATCAGACACACCCCCCGGGGGAAACATGCCCTGTCTCCCTATGAAATTTTGTTTGGTTCAGCCCCCAGACTTGGCTGTTACTCCCCGTTGCAGTTACAATCTGATGTGTTAACTTGTTATGTTACATATCTGTCTAAAGCCTAAACTAATATCCATTCTCGAGTATTTTCCTCCATTCCTAAACCAGGTAAGCGGCGACCGCGGCCTGGACAGGGTTAACACAGGCCGCGGCCGCCGCTTACCTCTCGCTGTGCCTCGGTCACCTCACCTACTGCTGCTGACAGTTTGAGGTGAGCTGTGTATCACACACAGCTCAGCCTCCGATCCACCACGGTGACAGATTCCCTCCTCCCTTCAGGGATCGTCAGAGTGCAGACAGCGTGAGGTCTCCTTCAAAAAATGTAAGGGGGGTCTCTGATGTGGGGGGCTCTGATGTAAGGGGGCTTTTTGTGGGGGGGTCTGTGATGTAAGGGGGGCTCTCTGATGTGGGGGGGCTCTGTGTGGGGAGGGCTCTGATGTAAGGGGGCTTTTTGTGGGGGGTCTATGATGTAAGGGGGGCTTTCTGATGTGGGGGGCTCTGTGTGGGGAGGGGGGCTTTGTGTGTGGGGGGGTCTGTGATGTATGGGGGGCTCTGATGTAAGGGGGCTTTGTGTGGGGTTATGTGATGTAAGGGGGCTCTCTGATGTAAGGGGGGCTTTGTGTGGGGGTCTCTGATGTAAGGGGGGCTTTGTGTGTGTAGGGGGTCTCTGATGTTAGGGGGGCTTTGTGTGGGGGGGTCTATGATGTAAGGGGGCTCTGTGTGGGGGGGTCTCTGATGTAAGGGGGGCTCTTTGTGTGGGGTCTCTGATGTGAGGGGGCTCTGTGTGGGGGGTCTCTAATGTTAGGGGGGCTTTGTGCGTGTTGTCTCTGATGTAAGGGGGGCTTTGTGTGTGGGGTCTCTGATGTGAGGGGGGTTTTGTGTGGGGGGTCTCTGATGTGAGGGGGGCTTTGAGTGGGGGGTCTCTGATGTGAGGGGGCTTTGTGTGGGGGGTCTCTGATGTGAGGGGGGCTTTGTGTGGGGGGTCTCTGATGTAAGGGGGCTCTGTGTGTGGGGTCACTGATGTGAGGGGGGCTTTGTGTGGGGGTCTCTGATGTGAGGTGGGTCTCTGATGTGAGGGGGGCTTTGTGTGGGGGGTCTCTGATGTGAGGGGGGGCTCTGTGTGGGGGCTCTCTGATGTAGGGGGGCTCTAAATTAACGGGGACTTTGTGTGGGGGGTCTCTGATGTGTGGGGGGTCTCTGATGTAAGGAGGGCTAAGTTATAAGTGATCATAAAAAAGAAAAAAGTCAAATAAAGTGCAAAAAAGGTGCAAGAAAATGCGCGCGCGGGGCGCCACAGGATTAGCTCGCACAGGGCGCATGAACACCTAAGGCCGGCCCTGTGTAGAACTAACGGTTCCAGCATTCATACGTATATACAATTATCTCTATAACATTCAATTGTTTTGACATTTATAAACTTGTGTCTACCTTGTTTGACAGAGAGCATAGCAGTAGTAGATCAAAACATTGTTTTATCACGAAAAACATAAATAAACATAGTCGGCAGGATCCTCCTGAGGTTATTTTCTACAGAATTATAGCTAGTGAGAAATAACATTTTGCCTGTGGTATCTTGGCCTCGGGGGAGTCTAGGTGCAAAGTTTTGAAAATTGGCTACTTGCCAAGTGGAGGGGGGTTCAAATGTAAATATCTTTGTTCTTGTAACAGTTATAGAATACATTTTTGGATATAAAGGGTTACAGCAATTAACGTGACCATTGAACCCTATTGGCACTGAGCCTAAAGTTTTAACTTAGATTAACTTTTTATCTGATTATAGTATTTAAGTGATATTTGGAGGGGAACCTCTGGTCAGCTCTGGTCACCCCTGGTTGGAGCTTTGAAAATTGGCATGAAGCCAAAAGTTTCAAATCAAGTTAACCCATTAGTTGCCAGTACTGCCCCCTCCTCCGGCTGTCAGCCATCATGGGTCAGCAAATTAACAAGCCAGAGAAGAAACCTTATATCCCGTTACAGTCCTTCTCTGCAAAACATAACAGTATTCTCCTGTAGGGACAGCATCTGACTTCCTCATGTGCAAAGCCTGTGGCAAGGGGAGCGATGGAGTAGCCATCACTCGTCTAACGTACAGCGTAAAAAAGTTCCAAGGCACATATGGACAGATGTGTTAGGAGGGGAAACACAACCAAGCCTGCGCCCTATAATGGCGTCTGGGGGGAAAGAAGGGAGGGTCCTTATTCTCTGTCTAAAGCCCTTTTTTTCTCACACCACTCCTACTCAAGCACAACCCACTGTGACAACTCCCTATCTCAGCCATCTTGGTGAAGGCATGTCTCCACTTCCTGCCCAGTACAGTTCCTGCAGACGGCCATGTTGGTACACCAGGAAGGCCTATATCCAATTCTCCCTGGATTACAGGTCCAATATACTAGTGATGGAGACGCATCTGACTGGGACGACCAACCGCAGGTGGACAAGGGCACCCGATGATTTAACCCCAACACCAGTCCCTTTTACCTGAAGGGGCACCAGTGATGTATGTCGATTTAACCCCATCACAAACAGCAACCTTAATGACAAGTCTGCCTGAGCCAGAAACACAGCCAATGCCCTTCTACCACAGGATAGTGCAGCTACAAGAAATGTACCTAGTCCCCTTACTGAGCCACTCCGAGTGGGGACATTTCCTGATTTGCTTGCCAGATTTGTGGTGTCTTCTACATGCCCCGTGAATCTGCTAGGAGCTTATGCGCTGTCCGGACTACAGACCTCAATCATTTTTACGCCCGAAGGAGGAGCGAAGCTACATACTCCCCTATCTTTAGAAGACTCATCTGCCTTATGTTCTCTGCCTCTCATGATGACACTTCGTGAAGCGACAACTCCAAGTTCAGTACCACAGGAAGTACTTGGCAGGATCCCTGCGTGCCTGTGGTCCACAGGACCGGAAGACATTGATCACTTAAAAGTACCACCAGTCATGGTGCAACTAAAACCTGGGGCACTTCTTCCTAGAAAACCACAGCACCCCTTGAAGCCAGCTATATCCGAAGCTATCTAAAAACAGTTTGAGACCATTGTGACTAATTGAGCTTTGATACTCTGTACTTCTGAATGCAACACACCTTTGTTCCCAGTGAAGAAACGGACCCCACAAGGTGAACCAGAGAAATACAGAATGATCCAAGAATTCCAAGCCGATTTGCCAAAGCCATAACCTCCATCCTTGATACCTGGCAACAGGAACACCCTACAGTGACTCTTCTCCTCTGTGCAGATGACTACCCCACTGCTGAAGAGAAAGTCTACTATGCTACCTTGCGGAACAAGGCTGTAAGGCCTCCAAAGAGAAAATACAGTGGTGTTCCAAGACAGTCACCTTTTTAGGCCACTGCATTTCTAAAGGCACAAGACATATCACATCAGACCGAGTAGCTGCAATCCAGAATATTCTTCAACCAAAAGCAGCTAAACAACTGCATGCCTTTCTTGGACTCATATCTTACTGCAGGGAGTGGATCCCTGATGATCAATTCTCATGCAACCACTCTATGATGCTCTCAAGTATGTGCCATTTACCCTGTCAAACGAGGCCCTGGACAATTTTATTCTGCTGAAGCAAGCAATATCCACAGCTCCTGCTTTGGGCCTTCCAGATTATGGGAAACTCTTCAAACTGTTTGTGTCGGAGAAGAATGGCCACGCTACAGGGGTCCTGGCTCAGGAACATGGAGGACGGACTAGACCCATTGGGTACTATTCTTGCCACTTAGACCCCGTGGCTAGGGTTGGTCCTTCCTGTCTAAGAGCTGTCTTTACTGCCCAAGCACTCCTGGACAAATCTTCAGACCTTGTCTTAGAACACTCCCTGCATCTTCTGGCACCGCATGACATTGCTGCCATCTTAAATCAGGTGAAACTCCGACAACTTTCCACGGCCAGACATCTACGGCTGCAAATGTTCCTCTTACTTCCTGGCAACGTGACCCTCCAAAGGTGTCTCACTCTCAACCCGGCCACCCTTCTGCCGTTTTTCGAGGGGGGAGAAGGTGAAGGAGACTCCTATGATACTCCATATGACTGCCTTGAAATGATACGCTTGGAAACCTCATCTCCCTACAGTGACTGAAATTCCTCTGGAAAACCCTAACTACACACTTTTTGTGGATGGCTCCAGACATGCAGATGAAGAAGACAAGTACCACACAGGTTATGCTGTGACCTCTGAATTTGAAATCCTACAAGCAGGAGCATTACTACCAACTGTATCTGCCCAGGATGCAGAGCTTCAAGCCCTCACTGCAGCGTGCAAGATAGCAGAAGGCAAAAGAGCCAACATTTACACAGACTCAAGATACGCCCTTGGAGTAGCTCATGATTTTGGTATCATCTGGAGGGCTAGAGGGTTCCTGACAGCGGCCGGAACACCAGTGAAACATGGTCCTGCCATCAAAGATTTAATGGATGCACTACTCCTAGTGGAACAAGTGGCTGTCATGAAGGTTAAAGCACATGGCAAGCTGAATTCTCACGAAGCCAGAGGAAATTAATTGGTTGAGAAAGCGGCTGAACAAGCAGCAACAAACCAACGAAAAACAGCCAAAGCGGCTGAAGAGAAAAGTGGGTCCCCAGTGTAGCTGCCTTTGGCAGTGCATGTGCCATCTGATAGACTATACCTAGCCTCTATGCAAGGGGCGGCTCACACAGGAGAAAGCTGGAATGGATCGACAAAGGAGCAGAATTCGAAAGATGGGGAGGACAGAAAAGATGCCGCAGAAACATTTGGCGAAATCCTTATATCTGTCCCAGAGGATACACATTGATCACACACACATGCCAAAAAGCGGCTGATATGAATACGCCCTAGTAGTGGTGGACATGTTCTTAGGCTGGCCAGAAGCCTACGCAGTCACAAACATGACAGCTCAAACCACAGCTAAGAAAATACTTTGTGAGATAGTATGTAGATTTGGGGTCCCAGAGGTGATAGAGAGCGATCAGGGCCCAGCTTTCACAGCAACCCTAACAAAAGAGATTTGGGCAGCACTGGGAGTTTAGTTGGCTTTACACACCACCCACAAAGTAGTGGGAAGGTAGAAAGGATGAATGGGACTCTAAAGAACAGGATGTTAAAATGGCCCAAGAGACTAATATGAGTTGACCAGACAGTTTGCCTATTGCCCTGTTCAGTGTCAGACACACCGCGCGGGGGAAACATGCCCTGTCTCCCTATGAAATTTTGTTTGGTTCAGCCCCCAGACTTGGCTGTTACTCCCCACAGCAGTTGCAGTTACAATCTGATGTGTTAACTTGTTATTTTACATATTTGTCTAAAGCCTTAACTAATATCCATTCTCGAGTATTTTCCTCCATTCCAGAGACAGACTTGGGAACCCACAGTCTTCAGCCAGGAGACTGAGTGTTAGTGAAAAAATTCACAAGGAAAAATTCACTTGATCCCTGATACGAAAAACCATTCCAGGTACTGCTGACTACAGCTACATCAGTCAAGCTAGAAGGGAAATGCACCTGGATACACGCCTCCCACTGCAAGAAAGCCCAATCTCCTGAAGACAAGATTCTACCTGCTGCACAATGATTCTGCTGTATATCCTTTTTTCTTATAAGTTTGATAAAAGCTCAGGATGAGCTGATGGATGAGGACAAATCCTTCACACCTCTACAGTTACTCCCTGTTCATAATTTCACAGTTCTATAGGGTTGTAGGGATAGATAGCACCTGACTGCCCTCTCCAGACTGTATCGAGGGGGGTAGTGAACTAGTTACTGCTCTTCTCTATGTACAGCCTTAAAAAAGTTCCGGAGGAGTTTGGGCCAGGTGAGTAGGCACTTTAGTATGAGGGACAGAAGAAATATAGCCATTTTAGGGGGGACTGTGAAGGAATGTAATGAGAACACTTGTGAATTAAGCAAAATGTCTATTTTTCTATGTCTGTTTCTCTATACATGTACATATCTTTTTTCTGTCTTCCTTACTCAAAATGGCTGTTACTAGATACATTCCATTCTCGGTAGAGGGGGTTTGTGAAAGATGTCGCTTTTGGTACGGAGCCTTCAAGAGAAGATAACATTCATAAACTCGAATGGGACTACCTTATAATGGACATGACTAATCAGAAAGCTGCAAATAATCAGTATTATGCTTATGACGTACTAACATGTGACACCGCCTACTAACTATTTAACTTGCTGTACATTAGAAATAAACAGGAAGTATCATTTACCTGAACAATGTGTGTCAGTGTGATCTCTTCGTGCATGCACTACAATTATTTAATTTGATCCAGCAGCAGAAATCTATTTTGAGCCTGATTAAGGTTTGCGAATCATTACAGTACCAGCTGGTTCATGCCTCTCATTTAACCACTTTACCACTAGAGCATTTTGCTGTCTTATGTCTGGGCCACTTTTTGCGATTCGGCGCTGTGCGAATTTAACTGACAATTGCGCGGTCGTGCGATGCCGTACCCAAACGAAATTGACGTCCTTTTTTTCCCCACAAACAGAGCTTTCTTTTGGTGGTATTTGATCACCTGTGCGATTTTTACTTTTTGCGCTATAAACAAAAAAAGAGCGTTTATTTTGAAAAAATAACAATATTTTTAAAAAATTTTTATATGCAATTCCCCCAAAAAAGATGTAAAAACCAATTTTGTTTTAAAATTTTTGGCCAATTTGTTTTCTGCTACTTATGTTTGGTAAAAAAAAAATCGCAATAAGCGTATTTTGATTGGTTTGCGTTTACTAACAAAGGGAAAAGATTTATGTCATTTTTGGTGTTTTTTTTTTTAACGAGTAATGGCGGCGATCTGCGTTTTTTTTTTTGCGGGACTGCGACATTGCGGCGGACAGATTGGACCCTTGACTGACATTTTTGACACTTTTGGGGGTACCAGTGACATTACTGCAGTAATCAGTGCTATAAATATGCACTGTTACTGTAAAAATGACACTGGCAGGGAAGGGGTTAATTTTATTGGAGAGGGAGGGGTTAATGAGTGACACAGGGACAGATCGGATGTCCAGCTATGCTGAACACTCCGATCTGTCACTCCCTGTCACTGAGGAGATCCGCCCGCTTGTGTTTACACAGGCGGGCGGATCTCCACACTAGATCCCCGACGATCGGGCCAGAGCAGCGGCGATCACCGCTGCTCCTCCCCTGGCCCGACTCCCGCTGTGAATGAAAACAGCGGGAGCGCGCCGCCTACAGGGAAGGAGTCTGGCGACGTAGGTCTACGTCGTCAGATGGGATCGTGCCACTTTGCCGCAGTACTATTCCAGTACTCAGCGGTAAAGTGGTTAAAGTCCCAACTTTTTCCTTTTAATTACTGAACAGGGATCGAGGCGCATGATATTTTGATCATGGCTTCATTTAAAGTCCCACATTCCTCTTCCCATTCTATATATTCTGAAAGCACACCCTGCTGCTGTCAGAATAAACATATCCTTTCTGAACGTCATTCCTGCAAAGCAAACAATGGTCCACAATAAAACACAGTAACAACCATAACAGAACATTAACTCAATAAAACGACAACTATTTTTGGCTGGATGCAGAGACCAGGTTGGCTAGGACAGGAGGGACAAAAAATAACGAGTGTCACGCCTATATCGTTCTTCCTGACATTTTGTAAAGGCACATAAGTGTTGAACAGAGCCAATTGGAATAAATATACAGACATTTTCTTGTACCAGTGTCTGGCCTTACGGAAAATTAAGTATGGCCCCATCGTCTGGTCGTTGAAGTCCAACGCTCCCTGTTAAGGTTGTTGTCATGGACAAAGAGGGGCTTCTCAACTACACCAGTCGCCTTTTGGACTGTCATATCTGTGTGAATGGAAGACAGGATGTAAACGTTCCGTTTATCCTTCCACCTCACTGCAAGCAATTTATTACTTCTCAAGCAGGCTTTCTCCCCCCAAGTCAGGAATTTACAAGCTGTTGGGGGGGAAGCCCTGATGATTAGGTTGCATGGTGCCACATGAGCCAATTCCAAATATTTATCTAAAAAGTGGCACACTTGTGTAATAATGTCCACGTACAAGTGGTACCCCTTTCCCAATGAGGTTGACACCTAGGGCCGGCGCTACCATTAAGGCAAAACAGGCAGCCGACCAGGGTGCGGACACAGCGGCTATCGGTGTTGAAAAAAATTGGCGCATTGTAATACATCGATGCAGAGCCCAGCTGAATTGCGATGGCGGGCACTGCCTCTCCTGACATCTTGCTGTCCTCCCTTCTTCACTCAGTCAAAACCCCTCATTTGCTGTTCCCCCAGATCACCTGGTCCTGTTCTGCCCACATTAGGAGGCAGGACGAATGAGGAACTCTGAAGGGCGGAGTTGTATGATGTCGTGGAGGAGGCGAGGTTGGACAGTCCGGAGTCAGGAAGAGGGAGGAGTGTATGGTAAGTAATGGAGGAGAGTGGAGTCGGTGTCCAGTGATGTGAGGAGCCGGGATGGGGTTTTGTACTCTTCACGGTCACCTCTCCACACAGCCTAACTGCCTTGTGTGTGTGAGAGGACCTACTGCCAGGGGGACACCGATCTCCCTACCAGCTGCATACCCCCCACCTGCATACTGCAACCCCGCCCCCTACCTGTATATTGTATACCCGCCCCCTCCTGCATGCTGCTCCCCCACCCACTATCTGTATATTTTTATACAGTTTTGGATGCTCTCAGATATTATGGAACCTTTAACATCCCATACATTATTTTGAGCTGGCACTGCAAGGTAAAACCTATAGGAAGGATCCAGATTGATCTGGTTGGGCTTGTCCCTTCTGGATCTTCCTTATCCCCCCCCCCCCCAATTTCATGTATTAGTTTCCAACTATATGCATTTCCAGCAACATCATTTTTTTCTTAAATAAAAAGAAATATTCAGCGCTGGACTCTTGTACACACCACTAATAAATGGACCAGCAGCTAAGCACTCAAGGGCAATATCTCCAAAACACCTTCTGAATACATAATAGAAAAATAGTGCAGCGCAATCCTAGTGGTAAAATTATAAAATCATGCAGAGTCCCAGTGTTAATAGGTGTCCATATAAACAGATAAAAGTCTCCAGTGTAAAGTGGTCCTAGGGCAATTCCATAAGGTGCTTGTCTCCACGAGTGCTCATGCAATCCCACCACCTGTTCACACTGCCGCTCACCTTAACAAAGAGACCCTACAGGGTCAACCAGCATTTCATCTCAAAATCAAAGCATCCTCACACTTTCTTCCTTAAGCGTAGTAAATGATTACACCTCCGATGCACTGTCAGCTCCTCAAACAATGTTACCAATATGTGTAGGAGACAAGAAAAAACGATCTAATGCTCTCTGTATGCAATCAAGCACTCTTTAATCCATATAAGAAAACAACTCACATTTTTGAAGAAAATAACAGCGCATATCTGCAGAGTTTGCAAGCAGGCGTGCATCAGGTCCACCAACCCGGAAGAGTGAGAGGCGGCCGCGGGTCACGTGACATCCCTCGTACGCGTTACGTCCGTGAAAATAAGCGGGACTTCTTCAGCAAGGGTCACGTACCATACTGCGGACCCGTCTTTTATGACAATATGATAAAAGACGGGTCCGCAGTATGGTACGTGACCCTTGCTGAAGAAGTCCCGCTTATTTTCACGGACGTAACGCGTACGAGGGATGTCACGTGACCCGCGGCCGCCTCTCACTCTTCCGGGTTGGTGGACCTGATGCACGCCTGCTTGCAAACTCTGCAGATATGCGCTGTTATTTTCTTCAAAAATGTGAGTTGTTTTCTTATATGGATTAAAGAGTGCTTGATTGCATACAGAGAGCATTAGATCGTTTTTTCTTGTCTCCTACACATATTGGTAACATTGTTTGAGGAGCTGACAGTGCATCGGAGGTGTAATCATTTACTACGCTTAAGGAAGAAAGTGTGAGGATGCTTTGATTTTGAGATGAAATGCTGGTTGACCCTGTAGGGTCTCTTTGTTAAGGTGAGCGGCAGTGTGAACAGGTGGTGGGATTGCATGAGCACTCGTGGAGACAAGCACCTTATGGAATTGCCCTAGGACCACTTTACACTGGAGACTTTTATCTGTTTATATGGACACCTATTAACACTGGGACTCTGCATGATTTTATAATTTTACCACTAGGATTGCGCTGCACTATTTTTCTATTAATCATTTTTTTCTTAACATGCTTTTATACCTCTTACAGACCCCTGTTTGCATCTGCTCTTGAAGAAGTGGTAAATGTTCCATGAAACGCATTGAGCATTCAGAATGCAACCCCCTACTTATTTTTATGTTGGCATGTTTTGTTACTAGCAGTTACATTTATTATCTGATCTTGCAATTTCCAGCTCTCTATTATTCAGCTTGTGCTGTTTATGTATTTTTGTCATGACCTCTTTTACTGTGATGTATGACTCTTATCTTGTATTTGTCATTATTATGCATTTTTCTAAGTTTCACACTGTTGTGATGATTAAAAAAAAAAACATTTGTTTGTACTACTTACTATCTTTTGTTGCCTTGTACTGGTGTGATCATTTATCACACCTTGCTCTGGTTCAGCAGCATACCTCATTCAAAGTCCCAACTTCTCTTTTTATTCTTACCTGTATATATATTGTACACCCGCCCCCACCTGTATACTGCACCCCCCCACCAGTATACTGTACACCTCTGCCCCCGTACCTGTATACTGCACCCCCACCCCCTTTCTGTATACTGTACACCTCCGCCCCCTACCTGTATACTGCACCCCCCTGTATACTGTACACCCCCCGCCCCCCTACCTGTATACTGCACACCCCCACCCTCTACCTTTATACTGTACACCCCCCGCCCTCTACCTGTATACTGTACACCCCCGCCCCCCACCTGTATACTGAACACCCCCCGCCCCCACCTATATACTACATGCCCCCCCACCCCTACCTGTATTCTGTACATCCCCCGCCCCCCTGTATATTGTACACCCCCCACCTGTATATTGTACACCCTTCCACAGGGCTGGCCTTAGGGGTGTGCGAGCCGTGCGGCCACACAGGGCGCCATGGGCAACAAGGGCGCCGTGCGGCCATCACAGCTCGCAGAAGATCAGGCACAGCGGGAGGTAAGCGGCGACCGCGGCCTGGACAGGGTCAACACAGGCCGCGGCCACCGCTTACCTCCCGCTGTGCCTCGGTCACCTCACCTACTGCTGCTGACAGTCTGAGGTGAGCTGTTTATCACACACAGCTCAGCCTCCGATCCACCACGGTGACAGATTCCCTCCTCCCTTCAGGGATCGTCAGCTCCTCCTCACCCCGCCCTTCTCCTCCTCCTCCTACCCCGCCCACACTCACCGGGGATGTGTGGGCGGGAAGTTTAAAAAAAAAAAAAGCTGCAGAGTGCAGACAGCGTGAGGTCTCCTTCAAAAAATGTAAGGGGGTCTTTGATGTGGGGGGCTCTGTGTGAGGGGGGCTCTCTGATGTGGGGGGCTCTGATGTAAGGGGGCTTTTTGTGGGGGGGTCTGTGATGTAAGGGGGGCTCTCTGATGTGGGGGGGCTCTATGTGGGGGGGGGGCTCTGATGTAAGGGGGCTTTTTGATGTAAGGGGGGCTCTCTGATGTGTGGGTCTCTGTGTGGGGAGGGGGGCTCTGATGTAAGGGGGCTTTGTGTGGGGGGTCTGTGATGTATGGGAGGCTTTGATGTAAGGGGGCTTTGTGTGGGGTTCTGTGATGCAAGGGGGCTCTCTGATATAAGGGGGCTCTCTGATGTAAGGGGGGCGTTGTGTGGGGGGGTCTCTGATGTAAGGGGGCTTTTTGTGGGGGGGTCTGTGATGTAAGGGGGGCTCTCTGATGTGGGGGGGGCTCTGTGTGGGGAGGGCTCTGATGTAAGGGGGCTTTTTGTGGGGGGTCTATGATGTAAGGGGGGCTTTCTGATGTGGGGGGCTCTGTGTGGGGAGGGGGGCTTTGTGTGTGGGGGGGTCTGTGATGTATGGGGGGCTCTGATGTAAGGGGGCTTTGTGTGGGGTTATGTGATGTAAGGGGGCTCTCTGATGTAAGGGGGGCTTTGTGTGGGGGTCTCTGATGTAAGGGGGGCTTTGTGTGTGTAGGGGGTCTCTGATGTTAGGGGGGCTTTGTGTGGGGGTCTATGATGTAAGGGGGCTCTTTGTGGGGGGGCTCTGATGTAAGGGGGGCTCTTTGTGTGGGGTCTCTGATGTGAGGGGGGCTCTGTGTGGGGGGTCTCTAATGTTAGGGGGGCTTTGTGTGGGGGGTCTCTGATGTAAGGGGGGCTTTGTGTGGGGGGTCTCTGATGTAAGGGGGCTCTGTGTGTGGGGTCTCTGATGTGAGGGGGGCTTTGTATGGGGGTCTCTGATGTGAGTGGGGCTTTGTGTGGGGGTCTCTGATGTCAGGGGGGCTTGGTGTGGGGGGTCGCTGATGTAAGGGGGCCTCTATGTGGGGGTTCTCTGATGTGGGGGTCTCTGATGTAAGGGGGCTTTGTGTGGGGGTCTCTGATGTGAGGGGGGATTTGTGTGGGGGGGACTCGGATGTGAGGGGGGCTTTGTGTGTGTGTAGGGGGTCTCTGATGTTAGGGGGGTTTGTGTGGGGGGGTCTCTGATGTGTGGGGGGATCTCTGATGTTAGGGGGGCGTTGTGTGGGGGGTCTCTGATGTGTGGGGGGGGGTATCTGATGTAAGGGGGCTTTGTGTGTGGGGTCTCTGATGAAAGGGGGCTCTGTGTGTGGGGTCTCTGATGTGAGGGGGGTTTTGTGTGGGGGGTCTCTGATGTGAGGGGGGCTTTGAGTGGGGGGTCTCTGATGTGAGGGGGGCTTTGAGTGGGGGGCTTTGTGTGGGGGGTCTCTGATGTAAGGGGGCTCTGTGTGTGGGGTCACTGATGTGAGGCGGACTTTGTGTGGGGGGTCTCTGATGTGAGGGGGGCTCTGTGTGGGAGTCTCTGATGTGAGGTGGGTCTCTGATGTGAGGGGTCTCTGTTTGGGGGCTCTCTGATGTAGGGGGGCTCTAAATTAAGGGGAACTTTGTGTGGGGGTCTCTGATGTGTGGGGGGTCTCTGATGTAAGGGGGGCTAAGTTATAAGTGATCATAAAAAAGAAAAGTCAAATAAAGTGCAAAAAAGGTGCAAGAAAATGCGCGGGGGGCGCCACAGGATTAGCTCGCACAGGGCGCATGAACACCTAAGGCCGGCCCTGCCCTTCCACCTGTACACCACCCCCCCCCCCCACATTGTAAATATAGATTAAGCTCGGGCGGTGGTGTCCGGATGGAAACCTGCCAACATCCCTAATATAATTGTAGTGGAAAAAAGAGGGTTCCCCTGGGTTCGGGACTTTTTGGGCAGAAGACCATCCAAAAAAGTGAAAAGAGTATATGCACGAATGTTAAAAAGTAAATACATAAATTTATACAAAAGGTAGAAAATTATTTCAAGTTACATATGGTGTAAGATAAAAACAAGAACGATACAATGTACATGCGGTATGAGCACACCAAACAGAAAACTGAGAAGACGAAGACCGTGAGTGATCTCCCAAGGTGAGACCTTGACGCGTTTCGAGTAATAACCCTTTGTCCAAAAGGTCGGTTTGGGGTACACTTACTAATATACTTACTAATAGACTTATATAATTACTAATATACTTACAAAGAATTACTAATCAGAAAGTATTTAAAAAAAATTAAAGGATCTGAAAGAAATACAGTAGGGGGGATGGGGGGGGGGGGTAGATAATTCAGGCTTACTATTTGTGCCAACTTTGCAGCTACACAACGGCCCCCTGGGACGTAGGCCCCTTTTACACTTGTGCGACTTTTCCTGCGATTTGGGACTGCAAAGTCACATGACAAGTCGTACTCCATGATTTCCAATGAGTATCGTTCATATCTGTACGACTTCAAAGAAGTCCCTGCACTACTTTGGACCAATTTAATGCATTTTTGAGGTCCAAAGACATAGGCATTGCTTCAAGTCCAGTCAAAATCGCAGTAAAAATGCGGCAACAAAATCATGGTAAAATCGTGCAACTTTTAGGTCGCAAAAGTGTGAAAGGGGCCTTAGGGGCTAATATATGCATAGTACATTAAGGCCCGGTTCACACTGCTGGGACAATCGCTCAGACCTTGGAGCACTTGTCACACCAGAAGTCGGACCCCATTCTGTGCAATGGAACTGCTCTAATCGGTGCGACTTGAATCGCTCCAATTTAGAAAAAAGTTCCTGCACTACTTTTGGTCCAACTTGCATTGACTTCTGTTACTTGAGCCGAAGTCACGCTGGGGTCCAACTTCAAAGTTGCTCAGAAGTCGTGGGCAGTTTGACCCTGGGCTAAAGTGGTTGTAAAGGCACAAGGTTTTTTACCTTCATGAATTCCATGTGTGAAGATAAAAACAACTTCTGTGTGCAGCAGCCCCCCCTAATACTTATGTGAGCCCCATCCAGCGATATCCACGAGAGCCTTGGCTCTCTGGGGACTCACACTCTTGATTGGCTTTTAACAGCAGACAGTGAGCCAATCAGGAGATGGAGGGGCCGAGGCGCAGTGTGTGAATGGACATACAGAGCTGTGGCTCAGGAGTGCACCTGCTTGGGTGCCCCCATAGCAAGCCGCTTGCTGTGGGGGCACCTGGTGAGAGGGAGGGGCCAGGAGTGGCAGCGAGGGACCCCATTACACTTAGAGCAGGGAAGTATGACATGTTTATTATTTTAGGGGAAAAAAAACAAAGCTCTAATATTACTTTAAAGTTTGTTCTTGGGTAGTAGATAAGTGTGGCCCAGAGGGCCCATCATGTCCTAATCCCTATTCATCCCCTGGAATTAGTGTTCATTTCATGGACTAGAATATTTTCATTGACTAAATTAACACTATTTTAGTAGACTAAAATACAACTAAAACTAAAGCTGGATACACACTATCCAACTTTTGTGGTTAGATTTCTTTCAGATTTACCTTTTCTATGTAGTGCAAGGGCCTGCCAGATTGCATACAAATTGAAAGTGTTTAGGTTTGACATTATATATTATATGGTTTTGGTAAGTCTAAAGAAAAAAGTCTTTAGAAAATCTTATAGTGTGTATGGCCCATAAAACATTTACTAAAATACGTCTAAGGCCCCTTTCACACTTATGCAACGCAATTTTACCGCGATTTTGCGGCGAGATTTTGCAGTGATTTTGAAAGCAATGGCAAGGCTATATGCCTCAAAACGCATTAAAATTGTGGCAAAGTAGTGCAGGAACTACTTTGAAGTCGGTGCGACTTCAAAACGCACTGATATGAATGGGGCTTATTGAAAATAATGGAAAACGACTTGTCATGCGATTTTGCGGTCCAAAATCGCGGGACAAGTCGCACTAGTGTGAATGGGACCTTAAACTGCATTTTAATTAAAGGACTATGACTAAAACTAAATAGAAATTTGACGTCTAAATGAACACCGGCTGGAATAAGCGCTAGACCAGATTCTGCCGTCACCGCTCATCCCCAATTCTCCAGGAAAGGAACGTTCATTAAAGATGTTCCCCATATGAGGAAACATGGCTTACAGATATTCAGAGGGTTTCCCTCTCCCTTCCTCTGCTGTAGTTGGTACTAGCCTGTTCTTTATAGACATGGACTTTCCTCACCCTGGTCACCCAGAACTAACTAATCAGCTTCTCCTCCATAGTTGCCTCCACTTTTTTTGCTCTTTCCATTTTATTATCTAAAAGAGAAAAAAAAAAAGATGGTAAGCTTAAGTACAAATTTTAGAGTGGAACTCCACTCAAAATGTCTTCTTGTAGATTTGGATGCAGTGGGCAAAGGGTTCAGATGTTTCCAATGTTTCATTCTTTTCTGTGTCCTGACCGGGATAGTTTCTTCTCACTTCCTGTCATCTCAGCAGGAGAGGAAGTGAGCAGAATCCTCCCAGTGGGGTCGCAGACATCAGTAACTCCTATGAGGTGCTAACCTGCTAACCCGTCCCCATTCCATTGAAACGGTCTTGCTTTAATATTCTGATACAATTTTTAAAAGCATTTTCTCCTGAACCCTGCATTCTGTGTGTAATGCACCCTGGAACTCTGCACTCTGTACATAGCTCACCCCTGAACCCTGCATTCTGTGTGTAATGCACCCTTGAACTCTGCACTCTGTACGTAGCGCACCCCTGAACCCTGCATTCTATGTGTGATGCACCACTGAATCCTGCACTCAGTACATAGTGCACCCCTGACCCCTGCACATAGCGCACCCCTGAACCCTGCACTCTACACATAGTGCACCCCTGACCCCTGCACATAGAGCACCCCTGAACCCTGTACATAGCGCACACCTGAACCCTGTACATAGCGCACACCTGAACCCTGCACTCTGTGCGCAATTCACCCCTGAACCCTGCACTCTGTGCGTAATTCCCCCCTGAACCCTGCATTCTGTGCGTAACACACACCTGAACCTTGCATTCTGTGTGTAATGCACCCCTGAACCCTGCTCTCTGTACATAGCGCACACCTGAACCCTGCACTCTGTGCGTAATGCACCCCTGAACCCTGCATTCTGTGCGTTACACACCCCTGAACCCTGCATTTTGTGTGTAATGCACCCCTGAACCCTGCTCTCTGTACATAGCGCACCCCTGAACCCTGCATTCTGTGCGTAATGCACCCCTACATTATGTGTGTGTAATGCACCCGTGAACCCTGCACTTTGTACATAGAGCACCCCAGAACGCTGCACTTTTTACATAGCGCACCCCAGAACCCTGCATTCTATATGTAATGCACCCTTGAACCCTGCAATCTGTGCGTAACGCACCCCTGAACCCTGCACTCTGTACATAGCACACCCCTGAACCCTGCACTCTGTACGTAGCACACCCCTGAACCCTGCATTCTGTGTGTAATGCACCCCTGAACCCTGCACTTTGTACCTAGCGCACCCCAGAACCCTGCACTCCCCAGAACCCTGCATTTTGTACATAGCGCACCCCTGAACCCTGCTTTCTATATGTAATGCACTCCTGAACCCTGCACTCTGTACATAGCGGACCCCTGAATTCTGTGCATAACACACCCCTGAAACCTGCACTCTGTACATAGCGCGGCCCTCAACTCTGCATTCTGTGCATAACACACCCCTGAACCCTGTACTCTGTACATAGCGCACCCCTGAATCCTGCACTCTGTACATAGCGCACCCCGGAACCCTGCATTCTGTACATAGCACCCACCTGAGCCCTTCACTCCGGGGCTACTATGATTACTTTGCATTGCGTGAGTTCAGCTCCTTTTAGGGCCGGTTCACATCAGAACGCAGTGCGGGATAACCCACGTTTCCCACAACATGTTCTAAACGCATTGCACTTGTGATCTGCAGCCGGTGTCAGCAATAAGGTTCACACCATTGCAGATGGCAGTTCATGTGTTTTTCTGGGGATTTGCATTTTCTTGACATGCGTTTTTAACCTCTTGCCAGCTGCCGCGGCAGTCTGGCGCTCCTGGGCAAACCGACGTAGTACTATGTCGCTCGCCCAGAAGCCTGGAGGGGGCGAGTGCGCGCCGCCGGAGGCGCGCTGCCACCCCCGCTCATTCCCTGACATCCCCGCGCGATTGACCGGCGGCTCCAATGTCCCCTGGGCACTCGCGATCTCCCACTGGAGAGGGAGAAAGGCAGGCGGCTGATGTAAACCAAGCCGTCTGTCATTCTCCCTGGTGTAACTGCAGAGACTATACGATCCTGCTCTCTAGGATCGTATGTCTCTGTGGTTACATCACAAGCCAAGCCCCCCCCCCACAGTTAGAATCACGCCCCTAGGGATACATTTAACCCACTGATCACCAATAAAGTTAACCCCTTCCTTCCAGTGTCATTTTTACAGTAACAATGCATATTTATAGCACTGATTACTGTAGTAATGTCACTGGTACCCCCAAATGTGTCAAAAATGTCAGTTAGGGGTCCGATCTGTCCGCCGCAATGTCGCAATCCCGCAAAAAAAAAAAAAAATCGCAGATCGCCGCCATTACTCGTTAAAAAAAACAAAAAATTACATAAATCTTTCCCGTAGTTATTAAACGAAATAACTTTTGTGAAAACCAATCAAAATACGCTTATTGCGATTTTTTTTTTACCAAAAATATGTAGCAGAAAACAAATTGGCCTAAAATGTTAAAAAAAATGTATTTTTACATTTGTTTTTGAGAATTTCATATAAAAAAATGTGAAAAATATAGTTTTTTTTTAAAAATTGTCTTTTCTCTTACGTCCTCCGACAGTCGCCGCCATCTTCATATTCATCACAATGGGATATTAGACTTTGCTCCGTAGGAGTAGCTAGGCAACAGAATATGTCAATATTAAATCTTTTAACATATCCCCACCCCAGGGGGTGGTCCCCTCAGTCTATACCCTCCTGCTTCCTGTTTCATATCTCAGTTTCAATGTCTAGCTTGTCAGTAGCTGGATGTCTCTATGCTGGGGCATTTTGTCTCAGCCTTTCTCTATTCTTTTTTGATTTTTGTTTGAGTTTTTTCTCTCTCTTTACTTAGCTGTTATTTTTGTCAGCATTAGTTAGTTCTTCTGATGAAGAGGATTCGTGCGGGCTGGGTCTCGGGCTGATCCCCCTGGTCGCAGGTTGTGGGTCAGTGGCTTCTCAGCCTGCCTTCGAGCGTTCAGTCAGGTAATGCTCCTGGCACAATGAACGACCCATCCCTGTTTGGTGCAGGGATGCTATGGTGAGGTGGCTACCTCACGACGATGTGCGGTTTCTCAACCCCAGTTTTGCTGCGTCCTGGATGCGACTCTCCCTGTCACATGTGCAGTGGCTTGTTTGCCTGTGCGGGTTCCCCACGCCGTCTAGGAGGTAAGTGTATTTGTGTGGGGACCTGTCTGTTTGGGGGGTGTCAGTCTGGGACTGTGTAACCCTGCCTGTGTTCACACTGTTAAGTCCCCTATCTCTCTGGCTGCATGCTGTGGGCTGCAAGGAGGGGGGGCTGTGCTGCACTATCTGTGTCAGACTGTGAATGTGTGACAGGCTGTGTGCTGTGGGGCATGATTATATCGTGTTTGGGGCACATTACAGCGACCGCTGCGGCGGTCCGCCATGTTTTACTATACTGTGGTGTGTTTTTTTCACTTCACTGAGGTGGAGGAGCAGCGTTTTCGGCGCCAAACGGCGCCATTTTGGCTGCGCTCGCTCCGGCCGCATGTTAACACTGCAGGCGGCCATTTTCTTGTAGTGTGGTGTGTACCGCCTCCGGTGGGTCACGCGGTATCGGTTTTGAATAAGTCCGCTGCGATTCCTGCAGAGGATGCCCCGGTGTTCCGGGATGCCATGGACAGGAGGCTGGAGTCTTTTGCCCGTCATACTTATTCTATTGCGAGTTCTATGCTAAAAGCTCTATTTGCTTCTCTTCTGGCAGCCCAGGCTGTCGCGAGTTGGATGCAGGTGCTTAGACGTGTCCTGGTGGCTGATTCGGCCTCACCGGCGACATTGGATATGGTGGATCAAATCCATCAGGGTGTAATGTATTTGTGTGATGCGGACTTGGATATAGTACCGTTGGCTGCACGTGTACACAGTGTGGCGGTATTGTCTCGCCGCCTGGTTTGGTTGCAGTGTTGGTCTGTGGACCAATCTTCGCGCAAGACCTTAGCCAATCTGCCCTATGATGGATCTCGCCTTTTTAGAGAATCCTTGGATACACTGATAAAGGGGATCACGGGTGGTAAGAGCACGCTCTTACCCCAATCCCACAAGGCTATGGTGGCTCCTGGTAAGAAGACCGCTTCCTTTCGGCCCTCTCAGGGGTCCTTTCGTGCTTTTCGGGCGCACTATAAGGGCAAGCCGTTCAAAGGTCTAGGCTCCCAAAAGAAGCTGTGGTCAGGTAAGCAGAAGTCCGGCCAGTCCGAACCCGCTGCCCATAACAATGCGGCCAGAAGGGGCGCCCTCACCCAGTTCTGGGGTGGGGGGACGCTTGCTCGGTTTTTCTTCAACCCTGGTTGGCCCGTGTTCGGGACAGGTGGGTTCAGAAAATCGTTCGTTCTGGCTACAAGATTGAGTTTTCTCTCTCGGCCGGAGAGCAGATTTTTTCCCTCAGGTGGTTCCGGTGCCTCATCGGGACAGATTTCGGGGGTTCTCTTCCAATCTGTTCACTGTGCCCAGGAAGGAGGGCAGGGTACGTCCAATTCTGGACTTACAGGCTCTGAACCGCTTTGTGCGGGTTCGCAAGTTCCGCATGGAATCCCTGCGGTCGGTGGTGGCTGCCCTGGTTCCGGGGGAATTCATGGCTTCCATTGACTTGAAGGATGCGTGCCTTCACATCCCGTTTTTCGAGGGTTACCAGAGGTGCCTTCGATTCGCCATTGCGGAGGATCACTACCAATTCGTGGCGTTACCTTTTGGTCTCGCCTCGGCTCCACGGGTTTTCGCCAAGGTGCTTGCACCGGTTTCTGGCTTTGTTGAGAGCCCAGGGCATCTCTGTCCTGGGGTATCTGGAAGATATTCTGGTTCAGTCTGCGACCAGCCATGGTCTGGAGGAGGACCTGTCCGTCACGATGCTGACTCTACAGGAGTTTGGTTGGACGATAAATTTTCCAAAGTCAACGCTGTGTCCGTCGATTCGTCTTTCCTACCTGGGAATGATTCTGGACTCGGTCCAGGCGAAGGTCTTCCTACCGGACGACAAACTCAGGACTCTTCAGGAAGAAGTCAGGTCCCTCAGGGACGTTCCGTGCTCGTCACTCTGGACGCGCATGAGATGTCTGGGATTGATGGTCTCGGCTTTCGAGGCGATTCCCTTCGCCCAGTTTCACACGCGGGGTCTCCAAGCGGAGATCCTGTCCAGGTAGGACGGGCGACCGCACTCTCTGGATCTCCAGATTTCGTTGGGCCATCGCACCAGAAGGGATCTTCTGTGGTGGCTCCAGTCCCCGGCGGTGTCGGGGGGCAAGTCTTTTCGTCCTCTCTCATGGACGGTGGTCACCACGGATGCCGGCCTGTCGGGCTGGGGTGGTGTTCTGGGTGTTCTGTCCGCCCAGGGAACTTGGTCGGAGGAGGAATCCTCCCTTCCGATCAACATTCTGGAATTGCGTGCAATAAATCTCTGCCTTCGACGTTGGACGGACAGGCTGCAGGGCTGTCCGGTTCGGGTGCAGACGGACAATGCCACGGCGGTGGCTTACGTCATTCGCCAAGGGGACACCAAGAGAGCCCGAGCGGCTCGGGAAGTGGCTGACATTCTGTCTTGGGCCGAGACACACGTCCCGGCGATATCGGCGGTTCACATTCTGGGGGTGGGGAACTGGCAGGCGGATTATCTGAAGCCGCCAGTCCCTGGACCAGGGGGAATGGTCCCTCCACCCGGATGTCTTCCAGATATTGTGCGCGAAGTGGGGTCTTCCGGAGGTAGACCTGTTTGCGTCTCGTCTGAACAGCAAGGTGAAAAGGTTCGTGGCATGGCCGCGCGATCCTCGGGCAGACGCGTTGGTAGCTCCGTGGCATCAGTATCGACTGATGTATGCGTTTTCACCGTTTTCAATTGCTGTCCAGGTTCCTTCACAGGTTGAACTCGGAACCAGAACACAGTGATTCTTGTGGCACCGGACTGGTCTCGCCGGTCCTGGTACGCTGACCTAGTGCTTTTGGCGGTCGACGCCCCGTGGCGTCTGCCTCTTCGAGAAGATCTCCGGTCTCAAGGGCCGATATTCCATCCTGCTTTACAGTCGCTGGCTTTGACGGCCTGGCTGTTGAAACCGAGGTCCTGAGGGATAGGGGTCTCTCCCCTGAGGTCATTCACACTTTGATCGACGCGAGGCAATTTTCCTCGGGGAAGGTCTATTACCGTACTTGGAAGGCCTATTTTGCCTGGTGTGAGTCCGGGGGTTTTCACCTCGCCCGTACTCGGTGTCTAGGGTGTTGTCCTTCCTTCGAAAGGGTGTTGCCAGCGTTTGGCGCTGGCTATGATCAAGGGTCAGGTGTCTGCGATGGCCGTTCTTTCTCAACGTCCTATGGCATCTAACTCCTTGGTTGGCACTTTTGTTCAGGGGCATCTGGTCCCTCCTAGGAGGGTGCCTCTGCCTCCTTGGGACTGGAATCTTGTTCTGTCCGTGTCACAACATGGTCCTTTTGAACGGATCAGGTAGATCTCGTTGTCTATGTTGTCCTAGAAGGTCACCTTTTTTGGTGGCGATCACTTCGGCTCGCAGAGTGTCGGAGCTGGCAGCTTGTCCTGCAAATGTCCGTATCTGGTCACTCACTTGGTTAAGGTGGTCTTGCGACCTAATCCTTCTTTTTTTCCGAAGAGGGTTTCGGAATTTCACCTCAATGAGGACATTGTCTTGCCTTCGCCTTGCGCGAAGTCTAAACATCCGAAGGAGGTGGAGTTGCACTCCTTGGATGTTGTTTGGGCGATTAGGATTTACCTAAAATCGTCTGAATCTTTTCGCAAGTCGGATTCTTGTTTGTCCTTCCGGGGGTCCTCGGAAGGGCGTAGCGGCGTCGGCTTCTGCCATCGCCAATTGGTTCAGACAGGTCATTGAACAGGCCTATGTTTTGCAGGGGAAAGTTTCCCCTATGCCTGTGAAGGCGCACTCTACCAGATCTCTGAGTACGTCTTGGGCCTGTCGTCATGGGGCTTCTGTGGCCCAGGTGTGTAGGGCGGCGACTTGGTCGACCGTGCACACCTTCACTCTATTCTACAGAGTGGATGTTCAAGCATCGGCTGATGCTTCCTTTGGCCGCAAGGTTCTTAGTGCGGCGGTTCCTTAGGGTCCCTTGTTTTGGACCTTTGGGCTGTTTGGGATTTCTTTTTATCCCTGGGTTATTTGTTTTTTTCCTGGGTTATTGCTCCCGTTGAGCAAGTTTTTTCTCATGTTGCCCAGCTGGTTTCCTTCCTTTGGTAAGGTTACTTTCTTTGATGTGGAGACTGCGTTGCCTTTAGGCGCGGCTGCGTTTCCCACCCCTCATGTTTGCACTGCTTTGGGACGTCCCCATTGTGACGAATATGAAGATGGCGGCGACTGTCGGGGGACGTAAGAGAAAACTGAATTTTTGTAAAATCTTACCTGTAAAATTCCTTTCTCTGAGTCCTCCGACAGTCGCCGCCCCCGCCCCTCTTTTGGGGTTTAGGTACTCTACTGCTATTCCACTGAAACTGAGATATGAAACAGGAAGCAGGAGGGTATAGACTGAGGGGACCACCCCCTGGGGTGGGGATATGTTAAAAGCTTTAATATTGACATATTCTGTTGCCTAGCTACTCCTACGGAGCAAAGTCTAATACCCCATTGTGACGAATATGAAGATGGCGACGACTGTCGGAGGACTCAGAGAAAGGAATTTTACAGGTAAGATTTTACAAAAATTCCGTTTTTTTGTAGTTTATAGCGCAAAAAATAAAAATCGCACAGGTGATCAAATACCACCAAAAGAAAGCTCTGTTTGTGGGAAAAAAAGGACATCAATTTCGTTTAGGTACAGCGTCGCACGACCGCACAATTGTCCGTTAAAGTCAAGCAGTGCCGAATCGCAAAATAGGCCTTGGTCTTTGAGCAGCCAAATCCTCCGGGGCTAAAGTGGTTAATGTTTTTTTGTGATGCGTTTTGCGATTTTGGGATGCAGTAATGTTAGAGGGAGATGTCTGTTGTCATGCACACCAAATAAGGGATGTACATGTGTTTTTGATGCGTTTTCATTGACGTCAATGGAACCCAAAATTGCAACCTGCTGCAGGCAAAAAAAAGTCCCTGACACTTTCCAAAACTGCACAGATGTGACGGTGACCCATAGAAAATCATGTCAAATGGGCTGCAGTGTGTTTCTGCAAAACTGCACTGCATAACGCAGAGATGTGAGCCAGGCCTAAGCTAACACCCTAAACACATGGAAAGGACAGAGGAGGTATTGGGGGTCTTGTAGACCTCAGATCTCTTCATAAAGAGGACCTGTCACTGCCTATCGCTGTCACAAGAGAGCTTTACATTCCTTGTGACAGCAATAAAAGTGATAAAAAAAAATATGAAAAGCAACAGTGTAAAAATAAAAAAATGTTAAAGTGCCCCTCCCCCGTGCAAAAAAAAAAAAAAAAGCGCGCATCGGTCCTGCACGAAACGCAAACAGCGATCGCCCCACGCATGTAAGGTATAACCGCAAACGTCAGATCATGGGCAGTAATTCTAGCACCAGAGACCTCCTCTGTAAATCTAAACTGATAACCTGTAAAGGCTTTTATATCATGACCTATGGAGAGTAACATTTATGTCATTTGTCATTGCGCAATTTTAAAGGGTTACGCATTTGGTATCTATTTACTCGGCGTAACATCACCTTTTAAATTTTACCAAAAAAATGGGTTATGTGGTTTTTTTTTTTTTGCATTAAATTTCAAAACAGTGTATTTTTTTTTTTTTTTAATTGCATTTGAAAAACCACTGCATGAATACCGCGCAATAAAAAATGCAAAACCCACCTATTTATTCTCTAGGGCCTCTTGCTGGTGCATTTTTTTATGTTTGTAGGCTGATGTCATGGAACGCACTGAAAATGTGGCAAAAAGTGCATTTTTTGCAATGGAGCGGCGTGAAGGTAGCTAAACCCATGGGTGGTTTAACCGCTTCCCACGAATCCACGTAGCCCTACGCCGGCTGCAAGAAGTGGTTGTACCGGGGTGATGCCTGCAGCTAGAGGCATCATCCCGGTACCATTTGTTAGAGCCGGCGGTCGACTTTCAGGTGGTAATGGCCGATGTGGATCGAAAGCCGCTCAGTTGTTACCCCAGCAAGCGGGAGGGGCCCGCCGCCTTCCGCGGCTCTGCCCGGGTCTCCTGTCCCACCTGACCTCCGCCAGCTGGTTAGAGTCCAGAATAAAGCCGGATTCAGCTTTGATCGGGTCTCCGATGATGTAATCCAGAAGCGGCGTCCATGACGTCACATCCGGGTTACTTGGCGGCTAAAGGCGCCGAATTTAAAAAAGTGACAGTATTCAAAAATGCCATTTTCTGCCTTTTGAATACATTGAAGTGCAGAGGAGGGGTTTGGGGTCTTTTAGACCCCCGATCCCTCCATAAAGAGTACCTGTCACTGCCTATTGCTGTCACAAGGGATGTTTACATTGCTTGTGACAGCAATAAAAGTGATCAGATTTTTTTTTTAAATATGTGCTAAAATAAACAAATGAAATAAAATAAGAAAAAAAACATTGTTAAAGCGCTTCTGTCGCCGTGAGCTCGCGCATAAAAGAAAATGTATATGGAAGTCGCACCCGCAAATGAAATCGCTGTTCAAACCACACGTGAAGTATCGCCCTGATCGCCAGAGCAAGAGCAATAATTAAAAAAAAAAAAAAGAGCTACTCTGTAATGCTAAACTGGTAACCTTTAAAATGTTTTAAAGCATTGCCTATGGAGATTTTTATTGACCGTAGTTTGTCGCCATTCCCCGTAACGTGTTCGGTATCTATTTACTCGGCATGACATCATCTTTCACAATATACAAAAAAATGGGTTAACTTTACTGTTTAATTTTTTTTAATGCCGTGAAATGTATTTTTTCCAAAAAAATGGCGTTTGAAAGACCGCTGCGCAAATACCTCATGACAAAAAATATTGCAATGACCGCCATTTTATTCTCCAGAGTCTTTGCTAAAAAAAAAAAATATATATATATATATATATATATATATATATATATATATATATATATATATATATATATATATAATGTTTGGGGGTCCTAAGTAATTTTTTAGCAAAAAAATACTGATTTTAACTTGTAACCAACAAATGTCATAAATGGGCTCGGTCCAGAAGTGGTTAATGTCCCCTTATAGTAAAGTGATTGTTTATTTCACATATCTGCTAAAATAATAAAATAAATCTGTCCCCTATTTTTTTTATATATTGTTATAAATATCTCTATCATGTTCTATTATATGTCAATCATCCGATTTCCCATCAGATTTGATTGATAGAAACCTATAATATAATAATTAGTAGAGAGCTCATCAACACACACCCTGTCACTCCAAGCTCCAGACACTTGTGAGCCCAGCTCTGCTCTCAGCTCAGTTATATACCTCCCCGCATCATTTGTCCCCATCCCCTTAACTGCCTCTGCCCCCTGGGCCGCTGCGTACAGGTACATGATTTGGCGGCAAGTGAATACGAAAACAAGGCAATAATACAATGTTATATACAGAGATGTATAAAGTACTAGAGACCCAGACTTGAGTAAAAGTACAAGTGCTCTATCAAAAAAGTGACTTGAGTAGAAGTTTAAGTGCTCTTTAAGCACCACACTCAAGTAGAAGTACTAAAGTATTGCAAGTAGTTTATTTTAAAATTTACTACTCAAGTACTGAAAGTAAAAGTACAAGTATTGTGTTATGCAGTTAATAAAGAAAGTAGTCAAAAGGCCAGGGCCCCCCCCCTCCCATTTTAGATCTCCTTAGAGCAGGCCAGGGTTCCCCTCCCATTATAGATCCCCTTAGAGCAGGCCAGGGTCCCCCTCCCATTATAGATTCCCCTTAGAGCAGGCCAGTGTCCCCCTCCTATTAAAGATTCCCATTAGAGCAGGCCAGGGGCCCCCTCCCATTATAGAGCCCCCTTAGAGCAGGCCAGAGTCCCCCTCCCATTATAGAGCCCCCTTAGCAGAGCAGGCCAGGGTCCCCCTCCCATTATAGATCCCCCTTAGAGTAGGGCAGGTCCCTCACCCCATTGAATAGATCCGATCCCCTTAGTGAGTGACTTGACTTCAAGACAGTTCTTACTTCTCCTACCTTAGGCTGTCTTGAGTCCTCCAGCCTCTCTCTCCACAGTCCCCAGTCCAGCCCCCCCTGCTGAAAGAAGAATATATTCCTACCTCCATCCAGTTCTCCCGCTCTGGGCGGCCACGCTGCACAGTGCCCAGAGACAGTCTAGTAGTCTAGACTTTAGTAACTCACAGTCCCTCCCCCAGCCAGGGCCCAGAGAGATCACTCTGCAGGCAGGTGTCTCTTCTCTCTCGCCCCCACCACTTCACTTGAGAGCCGAGCGGGACTCGGGCCGAGCCGAGGGAGGGCAGAGACTCGAGTTAAAAAAGTCAGCGGCGGTGCGGGTTTGGAATGGAATGATTCGTAACATTTTTATAATTGTAACGAGTAACTATGCAGCACATAAAAAAATATTGGAGTAAAAGTATTAAACTCATTGAAAATATGTACTGAAGTAAAAGTGGAAGTAGGAGAAAGAAAATGATACTCTAGTAAAGTACAGATACCGCCTTTTAGTACTTAAGTACAGTAGTGAAGTAGTTCTATTTCGTTACTATACATCTTTGGTGATATATTGGAGGCCACGTGTGATAAGGGTACAAAGCTATAAACACTTACCAATCAAATCCCTTCTCACAATGAATTATAAGTCCGACTATATAAAAAGCTCTTCAAACTCTTCAAATGTCTCGATAAATTCAAACTCTCCGAACTCTCAGAATAAATCTAGAATTCCTACACACACAAAGAAGAAAAAAAATGGTTAGTTTTTTTGTTTTACTTAAATATCGCAAAAACAGGAATTACACGGAATGTCAGTGGGAGGATCATTAGACAATTACTGATGCTGATCCCACAAGGCAATGAATTCATAGGATCTGGGCAGGTTAGAAATAAGTTAAAGGATCCGACCAATCAAAACTGATTTTTTGTAATTTGGGGAGCCCAGAGAGATGACATCCTGAGGATTACACTACACCCCGACATGTGATCGAGCCAAGCCTTGAACCCTGAGCAGTGTGATGGGGAGAAGTTGCTGAAATCTTCATGTCATATTATAGGAACGCTTGTCAGAGGAAGCTGCTCGGGCCAGTTTTGTGTGAAATGGACTTTATATTTTTATAGATATATATTTTAATAATTTATATATATATATATATATATATATATATATATATATATATTTTTTAAATATAAATATTTATATCAATAACAACCAAAATGTCCCCTGCCATATATCTATATATATGTATACACACACACACACATTATATACACACACACACACACATGTATACTTATATAGATATACAGTGCCTTGCGAAAGTATTGAACTTTGCGAACTTTTGCCACATTTCAGGCTTCAAACATAAAGATATAAAGCTGTATTTTTTTGTGAAGAATCAACAACAAGTGGGACACAATAATGAAGTGGAACGACATTTATTGGATATTTCAAACTTTGTTAACAAATAAAAAACTGAAAAATTGGGCGTGCAAAATTATTCAGCCCCTTTACTTTCAGTGCAGCAAACTCTCTCCAGAAGTTCAGTGAGGATCTCTGAATGATCCAATATTGACCTAAATGACTAATGATGATAAATAGAATCCACCTGTGTTTAATCAAGTCTCCGTATTAATGCACCTGCGCTGTGATAGTCTCAGAGGTCCGTTTAAAGTGCAGAGAGCATCATGAAGAACAAGGAACACACCAGGCAGGTCCGAGACACTGTTGTGGAGAAGTTTATAGCCGGATTTGGATACAAAAATATTTCCCAAGCTTTAAACATCCCAAGGAGCATTGTGCAAGTGATAATATTGAAATGGAAGGAGTATCAGACCACTGCAAATCTACAAAGACCTGGCCATCCCTCTAAACTTTCAGCTCATAGAAGGAGAAGACTGATCAGAGATGCAGCCAAGAGGCCCATGATCACTCTGGGCGAACTGCAGAGATCTACAGCTGAGGTGGGAGACTCTGTCCATAGGACAACAATCAGTCGTATACTGCACAAATCTGGCCTTTATGGAAGAGTGGCAAGAAGAAGGCCATTTCTTAAAGATATCCATAAAAAGTGTAGTTTAAAGTTTGCCACAAGCCACCTGGGAGACACACCAAACATGTGGAAGAAGGTGCTCTGGTCAGATAAAACCAAAATCGAACTTTTTGGCAACAATGCAAAACGTTATGTTTGGCGTAAAAGCAACACAGCTCATCACCCTGAACACACCATCCCCACTGTCAAACATGGTGATGGCAGCATCATTGTTTGGGCCTGCTTTTCTTCAGCATTACCAGGGAAGATGGTTAAAATTGATGGGAAGATGGATGGAGCCAAATACAGGACCATTCTGGAAGAAAACCTGATGGAGTCTGCAAAAGACCTGAGACTGGGACGGATATTTGTCTTCCAACAAGACAATGATTTAAAACATAAAGCAAAATCTACAATGGAATGGTTCACAAATAAACATATCCAGGTGTTGGAATGGCCAAGTCAAAGTCCAGACCTGAATCCAATCGAGAATCTGTGGAAAGAACTGAAAACTGCTGTTCACAAACGCTCTCCATCCAACCTCACTGAGCTCGAGCTGTTTTGCAAGGAGGAATGGGCAAAAATTTCAGTCTCTCGATGTGCAAAACTGATAGAGACATACCCCAAGCGACTTACAGCTGTAATCACAGCAAAAGGTGGCGCTACAAAGTATTAACTTAAGGGGGATAAATAATTTTGCACGCCCAATTTTTTCAGTTTTTTATTTGTTAATAAAGTTTGAAATATCCAATAAATGTCGTTCCACTTCATGATTGTGTCCCACTTGTTGTTGATTCTTCACAAAAAATTGCAGTTTTATATCTTTGTTTGAAGCCTGAAATGTGGCAAAAGGTCGCAAAGTTCAAGGGGGCCAAATACTTTAGCAAGGCACTGTATACACACACATATATATATATATATATATATATATATATATATATATATATATATATATAGTAAAGTTTGGGGGTTCTAGCTCCACCGGATTGAGTGCACAACCGTTTAGAACATAAACAAAAAGGCTTTATTTCAGCAAACTTAAACAGGCTTCCAGCAGCGCATAAATCAAACACAAAATAAAGTCCGCTTTTCTTCAGCACAAAGGAACAAAGTAAGGAAAAAGGCACATACGGTTTTGTGGATGGGTCTTCACCCCAAGGTTTGTTACAGTCCTTAATAGACCTCTCAGCAGCTTTTGGCAGTTTCCAGCAAACTTGCAGCTCCTTCAGACAGGTGCAACCACCAATCTACTCCTCCCCACACTCACCTATTGCTGCTATCTGTCTCTTAAGGTCTGCTTCTCCTGGGTCTTAACCCTGTGTGTGCTTGAATCTCTTTTGGTCAGGGGTGGGGGCTCTTTCCCACCCGAATATCACTACAGAGCCCCCCTAATTCTGGGTCCCAAATATCTCTCTATTCAACACAGAGAGAACTGCGAGTCAGTCCTCCTGATTTTAGCTATTCCTAGGAATTTCTCACCCGTCTTGGGTGACCCCCTGAACATTTCCCAACTTCCCTTAAAGAGACCACAACCCAAATACAGGAGATGTATAGCGACTGTCCAGGACCCAACCTTGGCGTCCTGTACATATCCCCCCCTCTGCCTCAACACGGAGGTGTTGGAGGCACCACTCGACAGCATACAGTGGACTCGGGAGAGGGCATCAGCATTCTGAGGCTGTCTCCCGGGTCTGTGTTCTACCATAAAATTAAACTCCTGGAGAGAAAGGAACCACCTTGTCACCCTGGCATTGGTGTACTTGTTCTGTCTCATCCAGGTCAATGGGGCATGGTCTGACACCAAGCGAAACCTTCTACCTAGGAGAAAATACCGTAGGGAGTCCAAAGCCCACTTGATGGCAAGACACTCCCGCTCCACCCCCGCGTTAGCTTCCTACTCAGAAAAACCACGGGGTGCTCTTCCCCATTGACCACTTGAGAGAGGACCGCTCCTAATCCTTCACTTGAAGCATCTGTCTGCACTACAAAATCCTTGGAGAAATCGGGAGCTACGAGCACCGGATCAGTGTTGCCAACCGTCCGTATATTTACGGACAGCCGTAAAATCAGGGCACTTTTCTCCTGCCCGTAAATGCCCGTAGCAGGAGAAAAGTGCCCGTGAAAAACGGCAGCGATCGGCTCGGTTCGGAACTGCGCATGTGCAGTTCCGGAAATGCCCGAGATGACCCGATCATTTCCTGTATTCGGGCGGGCGGGCGGGCGGAGCCCTGGCCAGGGGGGTGGGTCTGGCTGCTGTCAGGACTCAGAACGAAGCTGTGAGTGCGGCACGCCTACTGACTTGTGATGACAAGGCGCCGCAAGTTGAGTGCTGCTGAGCTTGAAGTTCAGCAGGCGGCGGAATATGGACACTCATGTGAGAAGGGGACAGGAAATGACAGTACTATGGGGTCTGAAGGGGACAAGGTAACAGGACAGTACTATGGGGGCTGAAGGGGACAAGGTGACAGGACACTACTATGGGGGCTGAAGGGGACAAGGTGACAGGACACTACTATGGGGGCTGAAGGGGACAAGGTGACAGGACAGTACTATGGGGGCTGAAGGGGACAAGGTGACAGAACACTACTCTGGGGGCTGAAGGGGACAAGGTGACAGGACACTACTATGGGGGCTGAAGGGGACAAGGTGACAGGACACTACTATGGGGGCTGAAGGGGACAAGGTGACAGGACAGTAGTATGGGGGCTGAAGGGGACAAGGTGACAGGACAGTACTATGGGGGCTGAAGGGGACAAGGTGACAGGACAGTACTATGGGGCTGAAGGGGACACAGGACAGTACTATGGGGGCTAAAGGGGACACAGGACAGTACTATGGGAGCTGAAGGGGACACAGTGACAGGACAGTACTATGGGGGCTGAAGGGGACACAGGACAGTACTATGGGGGCTAAAGGGGACACAGGACAGTACTATGGGGGCTGAAGGGGACACAGTGACAGGACAGTACTATGGGGGCTGAAGGGGACACAGGACAGTGACAGGACAGTACTATGGGGGCTAAAGGGGACACAGTGACAGGACAGTACTATGGGGGCTAAAGGGGACACAGGACAGTACTATGGGGGCTGAAGGGGACACAGGACAGTACTATGGGGGCTGAAGGGGACACAGGACAGTGACAGGACAGTACTATGGGGGCTGAAGGGGACACAGTGACAGGACAGTACTATGGGGGCTGAAGGGGACACAGGACAGTACTATGGGGTCTGAAGGGGACACAGGACAGTGACAGGACTGTACTATGGGGTCTGAAGGGGACACAGGACAGTACTATGGGGGCTGAAGGGGACATAGGACAGTACTATGGGGTCTGAAGGGGCACAGGACAGTGACAGGACAGTACTATGGGGTCTGAAGGGGACACAGGACAGTACTATGGGGGCTGAAGGGGACACAGGACAGTACTATTGGGGCTGAAGGGGGCACAGAAGGACAGTACTATGGGGGCTGAAGGGGGCACAGAAGGACAGTACTATGGGGGCTGAAGGGGGCACAGAAGGACAGAACTATGGGGGCTGAAGGGGGGAAAGAAGGACAGTACTATGGGGTCTGAAGGGGGCACAGAAGGACAGTACTATGGGGTCTGAAGGGGGCACAGAAGGACAGTACTATGGGGTCTGAAGGGGGCACAGAAGGACAGTACTATGGGGTCTGAAGGGGGCACAGAAGGACAGTACTATGGGGTCTGAAGGGGGCACAGGACAGTGCTGTAGAGGGTATATGAAGGTGGGCAGAGGAGGACTCTGCTGTGGGAGGGTGATGTAAAAGGTGGCAGAGTGGACACTGATGTGGAGGGTGAAGGGGGGCAGATTAGGACACTACTGTTGGGGGAGAATGGGGGGTGTCTGCAGCCTCTCAATACCTCCTGTACCATGTCCGCGCAGCCTCTGACCATCTCCTGTAGAACGTCCGCAGTCTCTGACCTCCGGTATGATGTCCACAGCATCTGACCACCTCCCGTATCATTTCCGCAGCCTCTGACCACCCTCAGGTAAGTGACAGCGCTGCCAGGCCAGTCTAAGGGGGGTCACTGATGTAAGGGCTGGGTGAATACAAAAATGTAAGGGGGAACTGATATAAAGGTTTCCCCCTTATAGCAGGGAACCCCCCTTACCTTAGTGTAATTAATCTGTGGAAGGTGGTCTCTGGTCACCAGAGTCCCCCCAACCCCCTATCAGAGTTCCTGGTATTCCTCTCTACATCAGAGTCTGCAGGATTCTCCCCTTACAGTGCAAAGGGGGAACTCTGCAGACCCTGATGTAAAAGAGAACTCTGATGTAAAGGGGAATGCAGTGGACTCTGATATAAGGCGGTTTCTGGTCACCAGAGCACCCACTTAAATCAGAGTTCCTGCTTAAATCAAGATCTGCAGCATTCCTCTTTACGTCAGAGTTACACTGTAAGGGAATCCTGCACACTCTGATATATGGGGGAACGCTGTGCTGGCTGGGTTATATTAATCTGACCTTCATGTAAATAGAGAAATATGGTTTTTGACTTTTGTTTAACCTAAACACATTGCTAATAGCACTATCTACATGTTTATAGTTTAAGTATTGATATTTGCACGGTTTAGCACTGAAAACAGCCTGTATATGTACAATTTTTGAAGTGCCAGTAAAAAATTTGTGCCGTCCGTAAATTTTGGACGTTCTGCCAGTAAATTTCCCTCCAGGGGGTTGGCAACTCTGCACCGGATGTTGGCATAATGCCGCCTTAAGCTTCTGAAAAGCTTCTTCGGCATTCGCGCTCCACTTTATCATCACTGACTTTCTACCTTTGGTCAAGTCAGTCAATGGTGCAGCAATGGTGGCAAAGTTGGGGACAAACCTCCGGTAGTAGCCAACTATGCCCAAAAATGCTCTGACCTGCTTTTTGGTTAGGGGACGGGGCCAGCCCTGTATGGCTTCTACCTTATTCATTTGGGGTTTAACCAGCCCTCTACCCACAATGTACCCTAGGTACTTGGCTTCCTCCATCCCAATTGCACATTTCTCCGGATTGATGGTGAACCCTGCTCTTCTCAAGGAGTCTACGACTGCCTGAACCTGGGGAAGATGGGACTCCCAATCAGTGCTGAAGACGACTATGTCATCCAGGTAGACGGAAGCATATCTTTGATGTGGACGTAAAGTTTTATCCATGGCCCGTTGGAATGTGGCAGGGGCAGAGTGCAGACCAAATGGCATCCTTTTGTACTGGAAGTGGCCTTCCGGGGTGGAGAAGGCTGTTTTCTCCCTGGCCTCCTTGGTTAGGGGAATCTGCCAGTACCCTTTTGTGAGGGCAAGCGTGGTGATATACCTGGCTGGACCCAACCTCTCAATTAACTCGTCTATCCAGGGCATAGGATATGCATCGAACTTGGAGATTTCATTAAGCTTTCTGAAGTCATTGCAGAAGCGAAGAGTGCCATTGGGTTTAGGCACCAACACAATTGGACTCGACCACTCGCTCTGTGACTCTTCAATGACATCAAGCTCGATCATTCTTTTTACCTCCTCAGACACTGCCACCCTATGAGCTTCTGGGATACGATACGGCTTTAACCCGGATTTTTTCATTGGGCTCGGTTACAATGTCATGCTCGATGACATTGGTGAGACCAGGTAACCCTGAAAACATGTCCCCATTTTTTTGCAGAAATTCTTTTGCCTGTTGGGTTTGGGGCCTAGACAGGGTAGCAGCAACCTGCACCAGGTCAATCCCTGCAGGGTCCCCTGACTGGACACCTATCACTGTGGACACCTGTTCTCTGTCTCTCCAGGGTTTCAACAAATTTATGTGGTAGATCTGGTATAGCTTTCTTCTCCCAGGCTGGTGTACCTTGTAGTTCACTTCCCCCATTTTTTCCACTATCTCAAACGGACCTTGCCACTTGGCCAAGAACTTGCTCTCCACCGTTGGTATTAGGACGGCCACCCGGGCTCCTATTTGAAATTGTCTGATTTTAGCCGATGGGTTGTACACCCTTCTCTGGGCATCTTGAGCCTTCTGCAGATGCTCCCTCACCAACGGCATTACCCTAGCCACTCTCTCTCGCATTTGGGAGATATGCTCTACCACAGTTTTGTGTGGGGAAGACCAGGGCCGGTGCAAGGATTTTTGTCTACACAGGCAAAGGGGTATTTTGGTGCCCCCCCCCCCCCACTGCCTACAGCAGGGGTCCTCAAACTTTTTAAACAGGGGACCAGTTCACGGTCCCTCAGACACTGTTGGGGGCCGGACTATAGTTCGAAAAAAAATATGAACGAATTCAATGCAGAGAGACCAGCGTTCCGTGCCCCCTTTCAATGCAGAGAGACCATTGTGCCCCCTTTCAATGCAAAAAGACCACTGTGCCCCCTTTAATGCAGAGAAAACAGCGTGCCCCCTTTCAATGCAGGGAGACCAGTGTGCCCCGTTCAATGCTGAGAGACCAGCGTGCCCCCTTTCAATGCAGAGAGACCAGCGTGCCCCCTTTCAATGCAGAGAGACCTTCATGCCCCCTTCAATGCAGAGAGACCAGCATGCCCCCTTTCAGTGCAGAGAGACCAGTGTGCCATGCCCCCTTTCAATGCAGAGAGACCAGCATGCCCCCTTTCCATGCAGAGTGACCAGCGTGCCCCCTTTCAATGCAGAGAGACCAGCGTGCCCCCTTTCAATGCGGAGAGACCAGCGTGCCGCCTTCAATGCGGAGAGACCAGCGTGCCCCCTTTCAATGCAGAGAGACCAGCGTGCCTTGCCCCCTTTCAATGCAGAGAGACCAGCGTGCCCCCTTTCAATGCAGAGAGATCAGCATGCCCCCTTTCAATGCAGAGAGACCTTCGTGCCCCCTTTCAATGCAGAGTGACCATCGTGCTCCCTTCAATGCAGAGAGACCAGCGTGCCCCCTTCAATGCAGAGAGACCAGCGTGCCCCCTTTTAGTGCAGAGAGACCAGCGTGCCCCCTTTTAATGCAGAGAGACCAGCGTACCGTGCCCCCTTTCAATGCAGAGAGACCAGCATGCCCCCTTTCAATGCAGAGAGACCAGTGTGCCCCCTTTTAATGCAGAGAGACCAGCATGCCCCCTTTCAATGCAGAGAGACCAGCATGCCCCCTTTCAATGCAGAGAGACCAGCGTGCCCCCTTTCAATGCAGAGTGACCAGCGTGCCCCCTTCAATGCAGAGTGACCAGCGTGCCCCCTTCAATGCAGTGAGACCAGCATGCCCCCTTTCAATGCAGAGAGACCAGCATGCCGTGCCCCCTTTCAATGCAGAGAGACCAGCGGGCCCCCTTTCAATGCAGAGACTAGCGTGCCCCCTTTCAATGCAGAGAGACCAGCATGCCCCCATTCAATGCAGAGAGACCAGCGTGCCCCCTTTCAATGCAGAGAGACCAGCGTGCCCCCTTTCAATGCAGAGAGACCAGCGTGTCCCCTTTCAATGCAGAGAGACCAACGTGCCCCCATTCAATGCAGAGAGACCAGCGAGCCCCCATTCAATGCAGAGAGACCAGCGTGCCGTGCCTCCTTCAATGCAGAGAGACCAGTCAGTGCACTTACCTGCAGCGGCGGCAGCTTCTCCTCAGTCCCCCGCGTCTCCTCGGGTCCTCCCGCCTCCTCCTTAGCCAATGGCATGGGTTCGCCTTTCGGCCAATCAGGAAGCGGGTCTTGGACCCGCTTCCTGAGTGGCCAGGAGGAGGATCCGTGTGACAATAGCGAATTTACATTTGCTATTGTCACAAAAATGGGTGGGCTAGAGCGCAGAGCTCTGCGTCCCGGGTCCACCCTTTTCTGAAGCCTATTAGAGCCCCTGGCTCTGATTAGGTGATTCAGGAAAAAAAAATAACATGAATGATTCATCCCGGCCGGCGGGCCGTAGTTTGAGGACCCCTGGTCTACAGCCTCGCTGGTACCTCCTTTATGTTGTGATCGTAATGTGATGTAGCGAAGCGTGAATGACAATTCACAGCATTAAAAATTCAGGGAAGCTGGCAGGTGCGGCAAACTAAAATCTCCAAGCTGAGCCCAATAGGAGAGAGGGCGCAGCTTTAAGTAATGCATACTTCCCAACACAGAATGCAAGGGACAGGAATATTACGCACAGAATACAGGGGGCAGGAGTGTAATGCCCAGAATGCAGGGGGCAGGAGTGTAATGCCCAGAATGCAGGGGGCAGGAGTGCAATACCCAGAATGCAGGGGGCAGGAGTGTAATGCCCAGAATGCAGGGGGCAGGAGTGTAATGCCCAGAATGCAGGGGGCAGGAGTGCAGTGCCCAGAATGAAGGGAGCAGGGGTGTCATGCCCAGAAAGCAGGGGGCAGGAGTGTAATGCCCAGAATGCAGGGAGCAGGGGTGCAGTGCCCAGAATGCAGGGAGCAGGGGTGCAGTGCCCAGAATGCAGGGAGCAGGGGTGCAATGCCCAAAATGTAGGGAGCAGGGGTGCAATGCCCAAAATGCAGGGAGCAGGGGTGTAATGCCCAGAATGCAGGGATGTAATGCCCAGAATGCAGGGGGCAGGAGTGCAGTGCCCAGAATGCAGGGAGCAGGGGTGTAATGCCCAGAATGCAGGGAGCAGGGGTGTAATGCCCAGAATGCAGGGGGCAGGAGTGCAGTGCCCAGAATGCAGGGGGCAGGGGTGTAATGCCCAGAATGCAGGGGGCAGGAGTGCAGTTCCCAGAATGCAGGGGCGTAATGCCCAGAATGCAGGGGGCAAGAGTGCAGTGCCCAGAATGCAGGGAGCAGGGGTGTAATGCCCAGAATGCAGGGAGCAGGGGTATAATGCCCAGAATGCAGGGGGCAGGAGTGCAGTGCCCAGAATGCAGGGGCGTAATGCACAGAATGCAGGGAGCAGGAGTGTATGCACAGAATTCATGGGACAGTGTAGTGGTAAGGAGAGTAAAAAAATCTCCACTCCCTCCCCTTCAAAAAAATAAATTAATATCCAGCACTAATTTGTACACTCCCCCCTCCTCCAGCCTTCCCTAGTCCCAGGCCAATCCCCCCTTCTTCTAATTTCCCCATCTTAGCACTCATCCCCACACCCTTCCCAGCACCAATCCTCTACCCCTTCCAGCACAAATCCTCCTTCACCCCTATACCCCTCACAGAATAAACCCTCTTCCACCCCCCAAATGCTCCCTCCTAGCACAACCCCCCATTCCAGTACAATTCTCTCCCACCCAAGCCCCCTTCCCAGCACAACAAATCCCCCCTAATTTCTTCTCCCAGCAAAACAATCTCCTAATACTTCTTCTAGCACAGATCTTCCTGCCAGTGTAAATCTTTTCCCCATTTCTAGCACAAATTCGCTCCCCTATATCCCCTTTCCCAGCACAATTTTTTTTCAACCCCCTAAATACCCCCTCCCAACACAAATCCACATCCCAGCACAAATACACCACCCCAAATCCTTTCCAACCACCTTTCCCTCCCAATTCCCCACGCCAGTACAACTCCATTGCTTAGTTCCATCATAAATCCCACCCAAAACCCCTTCCCAGTACAAAACCTCGCCCCAAACATAACCCCCCCCCCCCCTTTCTAATGCAAATCAATTAACAATACTTTCCAAATCTTGCAAATCCAGAGCTAGTTCATATCGGCATGCAGTGGAAGCCTGCATTCTGTGTGTGTTTCCTGAACTGCATTTAAAATGCACTGCAGTTGCAATCAGCAGTGGGTGTCAGTGGTAACTTAATGACACCCCAAACTTAGGTTGCAAATGTAATGCGTTTGCCTGCATCAGATTGTAATTTACAGTAGTACCATGTGATCCAAATCCTGTGCGTTTTATAACTCTTGGTGCTGTCTGACATGATTTCAGCCCATTCAAAGGAATGGGCTGAAATTGCATGGCACCTGGAATGCATGTATAAATCCCACAGGAACGCACATTGTGTTCCTGTGCGATTTGTGGTGTGAACTGGCCCTGAGTCCTGGAGTGAGCCCAATGCCACAAAAACTTCTGCCACCCGTCTCCACTAAATTGCCTGGCAGGGGAGTACTAATGTGGGCACCTGGGGTGATTACCCTGCATCTCTAGTGGGGTGCCCATTGTCCTAAATGCCAATTTATTTCCTATGTAGAAGCCAGCATCTCTTTGATTTGGGGGGGGGGGGGGGTAAGAGAATACTGTATGTCCTAGGGGTGCTTTGGGAGGAGACAGGACTTGTGCTGGGTGGTGGTCAGATTTCATATCTATTCTCCCCTCCTAGCACAAGTCTCTCTCCTACTGAAACACTCCCTAAGACATACAGTTTTCTCTTAGCATTCCCCCACTCCCTCCTTATCACTCTTTTCCAGCTGTTCACCTCCACCCTCCCTCCTATACCTTCCTCTCCCAATTCCTCCCTGCAAGTGTTATCTACATTGTAAAAATCACGGACCTCCGATCAGCCGGGAGCATTCACAGCAGTGTCTCCTCCTCCTGTCAGTGTAGAGGAATACATCACAGCTGAGGAGGGGAGGGGGGGGCGGTTCAGTCCACACTGTGAAAGGCGGCTGGTGGGCGGGGACTCGGGGAGAGATGCCGAGTGCCGTGCACTGCAGAGTGGACACAACAGCCTGCCGTGTGGGACACCAAACACAACGCACAAGCTGCGGGGTGGAGGACACTGGTGCTCACACCAGCGCGCCCCTGCACACTTGCCTCTTCTCCTGAATGCGCCGGGACTCCTCTCTCTATAACTAATGTAGGAGTTATGGGAAGGGAATTCCCCGCCCCCGCCACCCTAGCGCCCTCAGGCGGCTGACTGTGCTGCCTTATGTGTAGCGCCGGCCTTGGGGAAGACTCACTTTCCCATGTCTCCTTTACTAGATCTAGCAACCCCTGGGGCCTTCGCCCATACACTAACTCAAACGGTGAGAAACCCGTTGATGCTTGTGGAACCTCCCGGATGGCAAACAACAGGGCAGGGAGTAACATATCCCAATCCTTCCCATCTTTCTGGACCACTCTTTTTAACATGCATTTTAAAGTTTTATTGAACCTCTCGACTAGGCCATCAGTCTGCGGGTTATAGACGGACGTCCGCAACTGCTTAATCTGGAACAGTTTGCACAAGTCCGCCATCACTTTTGACATAAAAGGGGTGCCCTGGTCCGTCAATATTTCTTTGGGGAACCCAGTTCGGGAAAACATTTGAAATAGTTCCCTGGCAATGGCCTTAGAGGAAGTTTTCCTTAACCACTTTACAGCTGAGTACCGTAGTACTACTGCGGCAAAGTGGCTCTTGTAGGTCTGACGACGTAGACCTACGTCGCCAGACTCCTCCCCTTGTAGGCGGCGCTCGCGCGCCGCCGGAGGCGCGCTCCCGCTGTTTTCATTCACAGCGGGAGTCGGGCCAGGGGAGGAGCAGCGGCGATCGCCGCTGCTCTGCCCCGATCGTCGGGGAATCCAGTTTGGAGATCCGCCCGCCTGTGTAAACAGAGCGGGCGGATCTCCTCAGTGACAGGGAGTGACAGATCGGACTGTTCAGCATAGCTGGACATCCGATCTGTCCTTGTCTCACTCAGTCACCTCCCCCCCCCACACGTCAGTAAGCACCAGGCATACAATAACCCCTCCCTCTCCAATAAAATTAACCCCTTCCCTGCCAGTGTCATTTTTACAGTAACAGTGCATATTTATAGCACTGATTACTGTAGTAATGTCACTGGTACCCCCAAAAGTGTCAAAAATGTCAGTCAAGGGTCCGATCTGTCCGCCGCAATGTCGCAGTCCCGCAAAAAAAAAAAAAAAAAAAAAAAAAAAAAAAAAAAATCGCAGATCGCCGCCATTACTCGTTAAAAAAAAAAAACCACCAAAAATGACATAAATCTTTCCCTTTGTTAGTAAACGCAATAACTTTTGCGCAAACCAATCAAAATACGCTTATTGCGATTTTTTTTTACCAAACATAGGTAGCAGAAAACAAATTGGCCAAAAATTTTTTAAAAAATTGGTTTTTACATCTTTTTTGGGGGGAATTTCATATAAAAAAAAATGTTAAAAATATTGTTATTTTTTCAAAATAAACGCTCTTTTTTTGTTTATAGCGCAAAAAGTAAAAATCGCACAGGTGATCAAATACCACCAAAAGAAAGCTCTGTTTGTGGGAAAAAAAGGACGTAAATTTCGTTTGGGTACGGCGTCGCATGACCGCGCATTTGTCAGTTAAAGTCGCACAGCGCCGAATCGCAAAAAGTGGCCCAGACGTAAGACAGCAAAATGCTCTAGTGGTAAAGTGGTTAAAAGGACTGCTTCTGGATATCTAGTGGCATAGTCTAGGATGACTAGTATATATTGGTACCCCCTTGCTGACTTCACCAGGGGTCCTACGAGATCCATTGCAATTCGTTCAAATGGTACCTCGATAATTGGCAAGGGTACCAGGGGGTTTCTGTAATGGGACACCGGGGCAGTTAACTGGCAAGTCGGACAGGACGCACAATACCTTTTAACCTCGGCCTTTACCCCTGGCCAGTAAAACCGGTCAGTTACCCTGGCCTCTGTTTTTTCTGCCCCCAGGTGTCCTCCCAGTGCATCATTGTGGGCTAGATCGAGAAGCATCCACCTATAAGGCTGGGGAACCACCAACTGCTCGACAGTTTCCCCTCGGCTTTCGGCCACTCGATAAACCAAGTTCCCTTTCAATGCAGAATGAGGAAACCTCTGGTCTGCACCTGGTATTTGTGAGATCCCATCAATAACAGAAACCTGCTCTCTAGCATTGATCAAGGTAAGATCCTGCAATTGAGCGGTGCCAAACGCACCCCTGGATACGTCCAGGTCTGGATGCACTGGCCTTGAGGAGGTTTCCCCTTCACTCTCCTCAACCTGGGACTATGATGGGGAGAGTTCCTCATCATCCTCTCCCAGCATAACCTGTAACGGGGAGACTTCCCCCCCCCCCCCTCAGAGGTCAGCTCAGCCTTGCGACCTGAAACAGAAACAATATCGTCCACATTAACATTTTCTACAATGTCATTATTAGTGACAGGTACCTCCCCATTAGGGGGTTGTGTTGTGGGGATTTCAGGCCCGGACCCCTCAGACTCTGTCCCTTCGAGGCTGAGGGTCCCCAGTCCCCTTGGTTGTCCAGGCTGTTCACACTGTATCTGGTTCCATAGTTCAAAAAACAGTGGGCAGTCCCGCCCCACTATGACATCATGTATCAAATTTCTTACCACCCCGAATTCTTGTGTCTCACGGAGGTACCACCATAGGCAACAGTCACTGGCACCAGGGGGTACTCTCTGGTGTCCCCATGGATACATACTACCCGTAGAGTCTTACTGGGCCGAGTCTTCCGATCACCCTGGTATGTACCAGCGTTACCATGCTACCAGAGTCCAGCAGAGCCTTGGCAGGAAGGTGGTTCACCCATAGTTCACATTCAAACTATCCGGCCGCTATATCAAGATGGGTGGCACATGCTCTTTGCACATAAAAAGAGCTTCTCCGAACAGTCCCGCACTCCATAGGCTCCTCCTGAAGTGGGCATTGTGCCCGGGTATGCCCCCAGGACCGACATCGCCACAACTGTATGTCTCCCATCCTTGGGACAGGAACCAACCTCCGTGGTTCTGCTGAAGAAGATACCGGTTTGTGGGTGACAACGTCTGGCGGAGCTTCTCTCCTAGGTGCTGTGGCTGGCCTGGTTGCCCTAGGTGTGGGTTCCCGATGCTTGGCAGGCCCAAGCAGGTCTTCCACCACGGTGTATCTTTCGACCAACTCTTCCAGCTGGTCAGCAGTTGCAGGGTCGCCCTGGCTTACCCAGCACTGTAGGTCATCTGGTAGGGACCGCAGGTACCAGTCCATCACTACCCGTTCCACCATTTGCGGGCCTGTCAGCTTCTCTGGTTGCAGCCTTTTTTTCACCAACTGTACCAGTTCGTGCATCTGGGACCTGGGTGGCCGGCTAGCTTTGTACCTCCAGCGGTGCACCCTCTGAGCCCAGACAGCTGTGGTCACCCCCAGGCAGGCCAAGATCTCTGCCTTCAGACGCTCATAGTCGCTGATGTGCTCAGTTGGAAGGTCAAAGTAGGCTTTTTGCGGGTCACCAGTAAGGAAAGGGGAGATAATACCAGCCCATTGGTCACGGGGCCACCCCTCTCTCTCCGCTATCCTCTCAAAAGTTGTGAGAAAAGCCTCCACATCATCACTGGGGGTCAGTTTTTGCAAGTAATGGCTGGCTCACACAGATACTGGGTTGCCAGCGGCAATGACTGCTTGCTCTCGTCCCTGAGCCAAACGCTGTACTGCCTCCTGCAAGGCAGCCACCTGTGCTTGAGTGGACTCCTGCTGGGCAGTAAACTGAGCAGCTAGCAACCGTGTGCTTTCCTGTTGTGCCTTTACAGCCTGTGCCAGGGCTTGCTGCTGCTGAGCCATTGCTTCCTCATGGCGATGGTTTGCCTCTACAAAGGCTTGCTGCTGGGTCACAGTGGCTTGCACCAGTGCTTTAATAACCTCCTCCATGCCTGCTGTTTGCAGTGTCTGAGCTGTTTTCACCCAAGACATGCCATAGGTATACTGTCTCTTTAAATGTCAGTTTTTGGTTTTAAACGGCTTTTGCGGCTGCAAAATGCACTCTGCCCGCATCCGAGACACCAGTTGTAAAGTTTGGGGGTTCTAGCTCCATATATATACACAGTCGCAAGGCACTGTATATATATATATATATATATATACACAGTGCCTTGCTAAAGTATTCGGCCCCCTTGAACTTTGCGACCTTTTGCCACATTTCAGGCTTCAAACATAAAGATATAAAACTGTAATTTTTTGTGAAGAATCAACAACAAGTGGGACACAATCATGAAGTGGAACGCAATTTATTGGATATTTAAAATTTTGTTAACAAATAAAAAACTGAAAAATTGGGGCGTGCAAAATTATTCAGCCCCTTTACTTTCAGTGCAGCAAACTCTCTCCAGAAGTTCAGTGAGGATTTCTGAATGATCCAATGTTGACCTAAATGACTAATGATGATAAATAGAATCCACCTGTGTGTAATCAAGTCTCCGTATAAATGCACTTGAACTGTGATAGTCTCAGAGGTCTGTTTAAAGCGCAGAGAGCATCATGAAGAACAAGGAACACACCAGGCAGGTCCAAGATACTGTTGTTGAGAAGTTTAAAGCCGGATTTGGATACAAAAAGATTTCCCAAGCTTTAAACATCCCAAGGAGCACTGTGCAATCGATAATATTGAAATGGAAGTATTATCAGACCACTGCAAATCTACGAAGACCTGGCCATCCCTCTAAACTTTCAGCTCATGTTATGTAACGGTATCAGCCAAATGATCAGGCCAGTGGTGATGTGCAATTTCTACTTTACTTAACAATGTGGAACGTAGATTACACAGGAGATCATGTGAACAGGGGTTTGCAGTACAAAACAGCAATATGAGGAAGGGAGAAACATTCCTAAAACATGTGAAAACAATTCTATTGCAGTTCTAGTAATGGCCACTAGATGGCAGCAGAGTGTTCTGAGTTCAGTTTACAGATAGGATAAAGATCTGAAGATTTCTCACGTGTTCCCAGAGATTGATCGTTCATTCAGCAGACTGGGAGCTGTGGGGATTTCTTGCTGGCACAGACTTCACACTGGCACTGCTGATGCTGACTTCGGTCAGGAGGCTCTGAGGGCTGTAGATAGGACCAACCCACTGCTTGGACAGGTTCTCCACATGGACTGTAACAGAGTCCTCTCCAGTGACTGGGGCTTGGATAGATACTGCCTGCTCTTGTGCTTACTGCTGGTGGCCCACACACCAGACTGATCGATTGATGACCCAGCTCACTTGCCCAGTCACTGCTGTCCCATCAGGCAGGATCTCTCTGAGCACAGGAAGCTGGGCGGAGCTGGCATTTATACTCCCTGGGCATGTCCTGGAACTCAGGGGATGCTGGGAGCCCAGAGGATTGTGGGGAATTGAGTTAAAGGGACTTGCACCTGCATCTGGATAAAGGGGCACACCACTACACTCATACAAGGAGAAGACTGATCAGAGATGCAGCCAAGAGGCCCATGATCACTCTGGATGAGCAGCAGAGATCTATAGCTGAGGTGGGAGAATCTGTCCATAGGACAACAATCAGTCGTATACTGCACAAATCTGGCAAGAAGAAAGAGTGGCAAGAAGAAAGCCATTTCTTAAAGATATCCATAAAAAGTGTAATTTAGCCACTTGCCGCCCGCCCGCCGTCAATTGATGGCGGAGCGGTGCGACCATTATTCTGGCAAGACGTCATATGACGTGATCCCAGAATAGCAGGGCAGGTGCGCGATCGCGTGCGTGCCGCCCTGCACTGCCGGTGTTGGGGTGTCCCCGGGACACCCCCCGTCACCAGCAGGGGGGAAACAGCCAATGGGCGTGGCTGTTTCCCACGTGATCGGCTGTGTTCCAATGTTACAGCCGATCACAATGGAGGCGCTCGGGAGATGACCGCACATGCGCGATCGGGAGCGCGGTCATGTCGGTGGCACTGTGTTCCGTAGGAACACAGCTGTCACCGGCGGTAGTAAACAGTCACTGACAGTGACTGTTTACTAAGTGATCGGCTGTGAATCCATTCACAGCCGATCACAAAATGTAAACAAAGAGCAGTAACTCACTGTTACTAGCTCTGCTCCCCTCATACAGTTTCCAGTATGAGGGGAGCAGAGCTAGAAACAGTGAGTTACTGCTCTGTGTACCAGTAAAAAAGTAAAAATCACAAAAATAAAATGTCCCCACACAGTCCTTAGCCCCCCCCCCCCCAATGTCACCTGTCACCCAACAGTCACCTCATCAGTGCCCAGAAATTGACACCCATAAGGCTACGTTCACATTTGAGCGTAGTGATCGCAAGCAGAATCACCGCGATTCTGCCCGCGATCCGGAAATCATTGCAAATTGCGGGACGCCTGTGCGTTGCCCGTGATTTGCAATAGCACCCCAAACGCTGTGCGATGTTGCTGCGATTTCCACCTGCCGAATCGCGGTAACATCGTGCACAAACATCGCATGACCCCCAAATAAGGTACAAGAGCTTCTTTGGGGCGTCATGCGTTGTTTGCGTGATGTTACCGCGATTCGGCAGGTGGAAATCGCAGCAACATCGCACAGCGTTTGGGGTACTATTGCAAATCACGGGCAACGCACAGGCGATTTGCAATGATTTCTGGATCGCGGGCAGAATCGCAGTGATTCTGCCCATGATCGCTACGCTCACATGTGGACATAGCCTAAAGTTCACCGGTCACCAGAGACTGCCATCAGTACCGCCGTGCACCATCACCCGTCACCTGTCACCCATCAGTGACCATCGCCCGTCACCTGTCACCCCATCAATCACCGTCACCTGTCACCCCATCAGTCATCATCATCTGTCACCCTATCAATCATCGTCACTTGTCACCCCATCAGTGATCGTCACTTGTCACCCCATCAATCATCGTCACTTGTCACCCCGTCAGTGATTGTCATCTGTCACCCCATCAATCATGGTCACTTGTCACCTCATCAATCATCGTCACCTGTCACCTCATCAATCATCGTCACCTGTCACCCCATCAGCCATCGTCACCTGTATCCCCATCAGTCATCGTCACCTGTCACCCCATCAGTCATCGTCACCTGTCACCCCATCAGTCATCGTCACCTGTTTGCCATATACATGCAATCTCTTACTGACCGCCTAACGACTATATGCGTCGGCCATTAAAAGCTAAATACTGGGGTTTTGGCAGCAGATGGGGTGACAAGTGACGATGATTGATAGGGTGACAGATGATGATAGCTGCCATAACCCCGGTATTTTTTTAAACGGCGGGCGGTCGGCTTTCAGATAAGGGTGGTCCCAGTGGCGGATTCGCCGCTAAATTACCCTTACGGTGCAGGGGAAGAGGTGCCCCCCCTCCCGCCGCGTCCCAGACGTTTTCCCAGCTTACCGGACCCGCCGGCAGCGGGGAAAACTATCCGGTCCCGGATCCTCAGAGACAGGAAGTCGAGTGAGGGCAAGATGGCCCTCACTCGACTCTATGGTCTTGGAGGACCGGAGCTACGTCAAAAGACGTTGCCTAGCAACCGGTTTAAAGGGCCGCTTTTTTTTTTTTTCCTTTTTCAACAATTTTTTTTTTTTTTTCTTTTTTAGTGTAGTTGTGAAGTGTGAGGTCTTTTTGACCCCAGATCTCACAATAAAGAGGACCTGTCATGCCTATTTCTATTACAAGGGATGTTTACATTCCTTTTAATAGGAATAAAAATTATCAAAAATTTTTTTTTAAACTGTGTAAAAATAAAAAAAATAATAAATAAAATAAATAGGAAAAAAAAAAAATTAAAGCGCCCTGTCCCCGTTAGCCCGCGCACAGAAGCAAACGCATACGCAAGTCCTGCCCACATATGTAAACGGTGTTCAAACCATACATGTGAGGTATCTCCGCGATCGTTAGAGTGAGAGCAATAATTTGAGCCCTAGACCTCCTCTGTAACTCTAAGCTAGTAACCTGCAGAAATTTTTAAAATGTTGGCTATGGGGATTTTTAAGTACCAATGTTTGGCGCCATTCTGTGAGCATGCGCAATTTTTAAGCATGACATGTTGGCTATCTAATTACTCGGCGTAACATTATCTTTCACATTATGGGAAAAAATTGGGCTAAATTTACTGTTTTCTTATTTTTTAGTTCAAAAAAGTGAATTTTTTTCAAAAAAATCGCATTTGGAAGACTGCTGCGCAAATATGGTGTGATAAAAAATATTGCAACGATCTCCATTTATTCTCTGCTTAAAAAAATATATATAATGTTTGGGGGTTCTAAGTAGTTTTCTAGCAAAAAAAATGATTTTAGCTTGTAAACACCAATGGTCAAAAATAGGCCCAGTCTTAAAGTGGATAAATGGACAACTTTGTGAAAAGGGCTACTTGGATGTTAGGCGTCTGAATGTGGCCAGGCTGTGAAAAAGTGTTTCACATGTGGTATCGCCATACTCAGGAGGAATAGCAGAATGTTTTTTAGGGTGCAATTTTTGCTATGTACATGCTATGTGTTAGAAATATTGCATAAATGGACAGCTTTGTGTAAAAAAAATGTGTTTTAATTTTCTTTCCACATTTTCCAAAAACTTGTGGAAAAAAATGACATATTCAAAAGACTCATTATGCCTCAAAAATTATACATTGGGCTGTTTGCTTTCCAAAATGGGGTCATTTTATGGGGGTTTCTATTGTCCTGGTGCTCCAGGGCCTTCAAAAGTGCGATAGGTTGTCAGGAAATGATATGTGTAATTTGTGCTCCTAGAATGTCGGACGGTACTACTTGGATGTTAGGCCTCTGTATGTGGCCAGGCTGTGAAAAAGTCTCACACATGTGGTATCGCCATACTCAGGAGGAGTAGTAGAATGTGTTTTGGGGTGTAGTTGCAAGTATACATATGCTGTGTGAGAGAAATAACCTGTTAATACGTCAATTTGTAAAAAAAAAAAAAAAAAAATCTTCATTTTGCAGAGTTGTGGGAAAAAATGACAACTTCAAAAAACTCACCATGCCCCTTTTTAAATACCTTGGAATGTCTACTTTCCAAAAAGGGGTCATTTGGGGGGTATTTGTACTTTCCTGACTTTTTAGTGTCTCAAGAAATGAGATAGGCCTTCAGTACATCAGGTGTGATCAAGTGTGATCAATTTTCAAAGATTCGCACCATAGCTTGTGGACTCTATAACTTTCACAAAGACAAAATAATATACACTTATTTGAGTTATTTTTACCAAAGATAAGTAGCAGTATAAATTTTGGCCAAAATTTGTGAAGAAAAATTACTCATTTGCTAAATTTTATGACAGAAACAAAGAAAAATGCGTTTTTTCACAATATTTTCAGTCTTTTTTTATTTATAGCACAAAAAATAAAAAACCCAGTAGTGATTAAATACCATCAAAAGAAAGCTCTATTTGTGTGAAAAAAAGGACACAATTTTTTTATGGGTACAGTGTTGAATGACTGAGTAATTGTCATTCAAAGTGTGAGAGCGCTGAAAGCTGAAAATCAGTCTGGGCAGGAAGGGGGTGAAAGTGCACTGTAGGCAAGTGGTTAAAGTTGGCCACAAGCCACCTGGGAGACACCCCAAACATGTGGAATAAGGTGCTCTGGTCAGATGAAACCAAAATCGAACTTTTTGGCAACAATGCAAAACGTTATGTTTGGCGTAAAAGCAACACAGCTCATTACCCTGAACACACCATTCCCACTGTCAAACATGGTGGTGGCAGCATCATGGTTTGGGCCTGCTTTTCTTCAGCAGGGACAGGGAAGATGGTTAAAATTGATGGGAAGATGGATGGAGCCAAATACAGGACCATTCTGGAAGAAAACCTGATGGAGTCTGCAAAAGACCTGAGACTGGGACGGAGATTTGTCTTCCAACAAGACAATGATCCAAAACATAAAGCAAAATCTACAATGGAATGGTTCAAAAATAAATATATCCAGGTGTTAGAATGGCCAAGTCAAAGTCCAGACCTGAATCCAATCGAGAATCTGTGGAAAGAGCTGAAAACTGCTGTTCACAAATGCTCTCCATCCAACCTCACTGAGCTCGAGCTGAAATGTGGCAAAAGGTCGAAAAGTTCAAGGGGGCCGAATACTTTCGCAAGGCACTGTATGTATGTGTGTGTGTATGTATATGTGTATATATATGTATGTATATATATATATATATATATATATATATATGTGTGTGTGTGTGTGTGTGTGTGTGTGTATATATGCCTGAAACACCACAAGTCTTTTCATTCAGGCCTAATAGAGAGTTCAGGGACACTCAACCACCGCCACCTACCAACAGATTTGCTCAATCCAGGGATACACCGAGACAAGGCACCAGATCCTCTCCAATAGCCAGGAATCGACCCTTTAAACCCACCACGCCATACATGAGTAGGTTTCGAATCCCTACCCACAACAGATATTCTCCCTTGGATAGAAGAGGTCCCTATACTCCCACTAGGGACAACATTGATAGATCCCACTATAATGAAGCAAGGAATTTTTTTCGGGGGAGGTCCCCGCACGAGACCTCCGCCTTTCACACCTCAACAACCACAAAGATGGCAATGACCCCAGGGGAGACCTGGATGGAGAGGCCCACAGGGTTACAACAATTGGAATCAACACCATTTTCAAAATCAAAGACCCGCCCCACCCAGAGGAGGAGGATACCAGGGAACATGGAGAGGACAACCACAAGGAGGATACATGAGACCCCAATACCAGAACCAATACTGGGAAGGAGACGCACACGAGGGAAGAGAGGAGGTAGGAAGAAAAAGAAGACGCAAATTTTAGGACAAGGTATTTTTATCTCACTAACATTGTTTTTACATCCGACGAACTGTACGTTTTAGATCTTGGTCTTAAATACGCTCCTAATAAGGAGGTGGACCCCTTTGAAGTTTTTATAGATTTGCATACATTTTTAAGAAAACTTAATATTAGAAAACATTTTAGTTTAAAAGGCCCCACCCAGTCCACAGATGATTCTACCTTTTTACATTCGGGCCTTAGAAACCATTCTGTTTTTAATCCCCAAGTACCAGGCGGAGAATGCATTGGTAAAGAGAAAATATAACTGCGCTAACTAATGAAACACAGCAGCAACTTAAATTGTGACAAGCAAAGTAAGTATGTAAAGGGCTAAGTTGCGCTAATGAGTACTGAATCTACAGATAAATGTCAGATAAAGCACAATATTGATAGTCCACAATGGTAACAAGTCTGTATCCAAATGACAGGCACAGTCCAAAATAAATGATTCCAGTATCAGATGATTAGACCAGCGTTCATATCTCCTTACCAGAAAGCAGAATGGAGTTTGCCCAAAAACTCAAATCGGATCGGATCAGTACACTCAGCCTTCAATTAATGTGTTCAGATAATCCTCACATCCACAGGTGGTGGTCATATATAAAGGAAAAATTGACACTCCATAGCATAATACTGTTGAATACTATTACATCACCCAGAGGAGTGCACACCGTCACCAGATGGCTGATAGTAGGAAGCACCAGCACCCTTAAGTCCCAAATGCTTACCAGATAGTGAATATTTATAAGTGGGAATGGAAGTAACACACAGAGACCTCTCCCGACACCACTGCCTCTTACCGGATTGAAATAGGTGAGAGCCACACAGTCTGTCGTCCAGTCCTCGGAGCCAATAGCTCTACCGGCCCCTCCAAAGTAAGACAGGTTCTCCCCGACTACAATGGGTTAAGCCACTCTCCCCAGAAGCCAATCCTTGGAGTAGGTGTCGCCGGGAGAAGATTCTTAGGCTGACTCAATCGTTTATCCAATATAGTGTGAATCAAAAACAAAAGCACTACATAGTGCATTACCAAAAACACTTTAATGGAAAAAATAGACAGCAACTTACAGAATGAGAATAACAATTCAGCGAGGATAAAGGCAAGCCGCCGGCCGGTCGGCTCCTCCGCCCGTCCTGTTCAAACACTCGTTCACACAAGCAGGTGACGTCAGCACGCCGCGACCGATGCACGTTTCGTCAAATGTGACGTTTTCAAGGTACGGGCGGCGCGCTGACATGTACAAAAGACAAGTACCCCATGTGATCCACCCAAGCGGCTCAAACCGCCATGTTAGATAAGGGAAAAACAGCCACAATGCCCAACACTGAAGAGGCTGCTGCCATACATGTCATATAATATAAAAACAAAGAAAAAACATAAATATCGAAAATATTGACTCAAAAGCAGGAGCTAAAATAGAGTTTTGTAATCGGATTTAAAATGAGTGGTATAAACAGCGCCATCTGCTGGCAAGCACAGATGGCGTCTTGATGTCAATATTTTGAGTCGTGTGGAAACCCAGCACCTGTACAGTGGTGCCACAAACCATCATAGGTATGTAACAGGAGCCAAATTTCATAATCACACGGTCCAAAATTAATTAAAATATATAAATATGAATATGGGACAAAAATAATTAAACACCCACTCAAAGGTCCAATGGCACCACCTAATGATAAATACAGGTGTTCATTGAACCAACTCCCACCAATGTGGTGTCGACCTCATCAGATAAATCCAATCCCCAAGACACACACACACACTAATGGTTAAAACATAATTAAGTACGAGAATGTACTAACATCTAAATTAATATAAATCCAAATAGATTAAAAGAATTAAAAGAAGATGTCCCTCCCTACTAAAGGTTAGAAATCAATAGGGAATGGGCCCATCATATCAAATCCCTTGGTCACTAAGCTGTATCAATAAAGGCGTTGACGTCGGTATCAACATTGAGTCCATACGGCTTATATGTTCTGACCCTATGGATCCAGGACATCTCCATCCTGGAAATACTCCGTACCAGGGGCTCACCCCTCCAATTGGGGGTAAACTTATCAATCCCCAAGAATAACATATTCCTAGGGTCTTTGTTATGAGTTGTCAAAAAATGTTTCGAAACAGAGTGCCTATCAAAACCTTTGCGAATGTTAGCAATGTGCTCATTGAGCCGAACATTCAGAGGGCGCTTAGTCCGCCCTATATATTGTAACCCGCACGGGCACTGGAGCAGATATACCACTCCAGTGGTCGTGCAGGAAACAAAGGGGCTTATTTTAAAAGTTTTACCATTACTGGTAGAAACAAATTCTTTGGTGTTCTTTTTTCTGATGCAATTCAATCGACAAACCTGGCATCTATTGCATTTGTAAAACCCCTTCAGTTGTTCAAGAAACGTAGGTTGTTTTACCGGAGGCTCAATGATATTAGGAGCAACGAGATCACGAAGGTTAGGTGTCCCTTTGAAAATGACACGTGGTTTTTCTACCAACACATTTTTCAAGACGGGGTCATTCTGCAGGATGTGCCAGTGGCGCTGAATGATTTTTTTTAATGCCCATGTGTTGGTTGGAAAAGGTTGTGATGAAAGATGGACAGGCATTAACATCAGCACCTCCCTCCCGAACACTAGGCCTCAACAGATCTGATCTGTCCATCCTGCTGACTGTCTCTAAGGACTCAGTTAGAGTGCCATGGTCGTAGCCCTTCTCCAGGAACCTCTCTGTGAGGACCCGTGCCTGAGCCAGGAACTCGCCATGTTCCGAACAATTACGCCCGTAGACGCATAAATTGCCCCTTAGGGACCGCTTTCAACCAGGACTCATGGTGACAACTGTCAACTGGGATATACGAGTTCCTGTCGGTGGCTTTGAAATGCGTCTTTGTAATGAACCTGCCATTAAGAATCGAAATTGACAAGTCCAAAAAGGTGATATTGTTCTGGCTTATCTCGTAATTTAAATGAATACCCCTAGTGTTGTTATTTAGGGATTCAAGAAAGTCGATCAAATCTGACTCTTGACCATCCCACAGGAGGAGGATGTCATCTATATATCTGGCCCACAGCACCAACTGTGGTCTGTTGTGGCCATAGATGACATCCTCCTCCCATTGGGCCATGAACAAATTGGCCAAGGACGGGGCATATTTAGCGCCCATTCCAACCCCAGTATCTTGTCGGTAGAACAGTCCACCGAACCAAAAATAATTATGCTTGGTTGCAAACACTAATAGTTCCGTGATAAATGAAATCTGTGGATTGGGTAGGCCCGATTCCCTATTCAGATACATATTGACTGCATCCAGAACCATCCCTTAGGATCCTTTGGGTCTTTACAAACGGGAATTGGAGAGTATTGTAGACAGGGGACGCCAACTTAACATTCTTAACAAGAAGGAGTCATCTTTTCTTGTGCCGAAATGTCCGCGTACCCCTGTCATATATTACTTGCCAAAGATCCATAAAAGTCTGACATCGTCAGTGGCATCGACTCTGTGACGTCCCGGGTGGGGAAATATATTGACTTTTATTTGCAACTTCTAGTACAAAGGATGCCTTCCTATATTCGGGACACAAGGCAGGTTATCAACACTCTTTCCAACTTTACTCCTACTAGAGGCATGTGGATGGTGACGGCAGATGTGTCGTCACTATACACAATCATTCCTCATGAGTTGGGTCTGGATGCAGTCAATATGTATCTGAATAGGGAATCGGGCCTACCCAATCCACAGATTTCATTTATCATGGAACTATTAGTGTTTGCAACCAAGCATAATTATTTTTGGTTCGGTGGACTGTTCTACCGACAAGATACTGGGGTTGCAATGGGCGCTAAATATGCCCCGTCCTTGGCCAATTTGTTCATGGCCCAATGGGAGGAGGATGTCATCTATGGCCACAAAAGACCACAGTTGGTGCTGTGGGCCAGATATATAGATGACATCCTCCTCCTGTGGGATGGTCAAGAGTCAGATTTGATCGACTTTCTTGAATCCCTAAATAACAACACTAGGGGTATTCATTTAAATTACGAGATAAGCCAGAACAATATCACCTTTTTGGACTTGTCAATTTCGATTCTTAATGGCAGGTTCATTACAAAGACGCATTTCAAAGCCACCGACAGGAACTCGTATATCCCGGTGGACAGTTGTCACCATGAGTCCTGGTTGAAAGCGGTCCCTAAGGGGCAATTTATGCGTCTACGGCGTAATTGTTCGGAACATGGCGAGTTCCTGGCTCAGGCACGGGTCCTCACAGAGAGGTTCCTGGAGAAGGGCTACGACCATGGCACTCTAACTGAGTCCTTAGAGACGGTCAGCAGGATGGACAGATCAGATCTGTTGAGGCCTAGTGTTCGGGAGGGAGGTGCTGATGTTAATGCCTGTCCATCTTTCATCACAATCTTTTCCAACCAACACATGGGCATTAAAAAAATCATTCAGCGCCACTGGCACATCCTGCAGAATGACCCCGTCTTGAAAAATGTGTTGGTAGAAAAACCACGTGTCATTTTCAAAGGGACACCTAACCTTCGTGATCTGGTTGCTCCTAATATCATTGAGCCTCTGGTAAAACAACCTACGTTTCTTGAACAACTGAAGGGGTTTTACAAATGCAATAGATGCCAGGTTTGTCGATTGAATTGCATCAGAAAAAAGAACACCAAAGAATTTGTTTCTACCAGTAATGGTAAAACTTTTAAAATAAGCCCCTTTGTTTCCTGCACGACCACTGGAGTGGTATATCTGCTCCAGTGCCCGTGCGGGTTACAATATATAGGGCGGACTAAGCGCCCTCTGAATGTTCGGCTCAATGAGCACATTGCTAACATTCGCAAAGGTTTTGATAGGGACTCTGTTTCGAAACATTTTTTGACAACTCATAACAAAGACCCTAGGAATATGTTATTCTTGGGGATTGATAAGTTTACCCCCAATTGGAGGAGTGAGCCCCTGGTACGGAGTATTTCCAGGATGGAGATGTCCTGGATCCATAGGGTCAGAACATATAAGCCGTATGGACTCAATGTTGATACCGACGTCAACGCCTTTATTGATACAGCTTAGTGACCAAGGGATTTGATATGATGGGCCCATTCCCTATTGATTTCTAACCTTTAGTAGGGAGGGACATCTTCTTTTAATTCTTTTAATCTATTTGGATTTATATTAATTTAGATGTTAGTACATTCTCGTACTTAATTATGTTTTAACCATTAGTGTGTGTGTGTTTCATGGGGATTGGATTTATCTGATGAGGTCGACACCACATTGGTGGGAGTTGGTTCAATGAACACCTGTATTTATCATTAGGTGGTGCCATTGGACCTTTGAGTGGGTGTTTAATTATTTTTGTCCCATATTCATATTTATATATTTTAATTAATTTTGGACCGTGTGATTATGAAATTTGGCTCCTGTTACATACCTATGATGGTTTGTGGCACCACTGTACAGGTGCTGGGTTTCCACACGACTCAAAATATTGACATCAAGACGCCATCTGTGCTTGCCAGCAGATGGCACTGTTTATACCACTCATTTTAAATCCGATTACAAAACTCTATTTTAGCTCCTGCTTTTGAGTCAATATTTTCGATATTTATGTTTTTTCTTTGTTTTTATATTATATGACATGTATGGCAGCAGCCTCTTCAGTGTTGGGCATTGTGGCTGTTTTTCCCTTATCTAACATGGCGGTTTGAGCCGCTTGGGTGGATCACATGGGGTACTTGTCTTTTGTACATAAGCGGTGGCGTCAGCGCGCCGCCAGTACCTTGAAAACGTCACATTTGACGAAACGTGCGTCGGTCGCGGCGTGCTGACGTCACCTGCTTGTGTGAACGAGTGTTTGAACAGGACGGGCGGAGGAGCCGACCGGCCGGCGGCTTGCCTTTATCCTCGCTGAATTGTTATTCTCATTCTGTAAGTTGCTGTCTATTTTTTCCATTAAAGTGTTTTTGGTAATGCACTATGTAGTGCTTTTGTTTTTGATTTACACTATATTGGATAAACGATTGAGTCAGCCTAAGAATCTTCTCCCGGCGACACCTACTCCAAGGATTGGCTTCTGGGGAGAGTGGCTTAACCCATTGTAGTCAGGGAGAACCTGTCTTACTTTGGAGGGACCGGTAGAGCTATTGGCTCCGAGGACTGGACGACAGACTGTGTGGCTCTCACTTATTTCAATCCGGTAAGAGGCAGTGGTGTCGGGAGAGGTCTCTGTGTGTCACTTCCATTCCCACTTATAAATATTCACTATCTGGTAAGCATTTGGGACTTAAGGGTGCTGGTGCTTCCTACTATCAGCCATCTGGTGACGGTGTGCACTCCTCTGGGTGATGTAATAGTATTCAACAGTATTATGCTATGGAGTGTCAATTTTTCCTTTATATATGACCACCACCTGTGGATGTGAGGATTATCTGAACACATCGATTGAAGGCTGAGTGTACTGATCCGATCCGATTTGAGTTTTTGGGCGAACTCCATTCTGCTTTCTGGTAAGGAGATATGAACGCTGGTCTAATCATCTGATACTGGAATCATTTATTTTGGAGAATGCATTGGAGCATTTAAAAAGATGGTAGAAGCAGATTTACGCAAGATTAATACCCATTCGAAAAAATACAATTACATTCAACATACCATCAAACAATTGGAGAAAAAGAAAAATATTTTGATCCGCCCTGCAGACAAAGGTGGGGGATTAGTCATTCTCAACAAAACAGACTATGAAGCCGAAATGACCAACCTTTTACAAGTACCAGACACCTATAAAAAACTCAAAGGCAACCCCACTAAATTATATAAGAAAAAACTCAGAGAATTCATTAAAAAAGGAAAAGACATTGGTATATTAAACAAGAAAGAAGCCCAGTACTTAATGCCTGAATCCAGTAAAACGCCGGTGATATATTACTTACCTAAAATTCACAAAGACGCACAGAAACCTCCCGGCAGGCCAATTGTGAGCGGTGTGGACTCACTATTGTCAAGACTGGGCGAATACTTAAACAATTACCTCCAACCCGCAGTAAAAATGGGTAAGTCATATCTTAAAGATAGCACTGATCTTATTAAGACCCTCAAAACTATACAAATTCCAGATCAATGCATTTTAGCAACCATCGATGCAAACTCGCTTTATACGAGTATTACCCAATCCGATGGACTTGAAGCAGTGCATAAGGCACTACAAGAATGTACTAAGTTGAAACATACACAAATACAATATGTTATGGAAGGCCTGAAACTAGCAATGTCCCATAATTTTTTCTGGTATAAACGGGACTACTACTTACAAACAAAAGGAGTAGCCATGGGAGCCAAATATGCGCCTAGTGTTGCAAATTTACTCATGGATATGCTGGAAGAAAACTTTGTTTACACCCAAGGCATTTCAGAACTTATTTTTTACAGACGATACATAGATGATATCGTTATCATTTGGAGAGGCACTGAAGACACTTTACAAGAATTTTTCTCTAGACTCAACAATAATCCTTACGGGATCAAATTTACAGGAAATTGGAGTCAAGAACAGATTAATTATCTGGATTTACAATTTTGAAAAGCAAGACCTTTTTTAAAAGCACTGATGGAAACGGCTATATACCCATTACGAGCTGTCATCACCCTAATTTTAAAGGAAATATCCCAAAGGGTCAATTTATTCGGATGAGGCGAAATTGTGATAACCTCGCTGACTTTTGGACACAATCAGAAACATTACTTAATAGATTCGTTGAAAAAGGATACAACAAAGAAATACTACTTAACACTAGGGAAACGGTATCACGCATGAACAGAGAAGATTTACTATTAACCACTTGCCGACTGCGCACAGTATATTTACTGCGGCAGTCAGCCCCGGCCAGGCAGAGTGACGTAGGTCTACGTCGCTATTTGCCGCCGGTCCTGTGCGCGCTCCCGCGTGTCCCCACCGACACCGATGGCTCGATTGGGTTCAGAACCGATCAGTCATCAGGTCCAGGCCAATGATTTTTGGCCTGGACCTGTAGATCGGTCCTACCCAATCAGCTCCTGTTCTGAGTCTGTGAAATGTAAACACAGACTCAGAAAAGATGTGCCCTCTTCTCCCATGATCCTTTTTGGATTCATCTGGAGAAGAGAGCACATCTAACTGTAAGTACTGCACCAAACACAGTCACACACAGCTAGATAGGCACATTTACCCCCCGATTGCCCCCCCGATTAACCCCTACAGCCCCTGACACAACACACACTATATACAGCATATAGCCACCCGCCCAATAAATATTTAACCCCCTGACCCCCCCCCCCTGATCACCCCTACACCCCCTGCCACAACACTCACCGTATACAGTATATAGCATTTTCCTATATACCCGTATAAGTGTGATTTGTGGTCAGGTGTAGCGCTTGCGACCCCCCCTTTTCCACTTGAATTACCCGCCACCCCCCCTAATAAAGATTTAACCCCCTGATCCCCCCTGACCCCCCCTGATCACCGCCAGTTAACTCCTACACCCTCTGTCACATCAGCACTAATACAAACGTAATATACAGTGTTTTTGTATTTTTGTATTAGTGTGATTGTGATCAGAATTAGCGCAGGCGACTAAGTTTCTGTCCCAAGGAGGTTTAGGGTCCCCCCCACCCACCCAATAAAGATTTAACCCCCTGACCCCTCCCTGATCACCCCTACACCCCCTGCCAAAACACACACTGTATACAGTATATAGCATTTTCTATATACCCGTATAAGTGTGACTTGTGACCAGGTTTAGCGCTTGCCACCGTTCCTTTTATCCTTAGGATACCCGCCAGCCCCTTCCAATAAAGATTTAACCCCCTGATCACATCCAGTTAACCCCTTCCCCCCTGTCACATTGCACACTAATACACACATAATATAGTGTTTTTACTGTATTTTGTATTAGTGTGATTGTGACTTGAGGTTGCGCTAGCGAGTTCGTTTCTTTACCAAAGGAGGTTTAGGGTCGCCGCCACCCCCCCCCCCAGATCCCCGGTGCATAGTTAGAAATACCCCTTGATTACCACACACACACACACACACACACGCACGCACATACACTTCCATTACTAGTATAGTGTTTGAACAGATCAATATCTGATCTGATCAGAACTATACTAGCGCCCCCATAGTTTAGGGTTCCCAAAATGCGGTGTTTGCACGATCAGCACTGATTCCGGCCAGCACCTGCGTTTAACCCTTTCACCCAGGTAAGTGTAGTAATCAATAGATTACTGTCACTTACAAAAAAACACAACACACAAAACCGCTGTGTTAGAGTCAGGCCTGATCCCTGCTAGCATTAGCAGCTTTTTGGTAGCGCTTGAAATAGTCCTTGACAACCAGGTGCTTTTATTACCTTTGAGTCAACACCACTGTACAGGTAAATTTAGTTAACAAAATGTCTAAACGTTTGTACAGTGGTGAAGAGGCTTATAGTATGCTGGCCGTGTCATCTGATAGCGATGGGGAAGCTACAATGACCGAATTACTGTCAGTATACGAACCAGATGACAGCACCGGCTCCCTGACAGATAGCTCCGACGACAGATGGGTCCCTGTTAGACCCAGGCGTACCCGACCCCATTCTGGAGTTGTTGAGATGCAGGAATCGCAGGGTGCTCATATGGAGCAGAGTGTGGTTACTAGTGCCGCTCATTTTTCTGGCGACCTGGCAAGCGCCAGCGGCCTAGTACACCCTGGACATAGTACAACCAGCACTGCAGTATCACCTGATGACGTGGAGAGTCCCCTAAGTGCAGTTGAAGCTGGTGCAGTGGCTATCACAAGTAGTGGTCCGCAGCCACCGCGTATTCGTAGACAGGCCCGTAGAGCCCATAGTGCCCTCCCTGATGCACTGGCATATCCTAATTGGCAACCCACTGATACTACAGCGCCAGTACTTCCCCCATTCACCGCCCAACCTGGAATCCACGTGGAGACAGCTGGTTTTATGCCCCTGAACTTTTATGAGCTGTTCTTCACGGAAGATCTTTACAGATCTATTGTGGATCAATCAAATTTATATGTACAACAGTTCATCGCCGCCAACCCAAATTCGCCCCTTGCCAGACAATTCGGCTGGAAACCTATAACGGTTTCCGAATTTAAAATCTTTCTGAGCCTTTCCCTCCATATGGGCATAACTAAACAGAGTGAATTGCGGCTATATTGGTCCACTAGCCCAGTTCACCATATGCGCATGTACTCTGCCTCCATGTCCAGGGGGAGATACGAGCAAATTCTGCGATTTATGCATTTCAGCGACAATGAAATCTGTCGTCCTCGGGGAGACCCTGAATACGATCGGCTCCACAAAATTCGGCCCCTCATAGACCACTTCAATCAGAGGTTTGCAGCCTTGTTTACCCCCGAACAAGTTGTCTGCATTGACGAGTCCCTGATTAAATTTACTGGCCGCCTTGCTATGAAACAGTACCTCCCCAGCAAGCGTGCCAAGTACGGGGTCAAACTGTATAAATTGTGTGACAGGGCCACAGGCTATACAGTTAGTTTCCGGGTCTATGAGGGAAAAGATAGCTGTGTGGAGCCCCCGAACTGCCCAGACTACATAGGGAGCAGCGGTAAGATTGTTTGGGACTTGGTGTCACCCTTATCCGGAAAGGGGTACCATTTGTACATGGACAACTTTTATACAAGCGTGCCACTAATTAGTCACCTTCTCGATTTACAAATTGGCGCATGTGGCACCGTGCGACCTAATCGCCGGGGCTTCCCCCAACGGCTTGTAAATTCGGGGGGCGAGAGCCTGCTTGAAAACTGACAAATTGCTTGCGGTGAAGTGGAAGGATACACGGGATGTTTATGTTCTGTCCTCCCTTAACGCAGACACGACTATCCAAATCACTACGGCAACTGGCGTTGTGGAGAAAACCCTCTGTGTCCACGAATATAACCTTAACATGGGAGGGGTGGATCTTAACGACCAGCTTTTGGCGCCGTATTTAGTTGCCTGTAAAGCCAGACGCTGGTACAAAAAAGTGTCTGTTTACCTTTACCAATTGGCTATGCTGAACGCCTTTGTCCTATATAGGGCGTCAGGACATACTGGATCTTTCCGGGAATTCCAGGAGCCAGGAGGCATGCCTGCCCAACTTCCCCTTCCAGATGCAGTGAGCCGGCTGCATGAGAGGCATTTTTCTTAAGTCCTCCCGAGTACCCCTACCCAAAGATACCCCCAAAAAAGATGTTGTGTCTGTAGCAGGCGCGGATGTAGGCGTGACACCCGTTATTATTGTCCCAAATGTCCTGACCAACCTGGTCTCTGCATCGGGGAATGTTTTGAGCGCTACCATACACTAGTGGAGTATTAGTGTAGGGTACAGCACGACACAGTGTAGGGCACACAAACACAGGGTCTCGAAGGATGTTGGATGTCCATCGAAATTTTGAGAGACCCAAGCTGGAAGATCGCAGTCCCAAATCAAGACATCAAGAAACAGTTAGAAAGAAAAATAAAAGGATCCAAAAACTGTTGTTGTGTCAGTCATTTTATATGTTCTTCTACTCTTCCTACTGTACTTTTAATGTCCTTTGTTTGTTTTTTTATTCTTTTGTGACCTGTTTCTCTTGCAGGTACTCGTCGGCTACCATGACATTGATTTTATATATTCTGACACAAACAGTGTTTGCGCTCAGCATATATGGATACCTTTGCTGATAGCAGCTGTGGTGATTTTCTGATTTCAGCACTGCAGTTAAAATCCTATTTTGGTATACGTGGATAGTGTCGTGTATACCCATCATTAAATTCAGTGGGTGGCTGTTTGGGCGGTTAATGATGAGTAATACTACGCATTATTCCTGTGATGATTTCTGATAGGTTCTCTTTTTTTCCGTTCAGCCCACAGGCTGCATGAAAAAAAAAAAAAACCTATATGCCAAACAAGGACCAGCAATGTGGTGAGTGGTTATACCAGGATGAGCCGAGTACAGGACCCGGAAAACCAATGCGCACCTTTTGGCTTTCTAAGGGCGTAAATTGTTGATCTCACTCCTTACTACCTATCACACTTTTGAAGTCCATAAAAAGCCAAGATGGCACAAAACCCCCCCCAAATGACCCCATTTTGCAAAGTAGACTCTCCAATCTATTTGCTGAGAGGCATGGTGAGTATTTTGCAGCTCTCATTTTTTTTGGAAAATGAAGAAAAAACAGGAAAATGCATTTTTTTCCTCTTTTTTCAATTTCCAAAACTTTGTGACAAAAAGTGAGATCTGCAAAACACTCAACATGCCTCTCTGCAAATAGCTCAGGGTGTCTACTTTCCAAAAAGGGGTCATTTGGGGGGGGGGGGGGGGGTTGTGCTGTCTTGGCATTTCATGGCCTCCAAAACTGTGATAGGTAGTCAGGAGTGAAATCAACAATTTACGCCCTTGGAAAGCCTGAAGGCGATGATTGGTTTTCGGGGTCCTGTACTCGGCTAGACTGCAAAAAAGTCTCACACATGGGGTATCCCTGTACTCAGGAGAAGCAGCAGAATGTATTTTGGGGTGTCATTTCACATATACCCATGGCATGTGTGAGCAATATATCATTTACTGACAACTTTGTGTAAAAAAAAATATATATATATATATATTTCCCGGAACTTGTGGCAAAATATAAAATATTCCATGGACTCACCATGCCTCTCAGCAAATAGCTTGGGGTGTCTACTTTCCAAAATGGGGTCATTTGGGGGGGGGGGGGTTGTGCTATCTTGGAATTTTAGGGCCTCCGAATCTGTGATAGGTAGTCAGGAGTGAAATCAACAATTTACACCCTTGGAAAGCTTTAAAGTGGGGGTTGGTTTTTCGGGGACCTGTACTCGGCTAGACTGCAAAAAAGTCTCACACATGTGGTATCCCTGTACTCAGGAGAAGCAGCAGAATGTATTTTGGGGTGTCATTTTACATATACCCATGGCATGTGTGAGCAATATATCATTTAACCGCTTGCCGACTGCTCACAGTATATTTACTGCGGCAGTCAGCCCCTCACAGGCAGAGTGACGTAGGTCTACGACGCTCGCCTGTGAGGCTCTGGGGAGCGAGCGCGCGCCCGCGGAGGCGCGCTCCCGCACGGTCATGGACCCCCCCGCGCGGTCACGGACCCCGATGTCCGCCGGTCACTCGGCAATCGGCGGGGGAGAGGGAGAATGTCAGGCAGCTTGTGTAAACAAGCCACCTGTCATTCTCCTCGCTGTAAAGACACTGATCACACGGATCTAGTATGTAGATCCGTTGATCAGTGTCCTTACAGCTCAAGCCACAGCCAATCACAGTAGAAAGCACGCCCCTAGGGATACACACAGCCCCTCCCTCCCAAATAAAGTTAACCCCTTCACTACCAGTGTATTTTTACAGTAACAGTGCATATGTATATCACTGATTACTGTAGAAATGTCACTGGTAACCCCAAAAGTGTCAAAAATGTCAGTCAAGGGTCCGATCTGTCCGCCGCAATGTCGCAGTACCGCAAAAAAAAATCGCAGATCGCCGCCATTACACGTTAAAAAAAAAACAACAAAAATGACAAAAATCTTTCCCTTTGTTAGTAAACGCGATAACTTTTGCGCAAACCAATCAAGATACGCTTTTTGCGATTTTTTTTACCAAACATAGGTAGCATAAAAAAATTGGCCGAAAATGTTAAAAAAATTTTGATTTTTACATTTTTTTTGGGGAATTTCATATAAAAAATGTGAAAAATATTGTTATTTTTGCAAAATGTACGCTCTTTTTTTGTTTATAGCGCAAAAAGTAAAAATCGCACGGGTGATCAAATACCACCAAAAGAAAGCTCTGTTTGTGGGAAAAAAAGGACATCAAATTCGTTTAGGTACAGCGTCGCACGACCGCGCAATTGTCCGTTAAAGTCACGCAGTGCCGAATCGAAAAATACCCCTTGGTCGTTTAGCAGGAAAATCCTCCGGGGCTTAAGTGGTTAATGACAACTTTGTGTAAAAAAAAAAAAAATATATATATATATATATATGTATATATTTCCCGGAACTTGTGGCAAAATATAAAATATTCCATGGATTCACCATGCCTCTCAGCAAATAGCTTGGGGTGTCTACTTTCCAAAATGGGGTCATTTGGGGGGGTTTTGTGCTATTTTAGAATTTTAGGGCCTCCGAAACTGTGACAGGTAGTGCAGAGGTGACATGAACAATTTACGCCATTAGAAAACCTGAGAGTGTTGATTGGCTTTTGCGGTCCTGTACACAGCTAGGCTCCCAAAAAGTCTCACACATGGGGTATCCCCATACTCAGGAGAAGCGGCAGAATGTATTTTGGGGTGTCATTCCACATATACCCATGTCATGTGTGAGAAATTTATCTTTTAGTGACAACGTTGTGTAAAAAAAAAAATAAAAATTGTAATTTTCCCAAAACTTGTGGCAAAATATAAAATATTCCATGGACTCACCATGCCTCTCAGCAAACAGCTTGGGGTGTCTACTTTCCAAAATGGGGTCATTTGGGGGGGTTTTGTGGTATCTTGACATTTCAGGGCCTCCTAAACCGTTATAGGTAGTGAGAAAATGCAATGAAAAATGTACGCCCTTTGAAATTCTGATGGTGGTGATTTGTTTTCGGGCTCCCGTACACAGCTAGGCTCCCAAAAAGTCCCACATATGTGGTATCCCTGTACTCAGGAGAAGCAGCAGAATATATTTTGGGGTGTAATTACACATATACCCACAGCATGTGTGAGCAATATATCATTTCAATGACAACTTTGTGTAAAAAACAAAAATTTTTTTTTTAGTCATTTTTCAAACACCTGTGACAAAAAAACGAAATATTCAATGAGCTCAACATGCCTGTCAGGACATTCCTTAGGATGTCTACTTTCCAAAAAGTGGTAGTTTGGGGGGGTTTTGTACTGCCCCGCCATTTTAGCACTTCATGAAATGAGATAGGCAGTCAGAAATTAAAGCTGCGTACATTTCACTATTTACACCATAGTTTGTAGACGCTATAACTTTTGCGCAAACCAATAAAAATACGCTCATTGATTTTTTTTTTTGTCAAAGACATGTAGCTAAATATATTTTGGCCAAAAAAAATGACATAAATGGAGTATATTGGATATTTTTTAAAAGACAAAGTTGAAAATGTCATTTTTTTGCAAAATTTTCGCTCTTTTTTTATTAATATTGCAAAAAATAAAAAGCGCAGAGGCGATCAAATACCACCAAAAGAAAGCTCTGTTTGTGGGAAAAAAAGGACATAAATTTCGTTTAGGTACAGCATTGCATGACCGAGCAATTATCAGTTAAAGTCACGAAGTGCCAAGTTGAAAAAAGGGGTCTGGTCTTTAAGCTGCAAAATCCTCCGGTGGTAAAGTGGTTAAATAAAAATCACTCACATAAAAAAAGAGAAGATACAGCTTTCATCACCGGTTTCCATAGAAACTTTAGAGAGACGGAACGTATCATCAAGAAATATTGGCTGATATTAAAGTCAGATAGAACTTTATCGAAACTACTACCTACTAAACCCAAGTTTATATACCGGAAAGCACCTTCTCTACGAAATCAATTGGTTCACAACGTGGTGGACCCCCCCAAGCCAGTCAAAATGTTCAACGATATTAAAGGATTCATCAGATGCAATAGATGTCTTGCGTGTAAAACCAACAGACGACAGCCTAGAAAAACCGTAAAATTCAAATCCAGAACAAATGGAGAAGAATTTAATATTAATAAGTTAATAACTTGCCGTACAGACCTTGTTACGTATCTCATCGAGTGCCCATGTCGGCTCCAATATGTCGGCAGAACCACCAGGCCCCTATATATCAGGATAAGGGAACATATTAAGAATATAAAAAAGGGTTTTCCTAAACAAAGTCTATTCTAGACATTTTGAAGAGAAACATAATAAAGACCCTAGTGGACTTACCTTCTGCGGCATTGATTCTATATCTGGGCACTGGCGAGGAGAAAACAAAAAGATTAAAATTTCCAGAAACGAAACGTTCTGGATATATAAGCTGAATACACTCCAACCCAGAGGCCTCAACTTAGATATTGATCTTAACTGTTTTATTTCCAATTTTTAAACACTTTTAGCGATTTATCCACATATGCCATCTCTGAGTTTTATATATTATATATATAATTTATATTTTTCATATATTTTCATATCTTTTTATGCATATATTTTATATATATGCCTAATTTTTGGTATATATATATATATTTTATATGTTGTATATTTTATTCATCATATGAAATTTCCCAAGATTTTTACAGTTCGTATAATATTTCAAGATTTTTTAGACAAAACATTTAAAGATTTTTATAATAAATAGATTTTTTCTAAGATGTTCCAGATTTTTATTCATATTTAAAATTTACTTACTTCTCATAGGTATATTAATTATTCACCACATTTATCATATTTTACTCATACCTTGTCAATCAATAACCTACCTCCTTTCAACACTGCCAGAACACTTCCTATTATACACCACTAGGTGTCCTCATTACTCCCTTTAGCCTTTTTTAATTTAATTCATTATTCAACTTTTCTTTTTAATTTAATTCATTATTCAATGTTATTTTAACTAATAAATTATGTATGTACAATGTTATTTAGTGATTTAGAGTATCTACCAACATTTATGTAAATTTCCTCCCCTGTTCATATACATGCGAATTTACATAGACACCGAATGAATGTATAAACATGAATTTCTGATCCTGATTTATTATTTTTCTGACATATGTGCGTAGCATATGGACTAATATGTTGGGTCCGGAATCGGCAGTATTTAGGTATATTTATATTGTTTGCGTCCGATTCGATCTATATTAACTACAACCACCATTTTGGTGGAGTTGGCTGCCTAGAATCCCGCCTCCGGATCACGTAGTAGACCTGTTGAAACTTTGTTGCCCAGCAACCGCATGTATATAGGGGAAGACATCGGAAGTGACCCGACGCTGCTGAAGACGTACTGTTACGAAACGCGTACAGCGTGTCGCATCACTTCCGGTATCGATAGCGAGGCTTGGACCGCATCGCGCTCCACTCATTGGATTACTCGCCTGCATTTACCTTTACAATTGTGAGTACCTCTCTATTTGTGCTTATCAATAAACCCTGTAAAAGCGATATCACACTATGTGCCTCTTTATTGCTTTGGTACCCCTGTCCCATTGGTACGAGTGACACTCCGCAGAACTAGGAACCCCTACTGCCTACCGCTTACTGTTAGGATTCCAACAGACCCCAACCACTTCCTCCCAGGAATCCTCCTCTAGCACGGGACCCTCCAGGGACCACCTAAGACGTCCAACCTCAGGACCCGCAGAGGATATCAAGAGCCACTCATCGGATCACTACGTATACCCGCTCTATATCTCTGGTGAGTGTGTTATTCACTAGAGGGGTCACCGAGCACCTTATTGCCCACCACGGGGTCACTCATTGTATGTTTACACAGGAAGATTGTCACCTGCTGTGAATAACGGACTTTTCCAACCACTTTATATTTATATATTTATATTATCACCTCACTTTTATATTATAGATTATACGGTTCTATTTTTGACACTTTGGTCACTGGCTCATTTATTTTATTTATTTGTCACCAGCACCTGTGCACTGGCCACTTTATATACACACAGTACTTTAATTCAGTAAAAGTTTTATATTGCATATTTTTTGATTTATGGAGTACTGTGTGCATTCATGTTTTTGAACATCAACTTTTGTGGTCACTAATGCACATTTCACTTTGATTATCGGTTTCTACCTGAGTTTATATTTATATATATTTATACATTATTTAATTATTTTTTAGCTATGTCACCTCAAGGGAAATATTTGCACACGTCACTTTAATACATACACATTAGATCTGTGGCGTCACTAGGGGAGTGCGGTGGGTGCGGTCCGCACCGGGTGACACCCGCCAGAGGGGTGACACCACCTTAGCCTAAACCGAGTCCCAACCTTCCTGAAATGCCCACAGCGTGTGCGGGCAGCGGGTTGTCTACACGCCGCGGGCAACACTTTGTATGTTGACCGGGATGTCTCTCCAGCTGCCTGCAATCTTCTCTTGTCACTGTGTGTACGGACTCGGAGTACACTCAGAAGCCGCCCCTACTGTGTGATGTTTACTTCCTGACTGTACACAGAGCAGGAGGGGGAGGAGGCACACCACGCTGCTTGAATGGCATTCAGAGTGACTCCGTCAGGATAAGAGAAGCTGGGACGAGATAAATTGCAGGTAACCCTTCCACTGCTGGCACATTATCACTGGAAGGGATCATCCAACACCCCCTGTATAATGTATGCAGTCTCTGACCATCTCCTGTATAATGTCCGCAATCTCCAACACCCCCTGTATAATGTCCGCAATCTCCAACACCCCCTGTATAATGTCCGCAATCTCCAACACCCCCTGTATAATGTCCGTAATCTCCAACACCCCCTGTATAATGTCCGCAATCTCCAACACCCCCTGTATAATGTCCGCAATCTCCAACACCCCCTGTATAATGTCCGCAATCTCCAACAACCCCTGTTTAATGTCCGCAATCTCCAACACCCCCTGTATAATGTCCGCAATCTCCAACACCCCCTGTATAATGTCCGCAATCTCCAACACCCCTTGTATAATGTCCGCAGTCTCTGACCGTCTCCTGTATAATGTCCGCAGTCTCTGACCATCTCCTGTATAATGTCCGCAATCTCCAACACCCCCTGTATAATGTCCGCAATCTCCAACAACCCCTGTATAATGTCCGCAATCTCCAACACCCCCTGTATAATGTCCGTAATCTCCAACACCCCTTGTATAATGTCCGCAGTCTCTGACCATCTCCTGTATAATGTCCGCAGTCTCTGACCATCTCCTGTATAATGTCCGCAATCTCCAACACCCCCTGTATAATGTACGCAATCTCCAACACCCCTTGTATAATGTCCGCAGTCTCCAACACCCCCTGTATAATGTCCGCAATCTCCAACGCCTCCTGTATAATGTCCGCAATCTCCAACACCCCCTGTATAATGTCCGCAATCTCCAACACCCCCTGTATAATGTCCGCAATCTCCAACACCCCTTGTATAATGTCCACAGTCTCTGACCATCTCCTGTATAATGTCCGCAGTCTCTGATCGTCTCCTGTATAATGTCCGCAGTCTCTGACCATCTCCTGTATAATGTCCGCAGTCTCTGACCGTTTCCTTTCGAAGCATATTTTATAGGTACAAGAAAGCCTGGGTTTTGTTTAAACATATCCCTTAAGCCCCTCCCACAATTTAACGCAAGCTAGCGTGCTGCAGGTCTTTTCACTCCTCCAGTGTCCCTCATTGTGAAGTTCAAAAGTTGGGAGGTATGATTAAGCGGTGACAGCAGGCTCTTTTCCTCGCTCAGTCCACCAGAGAACAGGTAGCGAGCTGCGGGCTGTCAGTTTATCTTCCCCACTTCTCCCCCCTCTTTTCTCCTGTCAGCAGTGCAGGAGAAGAGAGAGCGGCTCTCATCTGATTGCCGCCCAGCTTACTGCCCGGTCTGTTTCCCTTCCCGCTGGCCACTGCGGAGGGCCAATCAGAAGAGACTAGGGGGCATCATGGGACATGTAGTCCCGGAAGATTGGCGGCCCCATTTGTTGTCCACAGGGAGCAGACCACAGCCCCAGAAGGCACTCTGCTAGGGGGAGAGATTGAGGACTGGGAACCTGGGAAAAAGCTGAGGGAGGGAGTGCTCCACCATAAAGAGGACTGTGCTGGGGGAAGTCAGAGAGAGCCACACTGCCCAGCACCACCAGAGAGAGGGCCATGCTGCTGCCCAGCACCACCAGAGAGAGAAAGACTGTGTCACTGCCAGGGTACAGACGGGCTACACTACTGACCAAAGTCAGCCTGGTTAACCCAGAGGGAGCGAACGTCTAACCAGAGGGATCACTGCTGCAATTTTGCTGGGTCTGGCAGGATGGCCTGTCAGCCATTATCCGTTGTACATTGTATTTACAGAGCATTATACCGCTTCAGCACTTTATATCACTCTCTTGCCACTAGGTAGTGCCACCCCCCCCTTTTCCTCTTTTTTATAGTGCATTATATTTCATTTAGCACATCAGCACCTTATTAGCACCTCATAACAAAATTCCCTCACTAGGCAGCGCCATTCCCCTACCCTTCTTTTCTAATTATCATATAGTCCTTTGACCATAGTTTAGGGAGGCTGCAGCCTAATATTCTTATTTATTTATATCCAAATAGACCACAAGCGCGGAGTTTTAATATATTTTTATATATATATATATATATATATATATATATATATATATACAAACCCTATTCCAAAAAAGTTGGGGCACTGTACAAATTGTGAATAAAAACAGAATGCAATGATGTGGAGGTTTCAAATTTCAGTATTTTATTCAGAATACAACATAGATGACACATCAAATGTTTTATAGTGAGAAAATGTATAATTTTAAGGGAAAAATAAGTTGATTTTAAATTTCATGGCATCAACACATCTCAAAAAAGTTGGGACAAGGCCATGTTTACCACTGTGTGGCATCCCCTCTTTTTATAACAGTCTGCAAATGTCTGGGGACTGAGGAGACAAGTTGCCCAAGTTTAGGAATAGGAATGTTGTCCCATTCTTGTCTAATACAGGCCTCTAGTTGCTCAACTGTCTTAGGTCTTCTTTGTTGCATCTTCCTCCTTATGATGTGCCAAATGTTTTCTATGGGTGAAAGATCTGGACTGCAGGCTGGCAATTTCAGTACCTGAATCCTTCTTCTACGCAGCCATGATGTTGTAATTGATGCAGTATGTGGTCTGGTATTGTCATGTTGGAAAATGCAAGGTCTTCCCTGAAAGAGACGACGTCTGGATGGGAGCATATGTTGTTCTAGAACTTGGATATATCTTTCAGCATTGATGGTGCCTTTCCAGATGTGTAAGCTGCCATGCCACACACACTCATGCAACCCCATACCATCAGAGATGCAGGCTTCTGAACTGAGAGCTGATAACAACTTGGGTTGTCCTTGTCCTCTTTAGTCCGGATGACATGGCGTCCCAGTTTTCCAAAAAGAACTTCAAATTTTGATTCGTCTGACCAAAGAACAGTTTTCCACTTTGCAACAGACCATTTTAAATGCGCCTTGGCCCAGAGAAAACGCCTGCGCTTCTGGATCATGTTTAGATATGGCTTCTTTTTTGGCCTATCGAGTTTTAGATGGCAACGGCGAATGGCACGGTGGATTGTGTTCACTGACAATGTTTTCTGGAAGTATTCCTGAGCCCATGTTGTGATTTCAATTACAGTAGCATTCCTGTATGTGATGCAGTGCCGTCTAAGGGCCCGAAGATCATGGGCATCCAGTATGGTTTACCGCCCTTGACCCTTACGCAGAGATTGTTCCAGATTCTCTGAATCTTTGGATGATATTATGTACCGTAGATGATGATAAACTCTTTGAAATTTTTCTCTGAGAAACTCCTTTCTAAAATTGCTCCACTATTTTTCGCCACAGCATTGGGGAATTGGTGATCCTCTGCCCATCTTGACTTCTAAGAGACAATGCCACTCTGAGAGGCTCTTTTTTTACTCAATCATGTTGCCAATTGACCTAATAAGTTTCATATTGGTCCTCCAGCTGTTCCTTATATGTACATTTAACTTTTCCGGCCTTTTCTTGCTACCTGTCCCAACTTTTTTTGAATTTGTAGCTCTTATGAAATCCAAAATGAGCCAATATTTGGCATAACATTTCAAAATATCTCACTTTCAACATTTGATATGTTATCTATATTATATTGTGAATAAAATCTAAGTTTATGACATTTGTAAATAAGTCCATTCCTTTTTTACTCACAATTTGTACAGTGTCCCAACTATTTTGGATTTTTTGAATATATATATATATATATATATATATACACACACACATTATATATATATATATACACACATATACACATACATACATATACATATATGCATGTGTGTACATACATAAATACACACATGCATATACAGTGGGTACAGAAAGTATTCAGACCCCCTTAAATTTTTCACTCTTTGTTATATTGCAGCCATTTGCTAAAATCATTTAGGTTCATTCTTCTTCCTCATGAATGTACACATAGCACCCCATACTGACCGAAAAACACAGAATTGTTGACATTGTTGCAGATTTATTAAAAAAGAAAAACTGAAATATCACATGGTCCTAAGTATTCAGACCCTTTGCTCAGTATTTAGTAGAAGCCCCCTTTTGACCTAATACAGCCAGGAGTCTTTTTGGGAAAGATGAAACAAGTCTTTCACACCTGGATTTGGGGATCCTCTGCCATTCCTCCTTGCAGATCCTCTCCAGTTCTGTCAGGTTGGATGGTAAACGTTGGTGGACAGCCATTTTTAGGTCTCTCCAGAGATGCTCAATTGGGTTTAAGTCAGGGCTCTGGCTGGGCCATTCAAGAACAGTCACGGAGTTGTTGTGAAGCCACTCCTTCGTTATTTTAGCTGTGTGCTTAGGGTCATTGTCTTGTTGGAAGGTAAACCTTCGGCCCAGTCTGAGGTCCAAAGCACTCTGGAGAAGGTTTTTGTCCAGGATATCCCTGTACTTGGCCGCATTCATCTTTCCCTCGATTGCAACCAGTCATCCTGTCCCTGCAGCTGAAAAACACCCCCACAGCATGATGCTGCCACCACCATGCTTCACTGTTGGGACTGTATTGGACAGGCGATGAGCAGTGCCTGGTTTTCTCCACACATACCGCTTAGAATTAAGGCCAAAATGTTCTATTTTGGTCTCATCAGACCAGAGAATCTTATTTCTCACCATCTTGGAGTCCTTCAGGTGTTTTTTAGCAAACTCCATGCGGGCTTTCATGTGTCTTACACTGAGGAGAGGCTTCCATCGGGGCAACTCTGCCATAAAGCCCCGACTGGTGGAGGGCTGCAGTGATGGTTGACTTTCTACAACTTTCTCCCATCTCCTGACTGCATCTCTGGAGCTCAGCCATAGTGATCTTTGGGTTCTTCTTTACCTCTCTCACCAAGGCTCTTCTCCCCCGATAGCTCAGTTTGGCCGGACGGCCAGCTCTAGGAAGGGTTCTGGTCGTCCCAAACGTCTTCCATTTGAGGATTATGGAGGCCATTGTGCTCTTAGGAACCTTAAGTGCAGCAGAAATCTTTTTGTAACCTTGGCCAGATCTGTGCCTTGCCACAATTCTGTCTCTGAGCTCTTCAGGCAGTTCCTTTGACCTCATGATTCTCATTTGCTCTGACATGCATTGTGATCTGGAAGGTCTTATATAGACAGGTGTGTGGCTTTCCTAATCAAGTCCAATCAGTATAATCAAACACAGCTGGACTCAAATGAAGGTGTAGAACCATCTCAAGGATGATCAGAAGAAATGGAAAGCACCTGAGTTAAATATATGAGTGTAACAGCAAAGGGTCTGAATACTTAGGACCATGTGATATTTCAGTTTTTCTTTTTTAATAAATCTGCAACAATGTCAACAATTCTGTGTTTTTCTGTCAGTATGGGGTGCTATGTGTACATTCATGAGGAAGAAGAATGAACTTAAATGATTTTAGCAAATGGCTACAATATAACAAAGAGTGAAAAATTTAAGGGGGTCTGAATACTTTCCGTACCCACTGTATATAGACACATGCACATATGTGTGTGTGTGTGTGTGTGTGTATAAATATATATATATATATATACTGTATATGTGTGTGTGTGTGTGTGTGTGTGTATATATATTGTAAGGGATTAGCTCGGTGGTAGGCGTGGATGACCCCTTTGGGGGTGCGTTTTCACAGAGAGATAGCCGAGCAGAGGTTGAAAACAAGACTGATTTATTCATGCAATTTATTTCACACAATTGCAAGCGTCAAAACAGCCAAAATAAAATAAAAGACAAAATAAATCCTTGCCTCTGTGGGCGGCTACCTTCTCACGCTGGAACCTACCTAAGAAGTCTTCCCAACCTACTGTTGGGCCGACACTGCTGATCCTACAGCAGACACTCAAATGTCCATTTGTTTGCTTTTCACACAGCACAAACATTGTCCATTGAACATGTCCCTTTGTTTTCTTTCACGCAGCACATGTTCATTTATAACAGGATCCTTTACTCTTCACACTCTTCACATGGAACACTTTGTCTTCTCACCTTTGAGACGTCTTCACTCGTGGTTACCCTCCTTAGCTTCACATCGCTGTAGGGGGTCTTCTCCCATGCTCACCAGCTTGTCGGGAGGCACACATCCGACTGTCCCCCTCTCCCAGCCCACACGGCGACAGGCGGCAGCAGTCCTTCTCCCATGCCCACACGGCGTCGGGAGGTACACGTATGTCTGTCCTCCTCTCCCAGCCTACACGGCGACAGGAGGCAGCACTCAATAGATTTTCTCTGGACAAATTATAGAGGCCTTGATCTCCTCATTCTGAACAGCTGAATGGTTTTCAACTTCCTGCTGGCTCTTTTTGCAGCCAACACCCTATAGTATCAGTGAATTTTTCAAAGCAGGTGGGAATGTGTCTCCTCTCAGTGACTACATTCCCAGATTTACCTGACTTCCTGTCACATACCCCCCCCTCTTGTTTCAACCCTAGGGTTGGGACACATATTTCCAGGCACGCATGTGTCAGGCACTGCTGACTCACTGATAAGCCTCCTATTATCCTCAAGCTTCCGGATGAAACTGTTTCTGTCATCTTCACTGACAGATTTCTCATAAATGCCACACAGTTTGTCTCTCATCTCATATACACATTCTTCAACTGCATTTTTGGCATAATTTTGCTCCTTTTCGTTTCTGTCATCTTCATTGACAGCTTTCTCATAAATGTCAGACAGCTTGTCCCTCATAACCGTCTGTCCAATCCACCATGGAGGACCGTGATCCATAGGCAACTCAATTGGGCTAGTCTTAAGGTCTTCAACATTCTTAAGACGCCTCTCTCTGCAATCCATAAAGGTTTTCCCCAAAACTTTGAGAACCTCTGCTTCACTAAGCTTTGTTCCAAGTAGGGACTCTTGACGTCCCTCTGTGACTGGAGTTGCTTCTCCATACAGCTGTACACAATCATTGACTCTTTGTTTCTTGAGTTTAGCTTGCTCTAAGATGCTGTGCAGAGGATTTTTCATTTGCAACACCAGGCTGTCACCCATTTCTTCAAAGTGACCCCTGTTCCTTTTTCCAGAGACATCAATATCATTCACCAAACATGTTATATTCAGAGGCAGATCTGAAGCATTTGCACTCATCAACTTCTTAAATATTTCGCCCTCCTGAGCGAGTCGCAGTAAAGGCCTACTATTTGATTTGATATCCAGTTTATATTTCTTGCCCAACTCTTCACAGAAGTAGCCAATCAGAACATTATCAACTTTCCTTCCACCAACATAGGGGTCAAAGGCAACAACACAGTTGAACCCAGCGATCTGGGTGGTATCCATTATAGACCTCCTCTCTGCATCAGTGAAGAAGCATGGAACTGCAACACATTCTTTTACAGGTTTCTTCAATGCACTTTCTGCTGAACTATTTGACCGCTCAAGGTCACCTAGTTCCTTTTCTCTATCTGAATTCCACATGGAATGTATCTCAAGATCATGATCAAATTTCTGCCACCTGTCTTTCACCAGTTCCATTTTGGAAATATTCCCTGAAAGGCACTTGAACTTAATTTGCTTCACGTTTTCATCAACAGCCTTAGTTTTCTCCACTAGGTGGCGTTTGCTTTTTTCTCCCAGATTTATATCACTTGCTTTAGTTTTCTCCGCTTTAGTTTTCTCCACTAGGTTTTCAGCCTGAACTGAGAAAACATCACATTTCTTACACAGCTCCTTTGTTTGCTGAAGTTTTTGAAGGAACGGTTTATTCCACAGGGGTGATTCAAGCCACATGTCATCACATTTCTGGGGCTCACTCAGGACAGACCCCAACACTCTGATCCTTTTAAAAACTGCATCAGGCACACTATCCCCTCTTTGGGACAGATCCTCTGTTGCCTGTAATTCCTCTTCCAGTTCCTGCAATGGAATCTTCATCTCTTCTACTTGCTGTTCTAAGGCTCGCTTAGACTTTTCTAGCTCCTGAACGCTTTTCACAACATCATCCTTGGAGCTGACCAATTCTTCCATTTCTGTACGCAGCTGTTGGTTAACTCTTTCTAGTTCAACCTTACACTCTAGAGCTTCCTCCAAAGAGCGAGCCAAGAACAGGGCTTTGCTCTCGTTATCACGCACCTCCGTTTCTGCACGGGCGCGTTCTTCTGCATATTTTGCAGACACAGTCTTCTCTTCACCAAGCATCTGATCAAACTTCTTTTTCACATCTTCAACACACTGTAATGACCCAACGCTTTCTTCCATGCGTTTTTTCATATCCGCTATCTGAGCTTGCAATGTTGCGACTTGCTCTGATAGGTTTTTCTTTTCTTCCTCCTCCTCTTTTAATTGTTCCAGGAAGTCATTTTTCTCATCTTCCATTTGTTTGAGCTTTGTGCTAAAACTCAGCTTTTGACACCTCTCTTCCTGTAAGAGTTCCTGCGTGTCTTGCAGCTGCGATTCCAAGATAGAAAAATCTTCCGCAATTTCTCTAGATTTGCTGTCTGCTTGAGAAAGCCGATTTGTGACACTGTCCAACTCAACCTGCAATCGGTTTGCCTTCTCTAACAGCTTAGCACACAATCGGTCACCTTCTGACACCTTGACTTGCGATTCCAGAAGCCGTGCCTCTACTTTTTCCCTCTTATGTTCACAATCTCCTTTTCCCTGCATAAGAGCCTTCACCTCATTGGCTAGTTTCTGGGAATGAGACTGTAATTCTGCCACACAGGCTTCTTTCTCCTTTAACTGCTGCTGGAAACGTTGGGCTTCACCTTTCCAACTTTCACAGTCTGCACGTAATTCATCTACCACATTGCTCAAAGTGGTGAGCTCATACACAGTACTCAGTAATTTAGCCTCTCTTTCACTTTTCTCGTTGTCGCTGAGAGACAATGTCGTTTTCAGAGCGACATTCTGTTCCTGCGACTCCTGCAGGTCTATTTTTGTAACTTCCAAACACTGAAGACTTTTTTCCAGCTGATTACGCAACTCCAACATTTCACACATGCTTTGCTTCTGCAAAGTCTGAATTTCAATTTCCTTTTCCATGAGGATGGTATCTTTCTCCTTTATAGTGTCTTGACGTTTTTGCAACTCGACCAAAAGAAGAGCAGTGGATTCTTCCCACTGTAACACATGAGACTTGAGTAGTTCATTCATTTCCTGCAAGTTTCTATGCTCCATTTTAAGCAATTCCAAGGCTTGTTCCTTTTCTTCCATTTTCCGTTGCAAGGCATCCAACTCAGCCCTGCACACATACTCGGTTTCTTCCAAACCGATGGCCTCCATTGGCTGCTGGCGTCTCTGTTTCCAGCCTGCCATGCTCTCTTGGTGATCCTTTTGTTGAGCTGCAAAGCTCCGTTGTTTCAGCATCTCCCCCATTTTGGGTTTACTTTTCATCTGAGAACCCTGCGTCTCCAAAGCAGTTTCATTTGCCCCAGTGTTGCTAGGGACAACAACTTTTCTCTTTAGCCGATTCCGTTCAGGCATGGATGGGGCTGGTTCAAATGGTAGCATCCCCTCCATCCATAGAATTCGGTCTCTCATTTCATCTATCTTTGCATTTTTCAGGCGTTTGGATCGCCCCATCTTCAATAACTCCACAAACAAATTTTTCACAGTCCAGCAAAAAAATTTTCAGACCACTGTCTCTTTAACACATGTAGTTGTTCTCTCTCTTGCAAGATCTCTTTTCCTGCGCACACAGTTTGTGCAGTCACTTGCACCAGACACAACAAAGTTCATCAAATAATTTTGAGACCGCTGTCTCTTTAAAACACTTTTTTTTTTTTTTCTGTCAGGATCTTCTCTCCTGCACACATAGATTGTGCAATCTCATGCACCAGATAAAGTTCATCAAACATTTGCACTTCCTTGCAGGGATCTCTGCTTATGCCCACTGCATACCTCCACCATATGTAAGGGATTAGCTCGGTGGTAGGCGTGGATGACCCCTTTGGGGGTGCGTTTTCACAGAGAGATAGCCGAGCAGAGGTTGAAAACAAGACTGATTTATTCATGCAATTTATTTCACACAATTGCAAGCGTCAAAACAGCCAAAATAAAATAAAAGACAAAATAAATCCTTGCCTCTGTGGGCGGCTACCTTCTCACGCTGGAACCTACCTAAGAAGTCTTCCCAACCTACTGTTGGGCCGACACTGCTGATCCTACAGCAGACACTCAAATGTCCATTTGTTTGCTTTTCACACAGCACAAACATTGTCCATTGAACATGTCCCTTTGTTTTCTTTCACGCAGCACATGTTCATTTATAACAGGATCCTTTACTCTTCACACTCTTCACATGGAACACTTTGTCTTCTCACCTTTGAGACGTCTTCACTCGTGGTTACCCTCCTTAGCTTCACATCGCTGTAGGGGGTCTTCTCCCATGCTCACCAGCTTGTCGGGAGGCACACATCCGACTGTCCCCCTCTCCCAGCCCACACGGCGACAGGCGGCAGCAGTCCTTCTCCCATGCCCACACGGCGTCGGGAGGTACACGTATGTCTGTCCTCCTCTCCCAGCCTACACGGCGACAGGAGGCAGCACTCAATAGATTTTCTCTGGACAAATTATAGAGGCCTTGATCTCCTCATTCTGAACAGCTGAATGGTTTTCAACTTCCTGCTGGCTCTTTTTGCAGCCAACACCCTATAGTATCAGTGAATTTTTCAAAGCAGGTGGGAATGTGTCTCCTCTCAGTGACTACATTCCCAGATTTACCTGACTTCCTGTCACAATATATATATATATATATATATATATATATATATATATAAGAGAAAGCTTATGCACTCACCGAAACCTATAATAAGCTGACCCAAGCGCTGAATGAGGACAGTAAATATAGTAAAAAAAATGGCAATGCAGCTACTTAACCTACATAAATGTGCACAATGGATAAACAGAAGGTATTCAACAATAACTTCTAAATGAACCAGTAGGGCAAAACTTAGCAAAAAGTAAGTGCCATAAACATATGTGTATCAAGATACAACTAGTAAGACTACACAAAGTCCAACACTGCACAGATGTCACAATAGCATCAGGAAATAATCATATTGATATTAATCAGTCCATGATCCTTCAATATTCATCCTGGGATAATTTGATATACAGGCGTAGTTTCTCAAAGGGGTCACCACCACCACCGTGCTCCAAGGGGGGAGGAGAAATGCCCACTCACCAAATGCTGTGGCCCAAGACACTTTCGTGCTTGAGCAATAAAGCCTGTAGGGTTAAGTCAATGATCCATGTCATCCACACCGGGCATCACACCAACTCAGACCGTAAAGGCTCGGCAGCATATGGAGAGAAAAGCACAATCCCACTAGCGTGATAACGTTTTTAAAAAGGCTTTATTCAATAAAACTAAGTAACAAACTCACATGTTCTGTATTCAATCATCCGCATGTCAAAACAACATTAGGAGAGGGGTGCCCTTCGGGAGATGGTGTCCAGGCTCCACGCCATGGACCTCGCGCTTCCGGGTGTCCCGAGCTCCTCTAACGTAGGACTGGTTACGCCGCCTTGTGACATCTGTGCAGTGTTGGACTTTGTGTAGTCTTACTAGTTGTATCTTGATACACATATGTTTATGGCACTTACTTTTTGCTAAGTTTTGCGCTACTGGTTAATTTAGAAGTTATTGTTGAATACCTTCTGTTTATCCATTGTGCATATATATATATATATATATATATATATATATATATATATATATATATATATATGTGTAACATAATAACAAATGTTATGTATTCCAATAATAACCAGTTAGGCCTCTCTTTTACCTTTGAGTCCAACCCAGACACTCTTCCCTTTCTAGACCTTGAATTAGGTCATGAAAAGAAACAGATATTTGCCCGAAACACCCGAGAGCCTCTACACCAGGGGTATTGAATTAAAATTCATGGAGGTCCGATTAGCAAAATTTTCTTCCAGCAGAGGTCCAGATTGCATTTTTGCGTGATGACTCGGATTCTTTACATCACAGCCCAGGTGTGCAGGCACGACAGCCCATTCATTTGAATGGGCTGTTGTGTCTGTGTTTTCTGCTGGGAAAAGGCCCTGGCACCTTTTTAAAAACGCTGTCGCATTGAAACTGCATGGCGCGTATGTACCATGCAATTTCCATGTGTGGGAAACCGCACCTTGTATTTCATTGCATTTAAGAGTCAATTGTACCCTGCACGTTTTCTGTGCAGCTGCTTATCCCCCTTTACATCACCACTCACAGCACTGTCCCCCTTCACATCACCACTGTCCCCCCCCCACACACACAGCACTGTCCCCCTTCACATCACCACTGCCCCCCCCCCCCCACACACACACACAGCACTGTCCCCCTTCACATCACCACCCCCCCCCCCCCCCACACACACAGCACTGTCCCCCTTCACATCACCACCCCCCACACACACACAAAGCACTGCCCCCTTCATATATTCCCCCATCAGCACTGTCCCCTTCATATATCCCCCCATCAGCACTGTCCCCTTCATATATCCCCCCATCAGCACTGTCCCCTTCATATATCCCCCCATCAGCACTGTCCCCTTCATATATCCACCCATCAGCACTGTCCCCTTCATATATCCACCCATCAGCACTGCCCCCTTCATATATTCCCCCATCAGCACTGTCCCCTTCATATATCCACCCATCAGCACTGTCCCCTTCATATATCCCCCCATCAGCACTGTCCCCTTCATATATCCCCCCATCAGCACTGTCCCCTTCATATATCCCCCCATCAGCACTGTCCCCTTCATATATCCCCCCATCAGCACTGTCCCCTTCATATATCCCCCCATCAGCACTGTCCCCTTCATATATCCACCCATCAGCACTGTCCCCTTCATATATCCCCCCATCAGCACTGTCCCCTTCATATATCCCCCCCATCAGCACTGTCCCCTTCATATATCCACCCATCAGCACTGTCCCCTTCATATATCCCCCCATCAGCACTGTCCCCTTCATATATCCCCCCATCAGCACTGTCCCCTTCATACAGTGGGTACGGAAAGTATTCAGACCCCCTTAAATTTTTCACTCTTTGTTATATTGCAGCCATTTGCTAAAATCATTTAAGTTCATTCTTCTTCCTCATGAATGTACACACAGCACCCCATATTGACAGAAAAACACAGAATTGTTGACATTGTTGCAGATTTATTAAAAAAGAAAAACTGAAATATCACATGGTCCTAAGTATTCAGACCCTTTGCTGTGACACTCATATATTTAACTCAGGTGCTTTCCATTTCTTCTGATCATCCTTGAGATGGTTCTACACCTTCATTTGAGTCCAGCTGTGTTTGATTATACTGATTGGACTTGATTAGGAAAGCCACACACCTGTCTATATAAGACCTTCCAGATCACAATGCATGTCAGAGCAAATGAGAATCATGAGGTCAAAGGAACTGCCTGAAGAGCTCAGAGACAGAATTGTGGCAAGGCACAGATCTGGCCAAGGTTACAAAAAGATTTCTGCTGCACTTAAGGTTCCTAAGAGCACAGTGGCCTCCATAATCCTCAAATGGAAGACGTTTGGGGCGACCAGAACCCTTCCTAGAGCTGGCCGTCAGGCCAAACTGAGCTATCGGGGGAGAAGAGCCTTTGATGAGAGAGGTAAAGAAGAACCCAAAGATCACTGTGGCTGAGCTCCAGAGATGCAGTCAGGAGATGGGAGAAAGTTGTAGAAAGTCAACCATCACTGCAGCCCTCCACCAGTCGGGGCTTTATGGCAGAGTGGCCCGACGGAAGCCTCTCCTCAGTGTAAGACACATGAAAGCCCGCATGGAGTTTGCTAAAAAACACCTGAAGGACTCCAAGATGGTGAGAAATAAGATTCTCTGGTCTGATGAGACCAAAATAGAACTTTTTGGCCTTAATTCTAAGCGGTATGTGTGGAGAAAACCAGGCACTGCTCATCACCTGTCCAATACAGTCCTAACAGTGAAGCATGGTGGTGGCAGCATCATGCTGTGGGGGTGTTTTTCAGCTGCAGGGACAGGACGACTGGTTGCAATCGAGAGAAAGATGAATGCGGCCAAGTACAGGGATATCCTGGACAAAAACCTTCTCCAGAGTGCTCTGGACCTCAGACTGGGCCGAAGGTTTACCTTCCAACAAGACAATGACCCTAAGCACACAGCTAAAATAACGAAGGAGTGGCTTCACAACAACTCCGTGACTGTTCTTGAATGGCCCAGCCAGAGCCCTGACTTAAACCCAATTGAGCATCTCTGGAGAGACCTAAAAATGGCTGTCCACCAACGTTTACCATCCAACCTGACAGAACTGGAGAGGATCTGCAAGGAGGAATGGCAGAGGATCCCCAAATCCAGGTGTGAAAGACTTGTTGCATCTTTCCCAAAAAGACTCCTGGCTGTATTAGATCAAAAGGGGGCTTCTACTAAATACTGAGCAAAGGGTCTGAATACTTAGGACCATGTGATATTTCAGTTTTTCTTTTTTAATAAATCTGCAACAATGTCAACAATTCTGTGTTTTTCTGTCAGTATGGGGTGCTATGTGTACATTCATGAGGAAGAAGAATGAACCTAAATGATTTTAGCAAATGGCTGCAATATAACAAAGAGTGAAAAATTTAAGGGGGTCTGAATACTTTCCGTACCCACTGTATATCCACCCATCAGCACTGTCCCCTTCATATATCCCCCCATCAGCACTGTCCCTCTTGCATATCCCCCCATCAGCACTGTCTCTCTTTACATCACCCCCCCCACCCCCCCCCCCACACACACAGCACTGCCCCCTTATATCACCCCCACAGACCTGCCCCTTTGCATCACCCTCACACACATACACAGCACTGCCCTGTTAACACACACCCCCATAGCACTGCCCCCCTTTACATCAACACAGACCACTACCCTCTTAACATATCACCCCCACAGCATTGCTCCCCTTTACATGAAACACCACACTACCCCCCCCCCCTGCACATGACCCCTGCTCCCCAATCAAACTTCACAGCCCTGTCCTCCCTTCACTCTCCTACCTTACACAGAGCGGAGAGCAGGAGGCGGGACAATCTCGAGGAAGACAGAGGAACAGCAGCGCTGCATGCATAGAGGCAGCCGACTGTGTGCCTCCCAGCCAATCACCTCCCGCCTCCCAGCAGCCAATCACCTTCCGCTTCCCAGCAGCCAATCACCTCCCGCCTCCCAGCAGCCAATCACCTTCCGCCTCCCGGCAGCCAATCACCTCCAGCCTGAAATGCTAATTCAGGCAGCTGCCTCCCTCCATTCAATGCCGGTCCCGCCCCCAGTCTCAGTCCCGCCTCCTGCCATCCGCCCTGCTCTGCTAATGACAGCAGCAGAGACAGGGAAGAAATCCAGCAGCTGATGGCGGCGGTCCTGATGGAGCAGCTGGAGCAGCAGCGCGGGCCGGAGACGGCCCGCGGGCCGCCATTTAGTGATGCCCGCTCTACACTAAAGAACAAAATTTCCCCCAGTAAATTACCCGAACAAAAGACTGTCCTTCCTTTGAACCTCATTCCCCTTAAGGGAATGTATCCATGTCGGAAAAAAATTTGCAAGACTTGTGATTTCATCAATTATGGTCACAAATCTTTTTCCCACAACGGTAAAACCTATCCATTGGACAATTTTTATAATTGTTCATCTGACCACGTGGTGTACTGTCTTACCTTTCCCTGCAAGTTATTATATGTAGGTCGTACCATTTGTCCCCTCAGGCAACGTTTTGGCAAACATCGCCGTTTCATAGAGGAGGGCTCTGACAAACATAGTGTTCCCAGGCATTTTTTAGAAGCCCACCATAGATCCACCGAGGGTCTGCGCGTCTGGCAGGGCCATCTTTTCCAATGGGCATGCCCGGCAGTTGCCCGGGGGCCCCACTTGCCAAGGGGCCCGGCCCCACCACACACAGGCAATTTACATTCCCATCTGTCATCCCCCCCAGGCCAGATTAGTTTACCTGGTGGTCTAGGGCCCCCACCGTTTGTCCACTGGGAGCGCCGGCTGCTTTGGTGTGGCTGAGTCTGCGCTGTACACTGGTTGCTAGGAAGGCCATCCGACTGGCATCTAGAAACAGGTGACATTCTGAGGAGGACCCAGCATGCAGAGGAGGATCCTCCACGTTGGCTCCTCCTCATCTCCTCCATGCCTGGAAGAACAATGGCTCCACCCACCTCCTCCCTTCATGTGCTGTGCGGCCTCTGTGGAAGCGAAGGTAACACACTGCTGCAGGCTTACTTGACTTTTTTTCTCTCTCTCTCTCTCCATCGACTGTTTCTGTGCCATCCTTTTCCTGCCATATACATCCTCTGTGTGCCATCCTCTGACTGTGTGCCATTTACATCCTCTGTGTGCCATCCTCTGACTGTGCCATGTACATCCTCTGTGTGCCATGTACATCCTCTGTGTGCCATGTACATCCTCTGTGTGCCATCCTCTGTGTTCCATGTACATCCTATGTGTGCCATCCTCTGTGTGCCATGTACATCCTATGTGTGCCATCCTCTGTGTGCCATCCTATATCTGCCATGTACATCTTCTGTGTGCCATCCTCTGTGTGCCATGTACATCCTCTGTGTGCTATCCCATATCTGCCATGTACATCCTCTGTGTGCCGTGTACATCCTATGTGTGCCATCCTCTGTGTGCCATCCTATATCTGCCATGTACATCCTCTGTGTGCCATGTACATCCTCTGTGTGCCATCCTCAGTGTGCCATGTACATCCTTTGTGTGCCATCCTCTGTGTGCCATGTACATCCTCTGTGTGCCACCCTCTGTGTGCAATCCTCTGTGTGCCATGTACATCCTCTGTGTGCCATCCTGTGTGTGGCATGTACATCATCTGTGTGCCATCCTCTGTGTGCCATGTACATTTATGTGTGCCATTCTCTGTGTGCCATCCTATACTTGCCATGTACATCCCCTGTGTGCCATGTACATCCTCTGTGTGCCACCCTGTGTGCCATCCTCTGTGTGCCATGTACATCCTCTGTGTGCCATGTACATCCTCTGTCTCGTGTACATCCTCTGTGCAATCCTGTACCTGTCATGTACATCCTCTGTGTGCCATCCTATACCTGCCATGTACATCCTCTGTGTGTCATCCTATATCTGCCATGTACATCCTCTGTGTGCCATCCTATAGTTGCCATGTACATCCTCTGACTGTGCCATCCTATACCTGCCATGTACATCCTCTGTCTGTGCCATCCTTTACCTGCCATGTACATCCTCTGTGTGCCATCCTATACCTGCTATGTACATCCTCTGTCTGCGCCATCCTTTATCTGCCATGTACATCCTCTGTGTGCAATCCTCTGTGTGCCATCCTATACTTGCCATGTACATCCTCTGTCTGTGCCATCCTATACTTGCCATGTACATCCTCTGTCTGTGCCATCCTATACCTGCCATGTATATCCTCTGTCTGTGCCATCCTTTACCTGCCATGTACATCCTCTGTCTGTGCCATCCTTTACCTGCCATGTACATCCTCTGTCTGTGCCATCCTTTACGTGCCATGTACATCCTCTTTGTGCCATCCTGTGTGCCATCCTATATCTGTCCTGTACATCCTACGTGTGCCATCCTCTGTGTGCCATCCTATATCTGTCCTGTACATACTCTGTGCCATCCCATACCAGCCATGTACATACTCTGTCTATGCTATCCCATACCTGCCATGTACATCCTCTGTGTCATCCCATACCTGCCATGTACATCCTCTGTGTGCTATCTTATATCTGTCCTGTACATCCTCTGTGTGCCACCCTATACCTGTCATGTACATCCTCTTGTGTGCCATCCTATACCTCCCATGTACATTCTGTGCCATGTGCCCTCCTGTACCTGTCCTGTAAGTCATCTCACTGTGCCATCCTATATCTGTTATGTACATCCTTTGTATGCCATCCTATACCTGTCATGTGCATCCTCTGTGTGCCATCCTATACCTGTCATGTACATCTGCTGTCTCTGCCATCCTATACCTGCCATGTACATCCTCTGTGTGCCATCCTATATCTGCCATGTACATCCTCTGTGTGCTTCTCTCTCTCTCTCTCTCTCTCTCTCTCTCTCTCTCTCGTTGTGTTAATGTTTAAACACTGATTTCTCTTACGTCCTCTGACAGTCGCCGCCCACTCATTCAGTCTTCACCAATGGGTTTTGACCTCTTATCCATAGGAGCAAGCTAGGCATAAGACTTGTTAAAAACAAAGTAATTTACATAGACACACCTATGGGGGCTGTCCTACTGGTCCAATACCCCCCTGCTATCAGCCATCCCAACTCAGTTTGTCTTCTGCCTAGTTAGGAGTAAGATAGGCTCTCACTGTGCTGGGGCTACAGTCTCAGCCTTCTTCTTCTATTTTTTTATGCTTTTATTTCTGCAAATGTGTTTTTTCTTTGCACTACTAGCTGTTTATTTGTCAGCTTTAAGTTAGTCACTTCTTCAAGATGATGACGGCGTCGCGGAGCTGGGAGTCGCATTGGTCGTCCTGGTATCCCAGGACAGAGGGCCTTATGGAATCCCAGCCCGCCATTGACCGTTTAGCATGCTATGCGTTCACCCTGGCCTCACAAACGACCCATCCCTGTCCTCAGAGATGCAAGCCTGCGAGGTGGCCTCCTCGCCTGGATGTCTCACCCACGGTTCCGTGCGTTGCTAGCGTCCTGTGTTTTTGGCTGACGGCACCCCCGCCATCTGGGGTGGGAGGTTTCCTATCGATGTGAGGCTTCCACGCCATCGGGTACGGTGAGTACATTCTGTGTGGGGCCTCTGTCTGGGGCTGGCAGTTCTGTGTGTCTGTGGTATCCCCTGATGTCTGTGCGTTTCTGTTGCTCCCTTTATCCCGGTCCCTGCGTGGGCTCCGTCACAGCTAGTACGCTATGTGGGGTTGTTTGTGGGGGTCCCTCTCCTATGTGACACTTCTGGTGTGTTTGGAGGTGCAGACACGTGCGGCGGCCGCTGCGGGGTTAAAAACCGCCGGTCCGCCATTTTAGGTGTGGGCAGCATGCTGGCTTCACTGTGGGCGCTTCTGCAGCAATGTATGTAGTGTGTTTTGGCGCCTTACGGCACCATCTTGTGTGTGGCAATGTGTTCTTCTGAGCACATGTCGGCAGACCATTTTCCCGGAGCCTCCCATTACTTTCTATGGGCAACCATTTTTCCTTAGTCTGAAGTCCTAGTTCAGTCTCCTGCGGTGACATCACTGTACAGAGGAGATCGGCAGGCGTGTGGTAACACTTGTGGGGTCTGTCTTTGCTGTTTTTTTGTGGGAATACCTCTGGCTGTCAGCTTATTCCTGCTTGGGGGTCTGTTTGCATAGTCCTTCATAGCGGTGTACTGCGGGGGATCGCGGTGCGCTTAAAGGGCCAGTACCTTGAAAAAAAAAAAAAGTTTTTTCTTATGGAGTCCCAGGACAGCAAATTTCCCCCAGCTTTGGTGGATGATTCAGGTTCCTCTGAATCTTCTGCTCTGCCTGCTTTGACTGCCGCACTTGCGACTTTAGCATCCAAAGTGGATCTTTTGATGACTGAACAGGATACTAGAAAAAGGCCTAGGCTCTCTCTTTCTTCTTATTCTGAATCTGACATGGTTGCCGTAGGTAGCGTGCCCCTTTAAGGGTCTCACTCTTCCCAGTCTGAAGGGGAGGTGGAGGAGGCGGGGGTGGATGATTCCCCCCCTGGGACGGCCGAAGACCACACAGCTATGGATGCGTTGATCATTGCCATTAAGGAAACACTACGTTTAGAGGATGAGCCCAATCCTCCGGGAAAACGGTCATCTTTTGGTACCCACAGATCCCGTAAGGCAGCGCAGGTATTTCCTTGCCCCGCTGAGTTTCACGAAACTGTGAATGAACAATGGCACAACCTGAAGCGCACCTTTGTGGTGCCAAAGAAGTTTTCAACTCTGTTACCCCTTTGCGTCTCCGCGTTGGTGTGTGGCTCTGACAGTGGATCACACTGTGGCCAGATTGAACAAGGCCACTCTGGTATCCAACGAGGATTCTCCGGTGTTTAGGGACCCTATGGATAGGAGGCTGGAATCTCTTGCCCGACATTCCTACATGGTGGCGGGTTCCATGCTGAAACCTATTTTCGCCTCTGTCATGGTGGTTCAAGCTGTGGTGGATTGGGCCAAGGTGCTCAGATGCACCCTTGTGGCCGATTCTGCCCCCCCCCATACTAGCCTGGAGATGGTGGACCAGATTTATCAAGGGGTCATGTATTTGTGCGATGCGGCCTTGGATGAGGCCCCATTAGCTGCGTGCCTTTCTAGTGTTGCGGTACTTAACCGCCGCTTGATTTGGTTAAAAAGCTGGTCGGCTGACCAGACTTCCAGGAAGACAGTGTCTGACATCCCCTATGCGGGGTCTCGTCTTTTTGGAGAGTCCCTGGATGAATTGGTTAAGGGTGTCACTGGGGGCAAGAGCACTCAGAATCCCAGGGTAAGTTCTTCCGCGGTAAGCAGGGCCCCTCCTTCAAAGTGGTCTTGCGACCCAACCAGTCCTTCTTTCCAAAGGTGGTTTCTGATTTTCACCTTAATGAGGACATTGTTTTGCCTTCGCTTTGTGCGAATCCTAAACATCCTAAGGAGTTTGTCTTACATTCCTTGGATGTTGTCAGGGCGATCAGGGTTTACCTGTCGTCCACTGAATCCTTTACGAAGACGGATTCTCTTTTTGTCCTTCCTGAGGGACCTCGGAAGGGTATGGCTGCGTCTGCGGCGACCATTTCAAAATGGATCAGACAGGCGATTGTACAGGCCTATTCGATTAAGGAACGGGTAACGCCCTTGCCTGTCAAGGCGCACTTTACCAGAGCGGTGAGTGCGTCCTGGGCCTTCCGGCATCAAGCTTCGGTGGCCCAGGTGTGCAAGGCTGCGACTTGGTTGTCTGTGCACACCTTTTCGAAATTTTACAAACATGATGTTCTGGCATAGGTAGATGCCTCCTTTGGCCGCAAAGTTCTGTGTGCGGCAGTACCTTAAGGGGACCCTGGTTTTTTGCAGGGCACTGGCTGTTGGGGTTGTTTTCCCCCTTGTTTATTTGCTTTCCTGGGTTGTTGCTCCAGTTGAGCTTTTTATGTTACCCAGAGGATACCTTTCTGTTTACGTAAGGTTCCTTTCTCTGACGTGGATGCTGCGTTGCCTTTCTGACGGTTACGTTTCCCACCCCTCATGTCTACACTGCTTTGGGACATCCCATTGGTGAGGACTGAATGAGTGGGCAGCGACTGTCAGAGGACGCAAGAGAAAACTGAATTTTTGTAAAATCTTACCGTAAAATTCCTTTCTGAGTCCTCTGACAGTCGCCGCCCCCGTCCCTCTATTTGGGGTTCTTTGGACTTTAACTGCTTGCTACCAAACTGAGTTGGGATGGCTGATATCCCAGTAGGACAGCCCCCATAGGTGTGTCTATGTAAATCACTTTGTTTTTAACAATTCTTATGCCTAGCTTGCTCCTATGGATAAGAGGTCAATACCCATTGGTGAATGAGTGGGCGGCGACTGTCAGAGGACTCAGAGAAAAGGAATTTTACGGTAAGATTTTACAAAAATTCAGTTTTTGTTGGAGGTACCAATAAATATCGCCTTATCGATAATTTGCATTTTTATTCTCGTGGGTGATTGTGTAGGCGGGGCCCCAGTGCACTGCATTGCCCGGGGTCTATAAGGCTCTTAAGATGGCACTGGCATCTGGATCATAGAAGCTATACCTAGTCATTTCTCTGAAGCCCAACGCTTCTCTAGATTATGCCAACACGAGACCTTCTGGATTTTTACCCTCGAAACGCTTAAGCCATATGGCCTTAATGAGGAGTTAGAGATAAGCACCATACTTTAGGCGTTGTCTACTGTCTTACATCCTTTTGACATTTGATTTTTGTTACAGTATATCATGTATAATTTATCCGTCCATGTCCATGTGCTCATGTATATATGCATATATATGTATGCGTGTATATGTGTGCATATATATTAATAATAATCACGTTATCTTTTTCTATTATTATTCATTATTATTTTATGTATTGTTTGTTCTATTTTCACATTTAATTTCATTTTCATTTCATTTAATCCATTGCTATCATCATTTTTATTTTCTTATTATTATTATTTATTAATACAGTAAAACCTTGGTTTGAGAGTAACTTGGTTTGAGAGCGCTTTGCAAGACAAGCAAATTTTTTAAATAAATTTTGACTTGATATACAAGCGATGTCTTGATATACAAGTAGTGTCATGTATAAAAAAGAGGAGAGGAGCCTCTAAAGTGTACCAATATGGTTACATTTAATGAAGGTTCAATATTTAGCAACTCACATGGTTGATGATTAAAACAGGCACATCTAAGTATGCAGGCATCTGGGGTAAAGCTGTCCACATAGACCATCCTCTGCACAGCCATCTTCATCATCCCTTGATGATTCCCGGTCATGATTGCAGACTGACAGTGGTGAGAGACGGTGGTTCAGAAGATGGTCTATGTGGACAGCTTTACCCTGGATGCCTGCATACTTAGTTGTGCCTATTTTAATCATCAACCATGTGAGTTGCTAAATGTTGAACCTTCATTAAATGTAATCATATTGCTACACTTAGAGGCTCCTCTCATCTCTCTTATATTCTGTAGCTCTGCTAGATTTTGCTTCTAATCCCCTTGGGAAGGCTGCATATTGTGGATGGACATTTTATGGTTCCACAACCTATCACATTGCTATAATCTTTGTATATAGACTATAAACTGAAGGACTTGTGGAACAAATCATCTGAGTTTCCATTATTTCTTATGGGGAAATTTGCTTTGATATAAGAGTGCTTTGGATTACAAGCATGTTTCCAGAACGAATTATGCTCGCAATCCAAGGTTTTACTGTATATTATTATGTCATGAGTCATTTATTTGCCAATATTGTATATATATATATTTTTTAGATGCACTAATGTTCTATTTAAGAAGTGAGAGTACTAATCTATTTGAGCCCATTATTACTACTTCTTAGCACCCTTGCCTGCTTGCCATTCAGATTAGTTATAGTATTGATCGGCCATGCCCCTTTTTTTACCTCAGTCTATATAAACCAGGCTTCTTCCTTGTTTACCCGATCCTACACTTGAAAAAAGAGCGCACATGCCCACTGTGAGCTTGGCGCATGCTCTGAAACGCGTCGTGTCATCTCCCAGCTCCGGTGACGTCACGCAGCATGTGCTGCGTTCCAGCTTGGTTCCCAGTCAACGGCCAAACCCGGAAGATGCCCGGTCGGCCTTCTCGTCTCCCGGTTCCATGTCTTCGGCCACTACCATCCTTCTCCTCGGGACACTGGACCTCACAGCCTACTTCTGCGAACCACCGGAGTGATTTTAAGCCTGTGATTATCTTCTCAATGGGAGTTGCCTAATATTGTGTGCTTTCCTTTTAATAAATCAATACTGCACTTAGAGGCGCTCCGTGTGTCCTTTTATCTGCTCTCTCCCACAGAACTGACTTCCCTGTGTTGCAGAGCTAGCCCTTACTGCAGTCATAGATATCAGCTCTACTATAACACTGATTCCTTTTTGGGACTTATGCTTATCACTATGGACTTGAACACCTCTCACAGTTTTTCATGTATATGAATGTTATTTATGCTCCACCTTTGTAATTTGCATTAGCCTCTAATTTATTATCTCATTATCCAATTATATGTTGATATTGATCATATCAGACCCCCCAGCAGAGCTACCACAGAGCGCTTGCTTTCTTTTCTACCAGGGGGAATGGATGGAGCCGGCCCCTGCATTCTGTACATTACACACTCCTGTCATCTGCATTCTGTACATTACACACTCATGTCCCCTGCATTCTGTACATTAAATACTCCTGTGACCCGCATTCTGTGCATTAAATACTCCTGACCCTTGTATTCTGTACATTACATACTCCTGTCCTCTGCATTCTGTGCATTACATACTCCTGTCCCCAGCATTTTTTGGATTATATACTCCTGTTACTCCTGTGCTAAATGCACAGTACTGTACATGATATACTTCTCACTAAAGTCTTCATTGTCTCAATAGTTGCTGGCTGCTATTCAAATCCCTGGCTATTTTAATGAAGTTCTTCTTTAAGGTAGGCTCAAAGCAATCAAAGCATATTTTATGGGTACAAGGAAGCCTGGGCTTTGTTTAACCACATCCCTTAAGCCCCTCCCACTGCTAAGCAGATGGCCACGCCCACAGGCCTTATCCCTTCTCCAGTGTTCCTCATTCTAAAGTTCAAATGTTGGGAGGTATGAACTTTGTGGGAACTGTTTGGGCATGGCCCCTTCCTGTCTGACTGCAGACCAGTGCACAAAGCAAGGTCCATAAAGACATGGGTGAGCGAGTTTGGGGTGGAGGAACTTGACTGGCCTGCACAGAGTCCTGACCTCAACCCAATAGAACACCTTTGGGATTAATCAGAGTTGATCTTGCTGTAGGGGATGAATTAGAGTGGATCCTGCTGTAGGGGAGAACAGTTCCATGCTTAGGGCAAGCCTCTTGTGGGAGGTAGAAGCACACTCCAAGGATATGTAGAAAAAGACAAAACAGAGGCGCCTCTGTTAATTCCGATGTTCTATCTGTTTGGGACATCAGGAGAACCTTGTGTTCCATGTGCCATAAGGCTGATGCACACGATTGTTCCTGAGGCTGTGTATTAGCCTTATGGCACATGGAACACAAATTTCTCCATATGTCCCAAACAGATAGAACATCGGAATTATTTCAATTAATTGACATACATGGATGGAGATCTGTCATGGAAGTGCTTTTAATGTAGACTATGTATACATAATTCCAGACTATTCAGATTGCCATCGTGGCCTACATATATGTATTATATAGATATACATTATATATTTTTTCATATGTGTGTTTTTTATACATGCCTCTATACATGTTCCTCATCTACATGTGTTCACGTATACTATGCCTTTATTACCCATTTTATGTTATTAATGCTATTAATCTTTGTAATAAGGCTCGGTTCACACTAGGGCGACCTGTGAGGCGACCTGGTCGCCTCACAGGTCGCCTCCCATAGGGAAGCTGCGGACCCGTTCTAATAGGAGCGACACAAGTCGCTCCGACCTAGAAAAAGGGTCCGGAGCTTCTTTGGGGCGACCAGGAGGCGACCGCCATATACTTCAATGTTATGAAGTCCGTGGCGGCCGCTCCGAGGTCGCGGCGCGCTGCTCGCACTGCGACCTCCGAGGTCGCGGTGCGAAGTAGCGTCGCCTGCATGTGAACGGGGTGTAAGTGTTCATTTTTTATGCTACTTGTTTCCCATAATCAGTGCATGATATTTGTTTTTAACTAAGAAAAATATTTATCCACATCACCAATCACTGTCACTATTATACTGTATACTATTATATTATTATTATACTGTATACTATTAGCTGAATCCTATTACCACCCAATTTATGTGTTCTTAGTATCTGGTATATTATCCACGTATTCCTTCCTTTTTAACCACTTGCCGACCAGTCACGTTGACCAGACATTCCCCTCTCTCGCTTGCACGCCGCCGGAGGCTCGCTCCCGCTGTATTCAGTTACAGCGGGAGTCGGGCCAGGGGAGGAGCGGCGGTGATCACCGCCGCTCTTCCCCGATCGTCGGGGAATCGAGTGTGGAGATCCATCCGCTTGTGTAAACAAAGCGGGCGGATCTCCTAAGTGACAGGCAGGGTCAGTTTGCAGGGTTCAGCATAGCTGAACCTGCGATCTGTCCTTGTGTCACTCAGTCACCTCCCCCCACACACGTCAGTAAGCACCAGGCATACATTAACCCCTTGATCACCAATAAAAATTAACCCCTTCCCTGCCAGTGTCATTTTTACAGTAACAGTGTATATATAGCACTGATTACTGTAGTAATGTCACTGGTCCCCCCAAAAGTGTCAACAATGTCAGTCAAGGGTCCGATCTGTCTGCCGCAATGACGCAGTCCCGCAAAAAAAATCGCAGATCGCCGTCATTACTCGTTAAAAAAAAAAACACCAAAAATGACAGAAATCTTTCCCTTAGTTAGTAAACGCAATAATTTTTGCGCAAACCAATCAAAATACGCTTATTTCGATTTTTTTTACCAAAAATATGTAGCAGAAAACAAATTGACCTAAAATGATAAAAAATTTTGATTTTTACATTTTTTTGGGGGGGGGGGGGGGGGATTTCATATAAAAAAAATGTGAAAAATATTGTTATTTTTTCAAAATTGTTGCTATTTTTTGTTTATAGCACAAAAAGTAAAGATCACATAGGTGATCAAATACCACCAAAAGAAAGCTCTATTTGTGGGGAAAAAAGGACGTAAATTTTGTTTGGGTACTGCCTTGCATGACCGTGCAATTGTCAGTTAAAGTTACACAGTGCCAAATCGCAAAAAGTGGCCTGGACGTAAGACAGCAAAATCCTCCGGTGGTAAAGTGGTTAAATTTAGTTTGTATTGCTCATTACAATTATTGTCACTTTAGGCATTGAGTTCCAGCAATTTGTCTATTGACCACTAGATGGCGTTCCCACTATTCCATCCAAAAGTAGAGTCCTATTTTGTAGTGTTTCTCAACCTGTTTTCAATTGCGGCACCCTATAAAATTCTGCACAATCTCGAGGCACCCCATTATAAAATGTAAAAAAAACTCTAAGCTAGTAGTTTTACATAACACAGCAACATCCACACACATGGGCCATCCAACATTAAAAGTGATTTATTCCTCCACTATTGCAAACTGGTATGGATTAGTATTCTAGCGTTTCTCTCCTCCCTCAGCTTCTCTTCTACTTGCTAATGAGACCTCTGATGCTGCTGATGGAGAGGGGATGAGGAGGAGTAAACAAGAATGCTGTACAAGCACTCATCATTCTCATTATCAACCAGTGATTTCACTGGTTGTCAGGGTGCCAGTGGCTTGACCTGCACAGTGCCCATGGTTGTCAGGGTGCGAGTGACTTGACCCGCACAGTGCCCAGGGTTGTGAGGGTGCCAGTGGCTTGATCCACACAATGCCCAGGGTTGTCAAGGTGCCAGTGGCTTGAACCAGACAGTGCCCAGGGCTCTCAGGGTGCCAGTGGCTTGACCTGCACAGTGCCCAGGGCTGTCAGGGTGCCAGTGGCTTGACCTGCACAGTGCCCAGGGTTGTCAGGGTGCCAGTGGCTTGATCCACACCGTGCCCAGGGTTGTCAGGGTGCCAGTGGCTTGACCTACACAGTACCCAGGGTTGTCAGGGTGCCAGTGGCTTGAACCAGACAGTGCCTAGGGTTGTCAGGGTGCCAGTGGCTTGACCTGCACAGTACCCAGGGTTGTCAGGGTGCCAGTTACATAGTTACATAGTTTGTGAGGTTGAAAAAAGACACCAGTCCATCCAGTTCAACCTATGATGTGTGTGTGTTTGCTGTTAACCGTACATTGTATACCCCTGTATGTTGTGGTCTTTAAGGTGCCCATCTAATAGTTTTTTGAAACTATCGATGCTCCCTGCTGATAGGACTGCTTGTGGAAGAGAATCCCACATCCTTACTGCTCTGACAGTGAAGAACCCCTTACATATTTTAAGGTTAAACCGCTTCTCCTCTAGTTTTAGTGAGTGGCCACGTGTCTTATTGTATTCCCTTTCTATAAAAAGTTTGTTCCTTATGTTAGGGTCACCAGTACAGTATTTGTACATTGATATCATATCCCCCCTCAATCGTCTCTTCTCCAGAGAGAATAAGTTCAGTGCTTGTAGTCTTTCCTCATAGCCGATGCCCTCCATTCCCCTAATTATTTTTGTTGCCCTTCTCTGGACTCTTTCCAGTTCCAGCACATCCTTCCTGAGGACCGGTGCCCAGAACTGGACAGCATACTCCAGATGTGGCCGGACCAGAGTTATTTCTGGAGTGAATCCCCTTTTTTTACACATCCCAGTATTCTGTTGGCTTTGCTTGCAGCGGCTTGGCATTGCATGCCACTGCCAAGCCTGTTGTTCACCAGTACCCCCAGGTCCTTTTCCACCTTAGATTCACCCAAGGCCCCCCCCCCCCCAGGGAGTAGCTTGCTTTCGTGTTTCTGATGCCCAAGTGCATTACTTTACATTTTTCAACATTAAACCTCATCTGCCATGTAGTTGCCCACCACATTATTTTGTTCAGGTCCGCTTGTAAGGTTTACACATCCTGCATAGAAGATATTGGCATGCTTAGTTTAGTATCATCCGCAAATACTGAGATTGTACTAGATATCCCCTCCTCTAGATCATTTATGAATAAATTAAACAGGATTGGTCGCAGGACAGAACCTTGGGGGACCCCACTTTCCACACCCGCCCAATCCGAGTACTCCCCATTTATAACTACCCTCTGGACTCTCCCCTGGAGCCAGTTCTCTATCCAGGTACTCACCCTATGGCCCATACCTACCTTCCTTAGTTTGTACAGTAAGCGTTTGTGGAGAATGGTGTCAAAGGCCTTTGCAAAGTCCAGATATACCACATCCATACAAAATCAAATGTATAATAATAGCCCAATCTGTGCGTCTCAGTTCGTTATATCATACATTCAGCGGCGCTTCAGCACACACAATGTATGTGTGCAAGTATATTAGTCAGTTCCTGCAGTGCTTCAGAGCCTGCAAATGCAAACTAGTCCCAACTCCACAGGATGAGCAGTCACAGCCAGCAAAAAGATTTCTCCTCTGATGTTCAGCACCAGTGATTGTACACACAGTATCACTAATCCTTCACCACACCGACTGTGCACCCCTATGAAGTGGCCACTCACCAAATTACCCTTGAAATATTGCCTTTATGCATAAGCTGCATGAGCCCTTGCTTCTGGTCGGTCTGTCGTCTCTTGAGCACGTCCAGATCCTATCCGTCCACCAGGGGTCACTATCAGGCTGTATATCTCCTCAGTGCAATTTGTAAGCAAACGACATGAAGCAAGAGAGTAGTGTAATACTGTTTCGACTTTATTAGTTAAATAAAACTTCCCTCCCCTTCAGCGTATATGCTTACATTTCAATCACCCTTTGCACGCATATCATAGACACAGAGGCTTTGAAAGGTACCGCCGCTCGCCGTCCACGAGCTAGTCCCTGCTGTGGATTACAGCGCTCCTGCGGCTAACAGGCGAGATCCAGAACAACAGCGGTATCCTCCCTTCCTCTCCTCAGCAGCAGCGTACGTGCGTCCTGACCGGTTTCGTCTGGTAGACTTCAACAGAGGACTAACGTGCGCTGCTGCAATCAAGATTAATGTATGCAGCCGGAGGACCTCCCTCCCATCATGATTGGTTTACACCACTGATGGGTTCAAACACCTCTTCATTGCCATTACCTGGCCTGAAGGAAATTCAATATGGACATACCATAGAATCATTTTCTAAATACCGGTAAAACAAGATTAATCGATACAAAACAAAGTTTAATACCGCTATTAACTCTGTTATTACCGCAACCAGTATCTGAATGGGTATTCCCCGGGTTTGAATCACACAGAACCCCAGTTTTTTTTTTTTTTTTTTTTTTTTTTTTCAGATCGGCCATCTATGCCCTATCTGAGCATGTATGTTCAAAATTTCCAAACCTATCGATTTGTAAAAATTGGTCATGGAGTTCTTTCTACCCCTAATTCTACATGCCATCTTGCCCTATCCGGATGCATACATCTTAAGTACTACTAATATTTAAAACGGTTTTGCTAAAATCGATATAACCAAAATTTGACACAAAAATAAGCCTACAGCACCTGGTATTCCCAGGTGGAAAAAAAAACAAAAAAAAAACAAAAAAAAACAAAAAAAAAAAAACTGGGGTTCTGTGTGATTCAAACCCGGGGAATACCCATTCAGATACTGGTTGCGGTAATAAGAGAGTTAATAGCGGTATTAAATTTGTTTTGTATCGATTAATCTTGTTTTTCCGGTATTTAGAAAATGATTCTATGGTATGTCCATATTGAATTTACTTCAGGCCAGGTAATGGCAATGAAGAGGTGTTTGAACCCATCAGTGGTGTAAACCAATCATGATGGGAGGGAGGTCCTCCGGCTGCATACATTAATCTTGATTGCAGCAGCGCACGTTAGTCCTCTGTTGAAGTCTACCAGACGAAACCGGTCAGGACGCACGTACGCTGCTGCTGAGGAGACGAAGGGAGGATACCGCTGTTGTTCTGGATCTCGCCTGTTAGCCGCAGGAGCGCTGTAATCCACAGCAGGGACTAGCTCGTGGACGGCGAGCGGTGGTACCTTTCAAAGCCTCTGTGTCTATGATATGCGTGCAAAGGGTGATTGAAATGTACGCATATACGCTGAAGGGGAGGGAAGTTTTATTTAACTAATAAAGTCGAAACAGTATTACACTACTCTCTTGCTTCATGTCGTTTGCTTACAAATTGCACTGAGGAGATATACAGCCTGATAGTGACCCCTGGTGGACGGATAGGATCTGGACGTGCTCAAGAGACGACAGACCGACCAGAAGCAAGGGCTCATGCAGCTTATGCATAAAGGCGATATTTCAAGGGCAATTTGGTGAGTGGCCACTTCATAGGGGTGCACAGTCGGTGTGGTGAAGGATTAGTGATACTGTGTGTACAATCACTGGTGCTGAACATCAGAGGAGAAATCTTTTTGCTGGCTGTGACTGCTCATCCTGTGGAGTTGGGACTAGTTTGCATTTGCAGGCTCTGAAGCACTGCAGGAACTGACTAATATACTTGCACACATACATTGTGTGTGCTGAAGCGCCGCTGAATGTATGATATAACGAACTGAGACGCACAGATTGGGCTATTATTATACATTTGATTTTGCAAGTTTTACGTTTACAGTGGCAGCTAGTGCATTAAAAGGATGCACAGAGTGACATGTTTTACATGATTTTATCTACATGATTTTATCTACTATTTATTCATGATTTGAGTAGATATATTTATTTCTTTATACCTTTCACTGATTTATATATATATTTTAGCGCCGGGCGGGTGGTTGACGTTTTTTAGCATCAGTTACCTTTTACAATACCACATCCATAGGCTTACCTTTATCTAGGTGGCAGCTCACTTCATCATAGAAGGTTAATAGATTGGTTTGGCAAGAACGATTTTGCATGAATCCATGCTGATTACTACTAATACCGTTTTCATTACTAAAGTCTTGCATATGGACCCTTAACATCCCCTCCAAAATCTTGCAGACTACTGATGTTAGGCTGACCGGCCTATAGTTACCCGGGATATATCTCGGTCCTTTTTTAAATATTGGTACCACGTTGGCTTTTTTACAATCAGCTGGCACCATACCTGTCTGTAGACTATCCTTAAAGATCAAGAATATTGTCTCTCGTGTTCTATTTTAGCCGCCTTGATTTCATCTTAACATTTCTTATTACACTCTTTGTAATGCTTGAATGCTGCCAATGACCCCTCAGTCTTGTATTTTTTGAAGGCCTTTTCTTTAGTATTAATATGCATTTTTATGGTGGAGTTTAGCCACCCAGGGTTTAGTTTTGCTCTTTTAAATTTATTTCCCTTTGGAATGCACTGGCCAATCCCTTTGTTAAGTATGCTCTTGAAGCACTCCCATTTTTCCTCTGTGTTCTTTGTTCCCAGGGTTCTATCCCATTTGATTTTTTTCTAGCAGAGAGCGCAGTTTTGGGAAATTGGCTCTTTTGAAATTCAGTGTCCTTATATTAGCCTTGTGTTTCCTATTACTGTAATTAATACTGAAACTTATTGACCTATGGTCACTGTTTCCTACGTTTTTCTATATCCGTGATCAGGTCTGTATTGTTGGTAATCAGTAGGTCAAGTACCGCATTGTTTCTTGTCGGTGCATTCACCATCTGACCCATGAAATCGTCCTGCAAAACATTTAGGAACTGCCGAGCCTTGGCTGAGTGTGCGGTTCCTTCTGCTCAGTCTATATCTGGATAATTAAAGTCCCCCATTATAATGACATTTCCCATCCTTGCTGCCAATCCTATCTGTAAAAGGAGGTCAGCCTCCCCCTCCTCCCTCTGGTTGGGGGGCCTATAGCATAAGCCCAATATTACATTCCCTATAGTGCTTTCCCTTTTAAGTTCTACCCATAGGGATTCTGCTTCATCCATAGCTCCATTATTAATATCATGCCTCATATTTACGTGTACACTGTTCTTAATATACAGACATACCCCTCCCCCTTTTTTACCTTCTCTATCCCTGCGATAAAGGGAATACCCCTGAATGGTCGCCATCCAATCATGAGAGCCGTCGAACCAAGTCTCCGTTATCCCCACAAAATCTAAGTCCTCGTCATACATCTGCAGCTCCAGCTCTCCCATCTTGTTTGCCAGGCTTCTGGCATTGGTATACAAACCTCGTAATTTTGACCGGTTGCATACTATATCCTCGTTTGATGTTGTTTTTAGGCTGCTCTTCTGATTTTTCCCCATACCCACCTTGGATTTAGGTACTCTAAACACCCTACCACTAATGTCCCCATTTGTGTCCTCTGAATCTTGCTCCCCGCTGGCTAATTCTACATCTGTACCCCCCCTTCCATCACCTAGTTTAAAAGCCCCTCTAACTTTTTGGCCATCCTCTCACCCAGTACAATTGCACCCTCCCCATTTAGGTGCAATCTGTCCCTACCAAAAAGCCGGTGGCCGACTGAGAAGTCGGCCCAGTTCTCCAGGAACCCGAAACCCTCCAGTCCTTACTACACCAGCTCCTTAGCCACTTGTTAACTTCCCTAATCTCCCGCTGCCTCTCAGTTGCTTGACCTGCACAGTGCCCAGGTTTGTCAGGGTGCCAGTGGCTTGACCAGCACAGTGTCCAGAGTTGTAATTCTACAAAGTAAAAACCTGTGGCAATTTGTTGCCATTTTTAACCATTTTGCCAAGGTACCCCTGAAGAACCCAGGAGGCACACCAGGGTGCCATGGCACCCTGGTTGAAAAAGGCTAACTTAGAGGAAGTACACTTCCATAGGTTATTTGTACCCATAGGTAAGCCTATGATTAGGACTGGGGTCTTCAAACTATGGCCCTCCAGTTGTTCAGGAACTACAATTCCCATCATGCCTAGTCATGGCTGTGAATGTCAGAGTTTTACAATGTGTCACGGGATGTGTAGTTTCGCAACAGCTGGAGGACCGTAGTTTGAGGATCCCTGTTTTAGGAGTTTATGCATGCGCTGTGAAGGAATGGCCACCCATGCCGTTTCTTCAGAGCCCTGTGCCATGACCAGCGGCAACTGCAATGCATGCGCGGGAGTGACGTCACATGGCTCCGGCCAGTCACACATCCAAAGTCCACGGAACCAAAAGGAAGACGGGTGAAGATGGATGCGGTGACAATGTGAGCTTTGTTTGCAGGTAAGTTTCACATAATGTGCTAGTATGCGATGCATACTAGCATATTATGCCTTTACTTTAGAGGTCAAAAAAATAAATAAATATAAGGCACTTATACCCAAGCATATCTAGCTTGAGAAAGGAGCACGTCTGTCAGTCACATCGGCAGAGCACACACTCGGAAACGCGTTTTCGGTAATTTACGGTGATGTCACATGCACGGCGCTGCATTCCACGTGCATTCCAGCCCTCCATCTCGGTACAGGATACATGCCAAGTCGGCGTTCAGTACCCATACAAGACCCACAGGAGCCACAGTGGAACATTGCACCCCACATTGAGCAACTCACCATCGTGAACAGAGATACACCTCTGATGTGCCTGTTTTCTGATACTCAGATGTGAATGTTTTTATACTTTGTCATCAAATGCTACACAGTTTTTACTCACAGAGCCCTTGTCATGTACCTGGTGGAGATCAAGCTGGGGAGGGTCTTCTCTTGCACCTCCTGCCCAACGCCACTGGTGGTGGTGACAGGAAGTGTGAGGACACAGAGTGGCACAAGGGGCCGATGTAGCGGGCAGCGCCAGCTGTTGATTGCAGGATGCAGATGACCATGGATCACCAGACAGGAGCCAGAGTTCGGGACACAGTGACGCCTGATCAGCAGACAGGAGTGAAGCCAGGACACAAGCCAAAGAATCATCAACAGCCAGGCAGCGAGGTGCAGGAACTTAAATGAATGTAAACCTGATTCATGAAAGTTGACCTGGGCACATCTATCTGTAGTGTTTACCTATCTCTCTCCAAAGCCCTAAGTCCCGTGTCTTTCAGCTACTCCAGAATTCTGTTATCAGCATGATAACTTCTGACAAGTTCTCAGATATGGGAGATAAAAGCAGCTGGAAATGTGTGCGGGGATGGGTGCTATAAATAGATTAGCAGAGAGCTGGTTTATTCACAGCACAGCTCTGCAAATATCTTCGATCCTCCGCCTATGTGGTGGTGGTGGTGGTGGGGGAGGGGGGTGTGCCTTTCCTCCAATCAGCTGTCACACAGTGTATGCCAGGACTCCTCTCCCACAGCTGAAACAGGAAGAAAAAAAATCTAACAAGATGTGCACTTTCTAAACAGTATATAATGCTTGAGACAGCAGACATACAAATAAAAGGAATGTAGGGAGATTTGTTTAATCTCTGTGTATCATCTGAGGCCGTTTACTTCACTGGGTATATGCGAGGGTGTACATCCACTTTAAAGCATGAGCAGAGTCAGGGTATATACAGGTGCATCTCATAAAATTAGAATATCACCAAAAAGTTAATTTATTTCAGTAATTAAATTCAAAAAGTGAAACACATATACAGTGGGTACGGAAAGTATTCAGACCCCCTTAAATTTTTCACTCTTTGTTATATTGCAGCCATTTGCTAAAATCATTTAGGTTCATTCTTCTTCCTCATGAATGTACACATAGCACCCCATACTGACAGAAAAACACAGAATTGTTGACATTGTTGCAGATTTATTAAAAAAGAAAAAACTGAAATATCACATGGTCCTAAGTATTCAGACCCTTTGCTGTGACACTCATATATTTAACTCAGGTGCTTTCCATTTCTTCTGATCATCCTTGAGATGGTTCTACACCTTCATTTGAGTCCAGCTGTGTTTGATTATACTGATTGGACTTGATTAGGAAAGCCACACACCTGTCTATATAAGACCTTCCAGATCACAATGCATGTCAGAGCAAATGAGAATCATGAGGTCAAAGGAACTGCCTGAAGAGCTCAGAGACAGAATTGTGGCAAGGCACAGATCTGGCCAAGGTTACAAAAAGATTTCTGCTGCACTTAAGGTTCCTAAGAGCACAGTGGCCTCCATAATCCTCAAATGGAAGACGTTTGGGACGACCAGAACCCTTCCTAGAGCTGGCCATCCGGCCAAACTGAGCTATCAGGGGAGAAGAGCCTTGGTGAGAGAGGTAAAGAAGAACCCAAAGATCACTGTGGCTGAGCTCCAGAGATGCAGTCAGGAGATGGGAGAAAGTTGTAGAAAGTCAACCATCACTGCAGCCCTCCACCAGTCGGGGCTTTATGGCAGAGTGGCCCAACGGAAGCCTCTCCTCAGTGTAAGACACATGAAAGCCCGCATTGAGTTTGCTAAAAAAACACCTGAAGGACTCCAAGATGGTGAGAAATAAGATTCTCTGGTCTGATGAGACCAAAATAGAACTTTTTGGCCTTAATTCTAAGCGGTATGTGTGGAGAAAACCAGGCACTGCTCATCACCTGTCCAATACAGTCCCAACAGTGAAGCATGGTGGTGGCAGCATCATGCTGTGGGGGTGTTTTTCAGCTGCAGGGACAGGACGACTGGTTGCAATCGAGGGAAAGATGAATGCGGCCAAGTACAGGGATATCCTGGACAAAAACCTTCTCCAGAGTGCTCTGGACCTCAGACTGGGCCGAAGGTTTACCTTCCAAAAAGACAATGACCCTAAGCACACAGCTAAAATAATGAAGGAGTGGCTTCACAACAACTCCATGACTGTTCTTGAATGGCCCAGCCAGAGCCCTGACTTAAACCCAATTGAGCATCTCTGGAGAGACCTAAAAATGGCTGTCCACCAACGTTTACCATCCAACCTGACAGAACTGGAGAGCATCTACAAGGAGGAATGGCAGAGGATCCCCAAATCCAGGTGTGAAAGACTTGTTGCATCTTTCCCAAAAAGACTCCTGGCTGTATTAGATCAGAAGGGGGCTTCTACTAAATACTGAGCAAAGGGTCTGAATACTTAGGACCATGTGATATTTCAGTTTTTCTTTTTTAATAAATCTGCAACAATGTCAACAATTCTGTGTTTTTCTGTCAGTATGGGGTGCTATGTGTACATTCATGAGGAAGAAGAATGAACTTAAATGATTTTAGCAAATGGCTGCAATATAACAAAGAGTGAAAAATTTAAGGGGGTCTGAATACTTTCCGTACCCACTGTATTTTATATAGATGCGTTACACACAGAGTGATATATTTCAAGCATTTCTTTTTACAGCTAGTGATAACTCAAAATTCAGTATTTCAGAAAATTTGAATATAGCATAAGACCAATAAAAAAAAAAAGAAAAAGATTTTTAATACAGAAATGTTGGCTTACTAAAAAGTCTGTCCATGTACAGTATAGTATGCACTCAGTACTTGGTTGGGGCTCCTTTTGCTTGAATTACTGCATCATTGCAGTGTGGCATGGAGGCGATCAGCTTGTGGCACTGCTGAGGTGTTATGGAAGCCCAGGTTGCTTTGATAGCGGCCTTCAGCTCACCTGCATTGTTGGGTCTGGTGTCTCTCATCTTCCTCTTGACAATATCCCACAGACTCTCTATGGGGCTTAGGTCAGGCGAGTTTGCTGGCCAATCAAGCACAGTGATACCATGATCATGTGACCAGGTATTGTTAGTTTTGGCAGTGTGGGCGGTGCCAAGTCCTTCTGGAAAATTACATCAGCATCTTCATAAAGCTGGTCAGCAGAGGGAAGCATGAAGTGCTCTAGAATTTCCTTGTAGAGGGCTGCAGTGACTTTGGACTTGATAAAACACAGTGGACCAACAACAGCAGATGACATGGCTCCCCAAATCATCACTGACTGGGGAAAATGTTGCTTTTCTTTTGGAAATCAAGGTCCAGTGTGAAGTTCCCACAGTCAGTGATGATTTGGGGATTATTATATTATTACATTATTAATTTTGCTTTTTTTCTTATTTTTACACTGTCCCTTTCATTTTTTATTTAATTACTTTTATTGTTATCACATGGGATGCAAATATCCCCCTGTAATAGCAATAGGTAGTAAAAAGTACTCTTTTTTGAAAAATCCTGGGGTCTATTAGACTCTAGCTCTCTCTCTCTCTGCCATTAAAACATCTGACCACACCAACATTGGTGTGACAAGATGCTTTCCCAATTTAAAAATGACGCTGTTTATATCAGGCGAAACTGAAGTTATAAAATGCTTGTAGCTTCTAGTTTCTTAGGCCATAGAGATGATTGGAGCCATTCTGGTCTCTGATCAGCTCTATGGTCATCTGGCGGAACCACCGGATGCCTTCTCGGGTTCCCCAGGTGGGACAGGAGAGCCAGAGAAAACCGCAGAAGGCAGAAATTTCAGGAAAAAAGCTGAAATTTAAAATAAACAGCTTTGAACTCAGAACATTTTTTTAAATCAAATTCAGTCTCACCAGTGCCCATGAATGCAGCCTCGCCAGCGTAGTGTCCATCATTGCAGCCTCGCCAGCCTAGTGTCCATCATTGCAGCCTTGCCAGTGTAGTGTCCATCATTGCAGCCTAGCCAGCGCAGTGTCCATCAATGCAGCCTCGCCAGCGCAGTGTCCATCATTGCAGCCTAGCCAGCGCAGTGTCCATCATTGCAGAATCACCAGAGCAGTGCCCATACCCCATACATGCAGCCTCGCCAGCGCAATACCCATAATTAGAGCCTCGCCAGCGCAGTGCCCATACATGCAGCCACGCCAGCGCAGTGCCAGTAATTGCAGCCTCACCAGCGCAGTGCCAGTAGTTGCAGCCTCACCAGCGCAGTGCCAGTAATTGCAGCCTCGCCAGCGCCATTGATTCTATCTGGATCACTTTTTAAAAAGTCAAGGAAGCAGCGCCGGTAGGTAGAAGGGGGCGGGCGGGGCCGAGGAGAAGGAAGGACACGCTGTTATCGGAAGTCCCGGCGCCTATGATAGACGTCGGCATAGGAGGCGGGACTTCCGATGACAGCGCATCCTTCCTTCTCCTCGGCCCCGCCCGCCCCCTTCTACCTCTCGGCGCTGCTTCCTGGACTTTTTTTTTTTTTTTTTCATATCGGCGTATAACACGCACTGCTGCTTTTCCTCCATTTTAAGGAGGAAAAAGTGCGTGTTATACGCCGATAAATATAGTAATTGTAAGAAGAAAAAAAAATCACACCAAAATGCCATGCCCGAAAAGTGGCATCATTTATCTACACCCACTGTGTGCTGCAATGCACTATGCACACCACAGGTCACCATCTCCCTGCTAAGGGTCCCAGGGCAGTAATTTGCCCAGGGGCCCATGATGCTGGTAAGGTGGCACTGACAATGAGAGGCTCCTCATTTCTTTTTTGGGTCACCAGTTTTAAATCTTCTGCCTTTCTGCACGTTCATGAGCGTCATGCCCTTTCATGTAGGCCTAATGCATTAATGTTGCATTATAGTGGCAGCCATCTTTAAACCTGGGGGCCCCATGATCTCCTGTTGCCCGGGGGCCCCATGAGTTGTCATTCCGTCCCTGATCGTGGACCGCATTTCCACTTCTTCAGAAGCAGGCGTATGATGCATATCTGTAAAAATACATGAGTGTATAGAAAAAAATGCCAATATAATCTGATGGATAGAATGGGGAGGGGGAGGGAAGAAAAGTCACGTCACCAATCAACTTACAATGCAGCTCAACTTAAAAAGGTATGGCCATGGCCGCTGTTAGAAATCATGGGGCCCCGTACAGCCTACCTGACAGGGGCCCCCCCTCAATCCCGCACTTGACCCCACCCCTGACCCCATGCTGTCAAGGGGGGGGGGGGGGTAAATCCAGGAAACTGATGGCAGGGGCATGTTACTGTACATATTCCAGACAATGTAACGTGTTCCAAATGATGAACTCATCCTTTTATAATCATTTTTATTCTAAACGTATTACACATAATATAAAGCAGCAGAGATGTCTTATTTTAGAACTTTTTTACAACAACTAATTGGGATGCGCTCAGGTGTGTTCGGACCTTAGTCTGAATCCTCCTTAACTGTCCTGCCAGGAAGCTTTCACAGCGCCCCACCAATAATAATTGGAGCTGAATGGGACAGATCTCAGTGTTTTGATGTCCATGCCTGTTCAGTGTGTGTCTGCATACAGTATGGGCTTGTGGTGGCTTTATGGGTGGCAAGATGTTAATGGACTTGTGTCCATTTGTATCAGGCTAACTCTGATCTGTCACATTTAGGACACAGACCTTTTAAACATTTTTTTGGACCTGAATGGACACAGAGGTAGGTGGGTATAAACGGACTCAAGCCCATTTACATCTGGACTCCCCAAACCTACACAGAGCTTTCCATCAAGTCCGCAGGAAAAACAGACGGACTTAATTGGAAGGCTGGGGTGAAAGGTTCTTAACCACATAACGACCGCTCACATTGCTGCTACTGCGGCAATGTGGCTCGTTATCATCCAGCGACGTAGACCTACGTCGCTGGACCCCCCCCCCCTTGTGGGCGGCGTGCGCGCCGCCGGAGGCTTACCCCCGCTGTTTTCAGTCACAGCGGGAGTCGGGCCAGGGGAGGAGCGGCGGTGATCACCGCTGCTCTTCCCCGATCGTCAGGGAATCAAGTGTGGAGATCCGCCCGCTTGTGTAAACAAAGCGGGCGGATCTCCTAAGTGACAGGCAGGGTCAGATTGCAGGGTTCAGCATAGCTGAACCTGCGATCTGTCCCTGTGTCACTCAGTCACCTCCCCCCACACACGTGAGTAAGCACCAGGCATACATTAACCCCTCCCTCTCCAATAAAATTAACCCCTTCCCTGCCAGTGTCATTTTTACAGTAACAGTGCATATTTATAGTCACTGGTACCCCCAAAAGTGTCAAAAATGTCAGTCAGGGGTCAGATCTGTCCGCCGCAATGTCGCAGTCCCGCAAAAAAAATCGCAGATCGCCGCCATTACTCTTTAAAAAAAAAACACCAAAAATGACAGAAATCTTTCCCTTAGTTAGTAAACGCAATAACTTTTGTGAAAACCAATCAAAATATGCTTATTGCAATTTTTTTTACCAAAAATGTGTAGCAGAAAACAAATTGGCCAAAAATAATAAAAAATTTAGATTTTTACATTTTTTTGTGGGGAATTTCATATAAAAAAATGTGAAAAACATTGTTATTTTTTCAAAATTTTCGCTCTTTTTTTGTTTATAGCGCAAAAAGTAAAAATCGCACAAATACCACCAAAAGAAAGCTCTGTTTGTGAGAAAAAAAGGACGTAAATTTTGTTCGGGTACGGCGTTGCATGACCGCGCAATTGTCAGTTAAATTTGCACAGGGCCGAATCGCAAAAAGTGGCCTGGACGTAAGACAGCAAAATCCTCGGGTGGTAAAGTGGTTAAAATGAAGTGGTTTGGGGGTGGCGAAAATGCAGCTCAATGCAATGAGGTGTTGGTATGTGGCGCTACCTGCTCAAGGGGAATAGGAGGAAAGTGCCTTGGTGCACAGATTGTGTGTATGTATAAGCTAAGATTGTTTAAAAACGTAATTGTCCACACAAAAAAACAATCACCATATTGTAGTAAACATCAGCATTTATACAAAATTATATAAAATTGTATAAAAGTGCAGCTGGGTCTGGCAGGCTCTAAATCATCAGCATTGCTCAGACTGCCCAGTAAAGTCCTTCCTCCAGTATATGTTGTTGAGGATTTGTGTCCTCAAATCCTCAACAACATATACTGGAGGAAGGACTGAGCAATGCTGATGATTTAGAGCCTGCAAGACCCAGCGGATGCCCAGGAGGGGGACTTATAGCTACTGAGGCAACAACCCCCCCCCCCCCCCCCAGACATCCAATAAGGGACCCTTTGCAAACGGGACCAGAAACTGAGTATACATAGCCTGCACCCCTGTTGAAAGGGGAGTTCCGTGTGGTGAGTGCAATACCTAGTGGGGGGCCACGGGTAAACGTACTGGAACACCTGCACGGGACCCGTTTGTTTTATCACCGGGAGTAACTGGAAGCCCCACTGTCTAGCACTAAGAACTAGAGATTTTTCCATCATTTCTCTATGCTAATACTTGGTCTGCACTATTTGCACTCATTATAATTTATCACAATACCCCCCGGGAAGTAGGGTATCATCCAGCACTGGTGTTTACTAATTTAAGCAACAGAGTATTTATTTAATTTTATTTTGCACAGTGAGCACATGCAATATCATTTTCTAATAAAGCTGTTTTTCTGAGCAGCACAGTATATGAGCACCAATATCAATTTTGCCATCAGTTGAGCAGCAGCACTTGCACCAAGCACGAAACACTTTCATAGGGGTGTAAACAGACACCCAGCAAGCTAACATTTCTCTTCACTTAGCACTGTGCTCTTTTATACAATTTTATATAATTTTGTATTAATGCTTATGTTTACTACAATATGGTGATTGTTTTTTTGTGGACAATTACGTTTTTAAACAATCTTAGCTTATACATCAGGGGTGGGGAACCTTTTTTCTGCCAAGGGCCATTTGGGTATTTATAAAACCATTCGGGGGCCGTACATATTATTACCATTAGCCTGTTATATTTGGTCAAACATTTAATTAACTCATCCCTAATGTGATGGCTGCAACTGCTTCTCTTTGGTGAGGTGTGTGATGTTAGCTGGTATTGATGATGTCGCTACTCGCAACAGGTTTTCCAGGTTTGCGTCGGTCAGTCTGGAGCGCAGTCGACTTTTTTGTGTTGGTAAGTTTTGAAAAGAACTGCTGGCTGGTACTGCTGGTGGGTACAGCTGGCTGCTACTGCTGTGGGTACTGCTGGCTCAGGCTGGCACTGCTGGCTTGTACTGTGCTGTAAGTACTGCTGGATGGTACTGCTGGCTCAGGCTGATACTGCTGTGGGTATTGCTGGCTGGTATTGCTGTGGGTACTGCTGGCTCAGGCTGGTACTGATGGCTGGTACTGTGCTGTGGGTACTGCTGGCTGGTACTGCTCGCTGGTACTGCTGGCTCAGGCGGGTACTGCTGTGGGTACTGCTGGCTCAGGCTGATACTGCTGGCATGTACTGCTGGCTGGTATTGCTGTGGGTACTGCTGGCTGGTACTGTGCTGTAGGTACTGCTGACTGGTACTGTTGTAGGTACTGCTGACTCTGGCTGGTACTGCTGGCTCTGGCTGGTACTGCTGGCTCTGCTGTGGGTACTGCTGGTTATAGCTGGTACTGCTGTGTGTACTGCTGGTACTGCTGTGAGTACTGCTGGCTCTGGCTGGTACTGCTGGTTCTGGCTGGTACTGCTGGCTCTGGCTGGTACTGCTGTGTGTGCTGCTGGCGGGAAATGCTGGCTAGGAGAAGTGTAGCAGCGCCACGCTGGAGGAAGAGGTGATGTTTCCTGTATTGGTCACAGGCGGAGTGCATTTGATATCACTCCGCCTGTGACTCACTCAGACTGTCATAACGGAGCAGGAACTATACAGGACGCATCGGTTCCATTCTGACAGATCAGCTGAGAGACACAGACTCAGCTGCATGGGGGGCCGGACCAGATGACTTCGGGGGCCGCATACGGCCCCCGAACCGTAGGTTCCCCACCCCTGTTATACATACACACAATCTGTGCACCAAGTCACTTTACTCCTATTCCCCTTGAGCAGGTAGCGCATTTATCTTTGTACTCTAAATCTTTTGGGGTAGGTTGGTGGCAGCTTACACCTGACTATCTTACCCAGGTCCTCCCATAGCGCTGGTCACACCCAGTTTTTACAAAAATGCAGCTCAGCTGAGTGTTTTTACTGCCCCCCCCCCAAACAAATGTGTAAAGTAGCATCTACCTGTGCTTATGATGATGATCATCATCATGAATATTTTGATCACAGCAGAGCAGGTTCTCTATGACTCTCTCAGTGTCACATGGCTGTTGGGTGCTGACTTTGTTAACTTATGGCTGTACTGCGTGTTACAGACTATACCACAGTACAGACATAAGAAAGTTAGCACCTAACAGCCGTGAGAGCAATAGAGAACCTGATCTGCTGTGATAAAAATCATGATGATGATCAGGGCTTTATTTCAGCGGGAACGCAGTTCCGGCACCTCCAGCAATAAATGTATGTAATGGCAAGGGGTGCTGGGGTGTGCTACAGGATCTATTGATGTTGGCTACTTGGGATTTATTGTCATTGGAGGGAATCTATTTTTACCTGAGGGGGAGGTCTCTTGTTGCTTTGGGAAATCTATTGTTGCTGGAGGTGGCTCTTCTGTTGCTGGGGGTTAGTTTTTGCTGGGAGGGGGTCTGGAGAGTCTACTGTTGCTGGCTGCAGGTGGGATCTGTTTTTGCTGCCGGGGGTCTATTGTTCCTGGGGGGGGGGTATTTTGCTGCAGGTGGTCCATTGTTGCCGGGGGAATCCATTGTTCCTGGCTGCAGGGGATCTATTTTACTGCTTTTCTTGTTATCGTTAACCACTTGCCGATCGCCGCAAGTACATATACTGCGGCGGTCAGCCCCTCACAGGCAAAGTGACGTAGGGCTACGTCACTAGCCTGTGAGGCTCTGGTGAGCGAGCGAGCGCCGCCGGATGCGCGCTCCTGCTCCCGCTCAGTCACGGACCCCCCCCCGCGCATGTGCCTGGCGGACCCGATGTCCGCCGGGCACTCGCGATCGTCCGTTACACCGGGAGAAAGGCAGGCGGCTAATGTAAACAAAGCTGCCTGTCATTCTCCCCTGTGTAAGAATGGTGATCATACGGTTCTGCTATGTAGGACCGTTGATCACTGTTCTTACACCTCAAGCCACAACCAATCACTGTTAGAAGCACGCCCCTAGGGACACACTTAACCCCTCCCTCTCAAAAAAAGTTAACCCCTTCACTGCCGGTGTCATTTTTTACAGTAACAGTGCATATGTATAGCACTGATTACTGTAGTAATGTCACTGGTAACCCCAAAAGTGTCAAAAATGTCAGTCAAGGGTCCGATCTGTCTGCCGCAATGTCGCAGTACCGCAAAAAAAATCGCAGATCGCCGCCATTACGCGTTAAAAAGAAAAACAACAATAATGACAAAAATCTTTCCCTTAGTTAGTAAACGCAATAACTTTTGCGCAAACCAATCAAAATACGCTTTTTGCGATTTTTTTTTTACCAAACATATGTAGCATAAAACAAATTGGCCTAAAATGTTAAAAAATTTTGATTTTTACATTTTTTTTTTTTGGAATTTCATATATAAAAATGTGAAAAATAGCGTAAATTTTGCAAAAATAACAATATTTTTTTGTTTATAGCGCAAAAAGTAAAAATCGCACAGGTGATCAAATACCACCAAAAGAAAACGCTGTTTGTGGGAAAAAAGGACATCAAATTCGTTTGGGTACATTGTCCGTTAAAGTCACGCAGTGACGAATCGCAAAATAGGCCCTGGTCAGGAAGGGGGTAAAATCTTCCGGGGCTTAAGTGGTTAAGTTATGGCTGTACTGCATGTTACAGACTATACCACAGTACAGACATAAGAAAGTTAGCACCTAACAGCCATGAGAGCAATAGAGGACCTGATCTGCTGTGATAAAAATCATGATGATGATGATCATTAGCACACAGCAGGGAGTCTGAGGACTGCACTTTCTTGAGTAGCCTATGTAAGCTGTCAGTGTGTCATGTGCAGGGGACTGCTTGCCTGTGCACTGCCTCCAGAAGTACTCCTGCTGTCTTCTCAGCCACCTCAGTGATCGTTCTCTCCCTGGGGCTGCAGCACCGGCACTTTCTGAGGCAGTGAAGTGGCTCCACAATAGAATCCATCTGCCAGGGAAGGGATACAGTGGGGGTGCATGGGTGAAGAGCAGCATGTGGAAAATGGAGAAAAAGTCCCTCCTCTACTTTCACATCCTGGTCCCCTCTTTTGACCTGAGGGGGCCAGGAAATTACTATATTCCCTGTTTATCAGGTGGGTGTAGGGCTGTGGCTTAAAAAGTCCTATTTTTTTTATAGCTAGAAATTAACTGTAAAGCTACCCGGGCCCCCCTGTGGAGTTTATGAGCTCCGGGCCCAGTACAACAGGGCTGGCTGTACTGCCTTATCAGTGGCCCTGCGTATGGTGTTGAACTTTGGATATGGCCATGGATGTCCCAACCTCTTCCTTTTAATTACTGAACAGGGATGGAGGCGCATGATATTTTGATCATGGCTTCGTTTAAAGTCCCACATTCCCCTTCCCATTCATTACAATTAGGGATGGAGAGGCATGACTACAGCTGGCATGTATTTTCTTGCATATTCTTTGACTGTATTTGATGGCACAACTTCCCCAGCTATCACCAATGCGCGAACCGCCCCCTTCAGGGTGGTCTATGTTTACTCATCATGCATCAGTTTATATCCTTATGTATTTTGATTTTGTTTTTCAGTATGTCATTGTTTTTTTTGTTTTCCTGTTTTTTATTCACATCCTCATGGGCTTGTGTCGTTGGTTGGGCTGTCTGCTGTCCTTCTCTGGGAGCTGCGATGCGTACTGGTACTCTTCCCCTTCTCCCCCTGCCTTTTTGGCATGGGAGTTCGGGTGGATGTCCCCTACGCATCGGCGCCAAGCCTCGCGCTGATTGTGTGACGCTATATTAGGGCCTCACCTGCCGGCTGTGTCTTCCATCCACAGCGTGCTATAGGCGTCCTCTTTGGCGGTATACACCATCTGGTGTCCGCCGTCCGATGAGAGATGCCTTCTCTTTAGCACACTAGCGTGACGCTGGGGGCGTTTGATGGGCGGCTTGGTATGTATGTAGTACACATGTACAGAGTCTTTGGGCTTGGTTTTTTCATCTTCCATTTCAGTAAATTTCCCACTCATCCGTCACCACCTTATGGTGTGTGTCTTTGGAATCTTTCTTTCCTTCTTTTTTCATCAGTTTTTCTGTTTTCCCTCTCTTCTTCTCTTTTGGCACATCACTGTGTCATTCACTATTGCTGGTTACACTGATCCATTGATCCCTACCCACTCCCCGTTTTCTTCTGGTTCGGGGCACTTGTTCACCTTTATTCACTGTTCCCTTCCACTCAGCGTATGAACCTTTATTCTTAGATACTGCTATTATGATAATATGATATATGATTATGATAATAGCACCCTGCACTCCATTGAGTATACACATTTATTTATTTTTGACAGGTATCTCACACGTTGTTATTTACATTTCCACAAATACTCATTTCAAGCCCATTTGCCTCTGGGTGTGTGGTGTGCCTGCCCGGGTCACCCGCTTTGCGCTCCCTCAGCTCCCGTGTTGGACATCCATGTCCATATCCAACGTTCAACTTCATACCTTTTTAGGTTGAGCTGCATTGTAAGTTGATTGGGGGACGTGACTTTCCTTCTCTCCTGTGACTCCTGTTGGCTGGGGGGCTCTTGGAACCCAGATTACTTTAGAGAGGCCAGGAAACTCCTTGTTCAGCTTCCCCGGTGCATTTTATGTGTAAGTCACCCTGTGTCTATTAGGGGCACAGGGTGACCAAGAACCCCAGTGGGGTCTGCACTAATCAGACTCGCTGTACAACCACACCGGACTCAGCATTTCCTGTTACCCTGGTTATCCTGGGTTCTATATGTGTGGTTTGTGTTGAAAGAGTGAAGGGCCTCTTTCACTTGGGACAATAATATTTCTGGACAGGTCCCTCAGGAAATATATGAAGATGAACGGCTTGACTGACAGTTTGCTAGAATATTGCAGGAGTGTCTCATAGACCCTTGCTAGATGGTGGGGTGGGGTTTGTTATTGTTAAGTACCTGTATTGCATTGTTCTATTGTTTCTGTCTGCCTTAAGATCAACCTATTATGGGATGTATATGTGTATGTGGATTGGCTGCTAAGGGGGAGGGGGGGTTGTCCCAAAGTGTATATCTCTTTGTGCCTGTGTTTGAATAAACAGTTTTATTCTGGTTCTCTCCAAAACTGTTACTGTCGAGTTCTTGGGGTAACTATAGCCAGATTCACGGATCTCGTGTTCCAGAGCTTAGGAAGCAGCTTCCCAGTCGGGGTGTCTGGAGTCCGTAACACCTACCCTCTCCCCCTCCCTATTTTATCCATCAGATTATATTGGCATTTTTTCTATACACTCATGTATTTTTACAGATACACATTTTTTCTATACACTCATGTATTTTTACAGATACTTATCATACGTCTGCTCCTGAAGAAGGGGAAATGTGGTCCACGATACGCGTTGAGCCTGGTTGATGCAACCATTATACTATTTAGTGATCACAAATCGAATGTATCTATGCAATTGTGCGATGTTGGTTTCTATACAACCTGTACTTGGGAATCACTTATCAGCTCATATTTGCTTTTCTTTTATACTTTACATTTTGTAAACTCCATGTACTATGTACAACTCTATGTACTATATGTACTCATATGCAACAATAAATGTATCACGACCAATAGTGAATGGTATAGGGTCGGTAAATGCCAGGCTTGGCCAATATTTGGACAAGTTCTTGCAATTGAGTGTAACTCGTACTAGGGCGTTTTTGAAGGATACAGGGGATCTCTTATTGTCGCTGGATGACAGGGGCGTACCAAGGGGTTGGCCAGATTGGCGCCCGCCAGGGGCGCAGGCTGAGGAGGGGCGCAAAAAATTTGGCAGCGTGCGCCTCCAATGCTGGAGCCATGTGTCCAATCCAGGAGGCAATGCGGAGCTCTCTGGACCTCTGTCCGCCCACACATGCGGCCGGTCAGCAGTCACATGACCGTGACATCATCAATCGGCTCCAGCTCGGCGGCAGGCTGGGGATGGGGACTGCACTGGGGCTGTCAGAGGAGCCCATACTGCCGCTCAGCACGGTGAGACTCCTTCAACCTCCTCTCCACTCCCAGGCAAAGCTGACTGGGGGACCCCCCCTCTCTCTGTCACCCCCCTCTCTCTCTCTCACTCTGTCACCCCCCCTCTCTCTCTCTGTCACCCCCCCTCTCTCTCTCTTTGTAACCCCCTCTCTCTCTCTCTGTCACCCCCTCTCTCTCTCTGTCACCCCCCCTCTCTCTCTCTCTCTGTCACCCTCTCTCTCTGTCACCCATCCTCTCTCTCTCTCTGTCACCCCCCTCTCTCTCTCTCTGTCACCCCCTTCTCTTTCTCTCTCTGTCACCCCCTCTCTCTCTGTCACCCCCTCTCTCTCTTTCTGTAACCCCCTTCTCTCTCTGTCACCCCCCCTCTCTCTCTGTCACCCCCCCTCTCTCTCTCTGTCACGCCCCTCTCTCTTTCTCTCTCTGTCACCCGTCTCTCTCTCTGTCACCCCCCCTCTCTGTCACGCCCCTCTCTCTCTCTCGCTGTCACCCTTCTCTCTTTTGCTGTTACCCCCCTCTCTCTCTCTCTGTCACCCACTCTCTCTTGGTCACCCCTCTCTCTCTCTCTGTCACCCCCCCCCCCGCTCTCTCTTTCTCTCTGTAAGCCCCCCTCTCTCTGTAAAACCTCCCTATCTCTTTTGGGGGGGGGGTGCCGATACAGTGCCTCGCCAAGGGCGCTGGAGACCCTAGGTACGCCTCTGCTGGATGATGTGGTTTTGGGGGATGACTCGTCTGCCTTTTTGGTCACCGACGTGTCGTCCCTTTAGGCCATCATCCAGCATGATGATGCTTTCTAGCCCTAAATTGGGCCCTGAGTAAGCGGGATGAATTACCGCTGGAACAAAAGGTCTTTATACGGAGAGCTCTTGACTTTTGTTTAATTCATAATTACTTCTGGTATCAGAGTCGTTTTTATAGCCAGAGGACCGGAGTCACGATGGGCGCCAAATTTGCCCCGTCTAGCAAATATTTTTTTTCAGAATGGGAGGACAAATTTGTCTTCAATGAAAGCGGACCAGAATTTAAGTTTTATCGGCGCTTCATTGATGATATAATCTTTATTTGGGATGGCTCTGAGCACCGGTTATTGGCCTTCATGGAACACTTGAACTTGAATCGGAATAATATTAGACTCAAGTTCCAGTGGAGCCAGAAAGAGATCCATTTCCTAGATGTGCTAATAAGGAGAGAAGGGAGCGTATTAACCACGAAAGTGTTCTTTAAGCCGACTGATGGCAATAGCTATCTTGCGATACAAAGCGGCCATCACCCGAATTGGCTTAAAAATATACCTAGAGGCCAATTTAAGCGAGTGAGGCAAAATTGCACATCTACTAATGACTACAGTATATTGAACATGCTGGAGTCCTAAAGGAAAGATTTTTGGTCAAAGGTTATAAGGAGGCCATCCTAGATAGGGAAATCAAACAAATTTTGGATGCACCAAGACCTCTGGGCCCACGAGTCACACCTGATATGAAGGGTACTGATCCTAAACAATGGAGTTTTTGTCCGATTTCTCAAATGACTATAGGAAGTTAGAGTCTATTTTCAGGCAACACTGGCCCATTCTCCTTATGGATAGGACCTTGGGGCCTGTTTTGCCTGATACACCTTCTTTTATTTACAGGAAGGCCCCAAATTTTGATACATTTTCTGTCCCAGCCATCAATAAATGCTTCAAAATTAAACATCTTGTAACCTGCGACACTACTCATGTAGTTTATGCGCTTATGTGCCCCTGTAACTTAGTGTACATAGGTCGCACTAAACGCACCCTTAAAAAAAGAGTGGGCGAACACATTAGCAATATACTAAAGGGTAAGTGTGAGCATAATGTATCGGCCCACTTTCGTCAGTACCACCAGCGGGACCCAAGGGGTCTCCATTTTTGGGGTGTTGAGCGTGTGAATCCATCGTGGCGAGGGGCTAACTGGGTGTAAGATCCTTCGGTACTTTAAGAGCTTTCATGGTTCCCTTCTTCCGGTTGCGTTCCACCGCTCGGTCAGGTGGAACGCATATGGACGTGGTGAAGATTGACAGCGCTGTGACGTCATCATCGGGCGCCGCTGAGGGCGCCTATTTCAACTAGCGGTTTGCATGGACACATTGTTCGTGCAACCGCTCACAGTAGATGCCTAACCTAACGCTGCCGAATCTTCCAGTGACTCGCACCTCATTGCTGGACCAACCGGAGCTTCGCTACCCTTTGCTAACCGCTGCTCACATCTTGGATATTGATAAGTACCCCACAGGGGACCCCTCCTTATCAACACCGCTTGCTACCTATAACCTGCATTGCTGAACTAGATTGCTAGCTCTTGTACATTTTGCCTACTGATACCTATTACCGGCACTGCTGAACCTGATTGCTAGCTCTTGTACATCTTGTCTACTAATACCTATTACCTGCATTGCTGAACCTGATTGCTAGCTCTTGTACATCTTGCCTACTAATACCTATTACCTGCATTGCTGAACTAGATTGCTAGCTCTTGAGAACTCTAATCATTACCAATTACATCACTGAACCTATATTATTGATTCCAGTGTATATCATTCACTGCAACCTGCATTAGTACCTATCACTACTATAACATTACTTGCTGAGAGTTTGTGCATGTGCATTAAGAACCAGGCTGAACCACTATGATGAGTCAAGAGAGTTAAGTCAGGTGATTTGACATATCTCTGCAAGACTACTGAGTGGAACTCTGCAGCTGTAGATCCAGTCCAATATAAAATCTACCAGAGCGTTACACTGGGTCAGGGAACTGTCCAGGTGCGAAACCAAGTGGATTTTCCTGACCCAGTCCCTCGCTCCATTGGGGCTCAATATAAAGCTCGATATCAACTGCTTTATAAGCGATTCCTAGTCCATTTTATCCTGTTTTGGTCTACAATTCACTGGAATTTATTTTATTTATTTCACTTATCTGTGCATGCGTGACCTATAGTGCATGTGGGTACTAATTCTTTTATCTCTATTGGTTTATATTGACCTTATATTTTGAATTTAATTCGTTTTTAAAAACTATAGAGCATTAGTCAGTTGGAGGGATACCAAGCATTTCTGTTTTGCTGTACCTTATTTCCCTTGAGACTTGACTATTTTATATTCTATTATATTTTATTGATATTTATTATTTTATGTATGCACTTTACATATGTATGTATTTTATTTTTTGTGCATTATATGGTTTGATTATGCTTATACCATTATGCTATGTTGTTCCCTGGGAGGCTATTCGGATATCCAGCAACATTGCAGTGCATATATTTAGTGGTATGCTTATGATATGAAGGAGTTATTCAAATATGCCCCTCGAGGTGGACTTGCGGTACTTCCGCTGTCCTGATTTTACCAATGGGGGTCACGCCTCGCTATTGGCTAATATGGGGTTTTAATGTGTAGTTATACTTCCGCCTGTATCGGCAATGTTGCTCTTCCGGATTAGCCTGCAGGAATGCTGATTGGTAGCGGCATTGTAAAGCAGAGTATAAATGGGTCCGTTACGTCGTCTGTGGCACGCCCCCTGTTGAAGTCGGAAGCGACAAAACGCATTGGGCGTGGCCAGACGACACACCCGGCTACTCGATTGCGGTGACGGAGACTTCCAGCGTTACCTGCCCTGGCGTGGAGCCAGGTCTCGGCGGCAACGGCTATCTACCCCACCGCTGTGTTATATGATGTGTCTGCTTTTCTTCTACTACAAGTGAGTGCAAATACTGTTAATTTTCTATGTATAAATAGGGTTCTTACATATTGCACTAGTGGAGGCTCTATTTTGTTCTCCCACATGTTCTGGAGTTTCGGTGGACTAATGGTGAACTAGAAGGTGGATCCTTTCATTGGACCATATGTATTTCTATGTGATTCCTGCTCATTCATGAGAGTGGGTGAGCATGGCGTTTTGGTGAGTTGCCATTTTTACATTATCCCCGGCACTTGGTGGTGGAAACAGAGGTGATCCCTTCACATCTCACGATTATTTGGATCCCTGTTGGAACACACGTCATCTTTCCTGCATGTGTGGCTGAAAGGACTGTGGGACATTTCAGTGATTTTAATGAGTTTAACATTTCTCCCTGGGGTTTTTTTATCCTTTATGCCTGGACTATGATAATTTAAGATTGTCATTTGTTGCTTGCGCTACTAATATTTGTACTTTCCCTGATCAATATTATTTTCACTGTATTGATTTTCCAAGTAGCAGCATTTATTTTATTTGATTCAGCGTTTGTAGCTGATACCTCCTGAAGCGCAGAGATCTCTCTATATGCATCACGCGTTATTGTGAGATTTATAAAATAAATGTATTACTATTTCATTGTACCAGCTGGTTCATGCTTCTTATTTAAAGTCCCAACCTCTTCCTTTTAATTACTGAACAGGGATTGAGGCACATGATTTTTTTGATCATGGCTCCACATTCCCCTTCTATATATTCTGAAAGCACACCCTGCTGCTGTCAGAATAAACATATCAGTTCTGAACGTCATCCCTGCAAAGCAAACAATGGTCCACAATAAAACACAGTAACAACAGTAACAGAACAGGTGGGGGACTGGCACTGAGGTGTACAGTATACAGGTGGGGCAGGCGTACAGTATACAGGTGGGGCAGGCGTACAGTATACAGGTGGGGCAGGCGTACAGTATACAGGTGGGGCAGGCGTACAGTATACAGGTGGGGCAGGCGTACAGTATACAGGTGGGGCAGGCGTACAGTATACAGGTGGGGGACAGGCAGCACTTGCACTAAGGTGTACAGTATACAGGTGGGGGGTGTACAGTATACAGGGGGTGGGGGGGATGTACAGTATACAGGTAGGGGATGGAGGTATACAAGTAGGGGGCGAAGGTGTACAGTATACAGGTAGGAGGGGCGGGGGGTGTACAGTATACAGGTAGGGGTGGGGGGGTGTGCAGTATACAGGAAGAAGGGGTTTGCAGTATACAGGTAGGGGGCATGCAGTATACAGGTAGGGGGGGCAGGGGGTGTACAGTATACGGGGGGTGCAGTATACAGATAGGGGGCGGAGGTGTACAGTATACAGGTAGGGGGCGGAGGGTTTACAGTACAGGTAGGGGGTGTACAGTATACAGGTAGGGGCAGGGGGGTGTACAGTATACGGGGGGCAGGGGGGTGCAGTATACAGGTACGGGGGCGGAGGTGTACAGTATACAGGTGGGGTGGTGCAGTATGCAGGTGGGGGTGGGTGTACAATATATACAGGTAGGAATAAAAAGAAGTTGGGACTTTGAATGAGGTATGCTGCTGAACCAGAGCAAGGTGTGATAAATGATCACACCAGTACAAGGCAACAAAAGATAGTAGTACAAACAAATGTGTTTTTTTTTTTTAAACATCACAACAGTGTGAAACTTAAAAAAATGCATAATAATGACAAATACAAGGTAAGAGTCATACATCACAGTAAAAGACAAAAATACATAAACAGCACAAGCTGAATAATAGAGAGCTGGAAATTGCAAGATCAGATAATAAATGTAACTGCTGGTAACAACATGCCAACATAAAAAAAGTTGGGTATTGCATCTTGAATGCTCAACGCGTTTCATGGAACTTTTTCCACTTCTTCAAGTGAGATGCAAACAGGGGTCTGTATGAGGTATAAAAGCATGTTAAGAAAAAAGTGATGTTGCTGGAAATGCATACAGTTGGAAACAAATACATGAAATGGGTGGGGGGGGGGGGGGGGGGAGGAAGATCCAGAAGGGACCAGCCCAACCAGATCAATCCGGACCCTTCCTATAGGTTTTACCTTGCAGTGCCAGCTCAAAATAATGTATGGGAAGTTAAAAGTTTCATAATATCTGAGAGCGTCCAAAACTGTATAAAATATACAGATAGGGTGTGCGGGGGTTGCAGCATGCAGGTGGGGGCGGGTATACAATATACAGGTAGGGGGCAGGGGGGTGCAGTGTGCAGGAGGGGGGGGCATGCAGCTGGTAGGGAAATCGGTGTCCCCCTGGCAGTAGGTCCTCTCACACACGAGGCAGGCTGTATGGAGAGGTGACCGTGATGAGTACAGAACCCCATCCCGGCTCCCCCCACCCTGTATACTGCACACTCCCCACCCCTACCTGTATACTGTACACCCCCCGCCCCTCCTACCTGTATACCTTCGCCCCCCTACTTGTATACCTCCGCCCCCTACCTGTATACTGCACACCCCCCGCCCCTACCTGTATACTGTACACCCCCACCTGTATACTGTACACCCCCACCTGTATACTGTACACCTCAGTGCCAGTGCTGCCTGTCCCCCACCTGTATACTGTACACACCCCCACCTGTATATTGTACACCCGCCCGCACCTGTATATTGTACACCCCCCCGCCCCCTACCTGTATACTGTACACCCCCCCCAACCGTATATTGTACGCCCGCCCCCACCTGTATATTGTACACCCCCCCGCCCCCTACCTGTATACCCCCACCTGTATACTGTACACCTCAGTGCCAGTCCCCCACCTGTATACTGTACACCCCCCACCTGTATATTGTACACCCAAGTGCCAGCGGTGCCCACCCCCACCTGTATACTGTACAGCTCAGTGCCAGTCCCCCACCTGTATACTGTACACCCCAGTGCCAGTGGTGCCCACCCCCACCTGTATACTGTAAACACACAAAAATGCATGTGCTTTAGCGCCTATGATTGCCCTATACATGGTTTGTATCGCAGCGCATACCGGAGTGAGAGAAATAATTCTAGCATCAGAACTCCTACCGGACGCTAAACTGTTGACCTGTAGGGGCTTTTAAAGCTTTGCCTAAGAAAAAAATATAGGGGACTGAAGTATTTAGTTGTTTCATGGGCGCACATACAAAGCCCCTACAGGTCATCAGTTTAGTGTTCATTTTTTTTGGGGGGGGGGGGGGCGCAAGTAGCTGGTCTTGCCTAAGGTGCAAAATAGTCTTGCACCGTCCCTGTTGACACCAAGTCCAAAACAATCTTGCCACTACTTCCTATGTAGACTGGGCAGTTGCGGGGGCTCTATGTGACTACCTTTTCCCTTGTAAATCAGGAAACTCCATGTATAGCCTGCTGCCATCAGCATGCCAGGAAACCAGACCACACGAAGATGTAAGTAAAATAAAGCAGTTTATTACAGCAACAACAATAAACATAGTTACATAGTTATCAGGTTGAAAAAAGACAAGTCAATCTGGCTCAACCAATAAAAAACAAAAAAAGAAAACCCAACCATACAATCCCATATACACAATCCTATACCCGCAGTTGATCCAGAGGAAGGCGAAAAACCCCTGCAAAGCATGATCCAATTTGCTACAGCAGGGGAAAAAAATTCCTTCCTGACCCCCCGAGAGGCAATCGGATATTCCCTGGATCAACTTTACCTATAAATATTAGTACCCATTTATAGGGGGAATTTTCCCACTCCCAAATTCCCCCTTCAGGCACAAACTCTCCCAAATTCCCTGCACAACCCCCCCCCCCCCAAATCTCCCCTCCTAGGTCAACCCTCTCAAATTCCCCCTCCTAGCACAACCCCCTATATCCCCAATCCCTGCACACCCCTTTCCCACTCCCGAATCTTCTCTCTTAGCTCAACCCTCCCAACCCCCCCCCCTTCTAGCACAAACCCTCCCAAATTCCCTCTTCTGGCACAACTCCCCCCCCCCCCCAAATCTCCCCTCCTAGGTCAACCCTCTCAAATTCCCCCTCCTAGCACAACCCTCTATATCCCCAATCCCTGCACACCCCTTTCCCACTCCCGAATCTCCTCTCTTAGCTCAACCCTCCCAAACCTCCCCCCCCCCCCTTCTAGCACAAACTCTCCCAAATTCCCTCTTCTGGCAAAACTCTCCCCCCCCCCCAAATCTCCCCTCCTAGGTCAACCCTCTCAAATTCCCCTTCCTAGCACAACCCCCTATATCCCCAATCCCTGCACACCCCTTTCCCACTTCCGAATCTCCTCTCTTAGCTCAACCCTCCCAAATCCCCCCCTTCTACAACAAACTCGCCCAAAGTCCCTCCTGTGGCACAATCCCACTAAAATTGAATCTATTCCAAAATTTATATTTTTGCTCATGGTATAGAGTTTTAAGTGCCCTTATTTTCCTTGGCCTCTCCCTCTGTGCTCTCACCCTCTCTTCCCTGGCCTTCTCCTCTTCCCATCCCCTTTTTACTCTCTCCATCTGCTCTCTTGCCCTCTCTCTCATCCGCTGCTCTTTCTCATTTTGTTCTTTCTCCTTCCTTGCTCTCCTTTCTTCCCATTCTATTATTTCTCTCTCCCGGTCTGCTTTTGCCTGCTTCTTCTTTGCCCTCTTCTCCTTTTTTCTCTCCCGTTCTGCTTTTGCCTTCGCCTTTCTTTCCGCCCTCTTTGCTCTCTTCTTCTCTTCCCTTTCTATCTTTTCTCTCTCCTTGGCTTCTTTTAACTTCTCTTCTTTCTCCCCCTTTGCTCTCTTCTGCTCTTCCCTTTTTTCTTTCATTTCCTTACTCCGCTCTTCCTTCTGCTCTGTCTTTGGTTTCACATCCCCACAGTCTCCGCTGCAGGTGCAATCATAACGGACCTGTGGAAAAGGAAAGGATTGATTAGTAGATAGAACACATGAGTATCACCTTTCAGCTACATCAGACAGCCGGTCACTTCTGCAATACTTATTATGTCATTTATGATTTATGAGTTTCCCCAAAAATGCCAATTTTTATCCGGTAGTTTATTCCATAGAGGAGGTGGACATGATTGGTGGCTGAGAATTCGGTGTACGGTATTGGGACCCTTTCTATATGTTCAGCCAGTGTGGTGAGTTTAGTACTTTTAGGAGTATAAATGCCAGAGGGGGGGGGGGGGGGACATTACTAGGAGCCCTGAGGGAACTTGGAGGGGCCCTTAGTGACGGTTCACCCTGGTGCAATAAGGGAACCCTGCGTTTCGGTGTCGGCTCCTGAATCGCACACTGGTTCACACTGCTCTCTGAAAACCACTGGGGGTGTCAATATAAAGGCAATGACATCCCCAGTTCGCAGATTGCAGTGCAAACTGTCAAATGGTGCAGGAATCGAATCGTAAAGGTGTGAGCACCCATGCGATCCAATTCCAGTGCAGACCGAATAAAGGGTCCTGCACCATTTTGGTGCAAATGCGATGAGATTTCAGTGCAATGTCTGGCTGCAATGTTAGTATGGCTGAATTTGCATCGCACAGACATCGCATGTGATCTGCATAACAATGAGGTGCAAATCACATGCGATGCTTGGCATTGCACAAGTGTGAACTGGCACTCAATTGGACGCCCTGACCAGGCTGAATGACCACTGTTGAGAAAGCTAGAAAACATTTCCTAATTACTATTCACCCCCCTGGAATAAGCGACAGTAGCAGATTCTGCCATTGGCAATCACCCCCGTCATCACCAATTCACTAGGAAAGGAACATTCATTAACCGCTTAAAGAGCAGCCGCCGCACATATACTGCAGCATGCTGGCTTTCCTGTACGGCGTCTCGCAGAAGTGGGTCCCGGGCACGCGCCCGCTCTCTAGCCCTGCAGCTAAGCAACGGGAACCCGGCAATCGCTGCAGGGATTGACAGAAGGCGGTGAACACGGCACTTCGCTCATCTGTCACTGATTGAAACAGCGCTCCTGTGTGCCTGTTATCTCGGAACACAGGACCCCTGTTTCCAGTCCACCAAGTCTGGCCCCCACACAGTTAGAATCACCCCATAGGTACACATTTAACCCTTTGATCGCCCCTGGTGTTAACCCCTCCCCTGCCGGTGTCATTAGTACAGTAACAGTGCATATTTTTAGCACTGATTGCTGTAGTAATGTCACTGGTCCCCCCAAAAGTGTCAAAAATGTCAGTTAGGTGCCCAATCTGTCCGCCGCAATGTTGCAGTCCTGCTAAAAATCGCAGATAACCGCCATTACTAGTAAAAAAGAAAAATAATAATAATTACTGTATTTTCTGGCGTATAAGACTACTTTTGAACCTCAAAAAAATCCCCCAAAAATGGGGGGTCGTCTTATAAGCCGAGTATAATACCTCCAAGGTAACCTAAGTATAAGTATTACCGGTAGATGAAAATTAGGGGGGGGGTCGTCTTATACGCCGGAAAATACGGTACATAAATCTTTCCCCTAGTTTGTAGACGTGATAACTTTTGTACAAACCAATCAAAATACACTTATTGGGATTTTTTTCCCAAAAATATGTGGCATAATATGAAAAATGTTTAATTTTTTTTTATTGGGAATGATATAGCAGAAAGTGAAAAATACTGCTTTTTCTTTCAAAATTGTCGCTCTTTTTTTTTGTTTATAGCGCATAATTAAAAAACCACAGAGGTAATCAAATACCACAAAAGAAAGTCCTGTTTGTGGGGAAAAAAAAGGGCGTCAATTTTATTTGGGTACAGCGTCGCACGACTGCGCAGTTGTCAGTTAAAGTAACATAACGCATTGCAGAATCGCAAAAAATGGCCTAGTCGTTAAGGGGGCAACTCCTTCAGGTCCAGAACTGGTTAAAGATCTGTAATTTAACACTATGAAATTTCTTATTAAATTATAATTGTGACCCTCCCCCCCATGAGGAAGAACGGTCTCCAGCTACCCAGAGGGCTTTGTTCTTCCTCTAGTCCTAAAGTGCTTGTTTGTTAGAGACTACTAGTTATCTATGGGACTACCTAAGTATTATTTTATAGGGTACTTACTCTTTTCACCACCTTCCACACAAGCCTGAGGACCCAACCTGCAATTCGAAGTGGGTGTATGTAATAAGAACAGCGACATGAGCCTTCTTTCTTCTCGCCTTCCTCCTCGCTGTCCTCTTCTGTCTGCTCATTCTCTTCTTCTGTCTCCTCATCCTCTTCACCGTTCTCTTCTGGAGGGAGAAAGAAGAATCTTGCTTTCCATGTAAAGTCTTCTCCATTCTCTTCTCCTCCATTCACTTCCCAGTCCTCTTTATGTATATCTAGCTTACACTTTACATCTTTCAGGTTTAACAGGTTGTAGTCCTCCTCATTTTTCTCTTCTCTTTCTTCATCCTCCTCACTCTGGTCTGGATATTTTTTCATATCTTTGCAGGCGCAGAAGAGAATGCATTTGATAAGGTTCTGTGGAAAAGAAAAGGAAATTATTAGTAGATAGAACACAGCAGTATCATCTTTCAGCTACATCAGACAGCCGGTCACTTCTGCAATACTCATCAGTTTAGGACTTTATCTCATTTATGATTTATGTGTTTCCCCAAATATGTGCATTTTTATCGGGTAGTTTATTCCATAGAGGAGGTCGGCCTGATTGGTGGCTGGGAATTCTGTGTACAGTATGGGAAGCCTTTCTATATGTTCAGCCAATGTCATGAGTTTGGTAGTTTTAGGAGTATAAATGCCAGAGGGGAGGACATTACTAGGAGCCCTGAGGGAACTTGGAGGGGCCCTTAATGGGATGCCCTGACCAGGCTGAATGACCACCATTGAAAAAGCTAGAAAACATTTCCTAATTACTATTCCCCCCCCCTGGAATCAGTGAAAGTAGCAGATTCTGGAATTGCCAATCACCCCCCGCCATCACCAATTCACTAGGAAAGGAACATTTATTATCCTCTTCCCGCCGACCCCCTCCTGGCACTTTAAGACTCCATTCACACTGGTACGACTTGTCAGGCGACTTGGTCAGCCTGACAAGTCACGCACCGTCGCTCCCATTGTGTCGTACAGGACCGGTTCTAATAGGAGCGACACAAATCACTCCGACTTAGAAAAAGGGTCCTGTACTACTTCGGGGCGACCTGCATAGAGATTCATAAAATGAAGTCCGTGCAAGTCGTGCCGAAGTCGCGGTGCATGCGACTTCACAGGTCGCCCCCTAAGTCGGATCGCCATAGTGTGAACCGACACTTAGGGTTCTAAAAGCCAGGAGGCGGACATTTGGGTCACATGATTGGAAAGTATGCAGCGGGAGCTTTTCGGTACCCGCCGGTTCGCTCCCAGCATGGTAAGTGGTTTACATAGAGCTGCATATATGTGTGTGGCTGGCATGATGTGGGTAAAGATCTGTAAATGAACACTGGGCAATTTCTTAGGAACTGTAATTGTGACCCCCCCCCCCCCCCCCCCGAGGAAGAACGATCTCCAGCAACCCAGAGGGCTTTGTTCTTCCTCTAGTCCAGGCATCACTAAATGGCAGACCGTGGGCCGAAAGCGGACCACAAATCAATTCTACCTTGACTGCGGCTCTGCTACTTAGGAGCCTGGGTATCCTCTTCTGGCTGACCGCTTCCATCTGCTGCTGGCACTGCATTAGTCTGTAGCATGCAGAAGAATATGAAAAGCATGTCCCGCCCTCTGCATGCTACGGACAAATGCTGTGTAAGGTAGGAGAAGAATTACAGGGATGGAAGAGAGGCTGTAAAGGGGACCAATAATAAAAAAAAAGGGGGGGGGGTTGGTGCTGTGAAGGGACTTGGATACAAGAAAGGGGGGGGTGTGTAAAGGAGACAGATACAAGTAAGGGGCTGTAAAGAGGACTGGGATGCTAGGAGAGGGGCTGTGAAGGGGATACAAGGAGGGGGACTGGGATAAAAGGAGTGGGCCTGAGATGCAAGTAAGGGGGGGGGCTGAAATGCAAGTTAAGAGGGGGGGCTTTAAATGGGATTGAGGTGCTAGAAGGGGGGCTGTGAAGGGAACTGGGATACAAGGAGGGGGGCTGTAAAGGGGACTGAGATGCAAGAAAAAGGGGCCTGTGAAGGGGATTGAGGTGCAAGGAAGGGGGGCTGTGAAGGGGTCTGAGCTGCAAGTAAGGGGGCTATGATATTATGGACTGGGGTGCAGGGAAGGGGGTCTGTGAAGGGGAGGCTGCAAAGGGGACTGAGGTGCAAGGAAGGGGGGGCTGATGTAAAGGGTGTAGGTATCTGATGTAAGGTGGGGGTGCTGTGATGTGAAGGGGGACAGAGAACATTTAAGTAAAGGAAGCACTGATGTAAAGGGGGGCTGGGATGTAAAAAGGGTGGACTTGGATGCAAAGGGGGGCTGTGATGTAAAGCAGGCACTGTAATGTAAAGGGGCTGTATTGAAAAGAGGGGCTTTGTTGTAAAGGGGTGCTCTGATGTAAAGGGGGTGCTGTAATGTAAAGTGGGGTACGGTAATATAAACTGACACTGTAATGTAAATGGGGACTGTATTGTAAAGGGGGGTTCTGTGATGTAAAGGGAAGGACTGATGACACTGATGTAAAAAGGGGAATCTGTAATGTAATGGGGAGGGGCTGTAATGTGATGAAACCGAGTCATAGAGACTCAGACCTCCTCTTCAAATTTTAATGGCCGGACCTCCGAGAATTTGAATTCCATACCCCTGCTCTAGTCCTAAACTGCTTGTTTGTGAGAGACTGCTAGTTATCTATGGGACTAACTAAGCAGGATCATTTTTAGGGTACTTACTCTATTTCTCATCTCCTGTATCGGTCTCAGGAGCCAACACAGAGCATTTAATGGATTTAGGAAAGAACAGCAGCCACAACAATTCTTCTCATCACCGTTCTCCTCATCCTCTTCGCCGCTCTCCTCTTCCTCTTCGCTGTTCTTGTTCTTTTGTTTTGGCGGTTGTGAGATGAAGCTGAAACCACATCTGATCATAGTCTCATCATCTTCATCTTCCTTTTTGCTTTCTTGTCCTCCATTTGCTTTGTTGTCCTCTTCATTCACATCATCCTTGCATGACCATCTAACCCATATCTTCCTTCCATCGCTCATGGTGACCTCCATCGCTCCCTTTAGCTCCTTTCCAACCTCCTCCTATAAAACAAAAACAAAACAAAGGTAAGTGGAAGGACAGATTATAAAGTAGAACTCTACTCTTTCTTATAGATTTGGATGGAGTGGGGGAAGGGTTCGGACTTTTCCAAGGTTATTATTGTTCTCTGTGCCCTGACTGGGAAACTTTCCCTTTATCTCCATATCATCGGAGGAGGAGAAGTGCGGAAATCTCCCATCAGGATTGCAGACAGCAATAAAAATCCAACTGAGGTTCTAACCCTTCCCCCATTCCATCTGAAATCCATGAATGGTCTTGCTCCGTGTTCTGCTTTAATGTTATTCCTTTTTTAAAAAAGGTTTACAAAGTTACTAATCAGAAAGTATTTAAAGAAAATTAAGGATCTGAAGGTCCCAAATACAGTAGGGGGGGGGGGGTAGATAATTCAGGCTTACTATTTGTGCCAACTCTGCAGCTACACAACGGCCCCCTGGGACTTAGGCCCCTTTTACACTTGTGTGACTTGTCCTGCGATTTGGGACTGCAAAGTCACATGACAAGTCGTATTCCATGATTTCCAATGAGTACTGTTCATATCTGTACGACTTCAAGTCACAACGACTTCAAAGAAGTCCCTGCATTACTTTGGGCCGATTTAATGGATTTTTGAGGTCCAAAGGCATAGGCATTGCTTCAAGTCCAGTCAAAATTGCAGTAAAAATGCGGCAACAAAATCATGGTAAAATCGCACAACTTTTAGGTCACACAAGTGTGAAAGGGGCCTTAGGGGCTCATCTATACATAGTACATTAAGGCCCGGTTCACACTGCTGCGACAATCGCTCAGACCTTGGAGCACTTGTCACACGAGAAGTCGGACCCCATTCTGTGCAATGGAACTGTTCTAATCAGTGCGACTTGAGTTGCTCCAATTTAGAAAAAGGTTCCTGCACTACTTTTGGTCCAACTTGCATTGACTTCTGTTACATGAGCCAAAGTCACACTGGGGTCCAACTTCAAAGTCGCTCAGAAGTCGTGGGCAGTGTGACCCTGGGCTAAAGTGTTTGTAAAGGCGCAAGGTTTTTACCTTCATGAATTCCATATGTGAAGATAAAAACACCTGTGTGTGCAGCAGCCCCCCTAATACTTACCTGAGCCCCCCTCTCCATCCAGCGATGTCCACGAGAGCCCTGGCTCTCCAGAGACTCACACTCCTGATTGGCTTTTAACAGCAGTCAGTGAGCCAATCAGGAGATGGAGGGGCCGAGGCGCAGTGTGTGAATGGACACAGAGCTGCGGCTCAGGAGTGCACCTGCTTGGGTGCCCCCATAGCAAACTGCTTGCTGTGGGGGCACCTGGTGGGAGGGAGGGGCCAGGAGTGGCAGCGAGGGACCCCATTACACTTAGAGCAGGGAAGTATGACATGTTTATTATTTTAGAAAAGAAAACAAAGCTCTAATATTACTTCAAAGTTTGTTCTTGGGAAGTAGATAAGTGTGGCCCAGAGGGCCCATCATGTCCTAATCCCTATTCATCCCCTGGAATTAGTGTTCATTTCATGGACTAGAATATTTTCATTGACTAAATTAACACTATTTTAGTCTAACTAAAACCAAAACACGTCTAAAACGGCATTTTAGTTAAAGGACTATGACGAAAACTAAATAGAAATTTGACGTCTAAATGAACACCGGCTGGAATTAGCGCTAGACCAGATTCTGCCGTCACCGCTCATCCCCAATTCTCCAGGAAAGGAACGTTCATTAAAGATGTTCCCCATATGAGGAAACATGGCTTCCAGATATTCAGAGGGGTTCCCTCTCCCTTCCTCTGCTGTAGTTGGTACAAGCCTGTTCTTTATAGACATGGGACTTTCCTCACCCTGGTCACCCAGAACTAACTAATCCGTAGAATGTTCCAGAATACTTACTATTGGGATTCTCCTGATCCGGTCGTTGATTACGGCAGGAGGTGAGGCAATTTGCTTCTCCTCCATAGTTGCCTTCACTTTTTGGTTTTCCGCACTGTAATCTCTTACAGTTCTTTCCATTTTATTATCTAAAAGAGAAAAAAAAAAAGATGGTAAGGTAACAGGTTAAGTACAAATTTTAGAGCGGAACTCCACTCAAAATGTTTTCTTGTAGATTTGGATGGAGTGGGTAAAGGGTTCAGATGTTTCCAAGGTTTCATTCTTTTCTGTGTCCTGACCGGGATAGTTTCTTCTCACTTCCTGTCATCTCAGCAGGAGAGGAAGTGAGCAGAATCCTCCCAGTGGGGTCGCAGACATCAGTAACTCATATGAGGTGCGAACCTGCTAACCCGTCCCCATTCCATTTGAAAATGGTCTTGCTTTAATATGATACAATTTTTGAAAGCATTTTCTCCTGAACCCTGCATTCTGTGTGTAATGCACCCTGGAACCCTGCACTCTGTACATCGTGCACCCCTGAACCCTGCATTCTGTGTGTAATGCACCCTGGAACTCTGCACTCTACATAGCGCACCCCTGAACCCTGCATTCTGTGTTTAATGCACCCTGGAACCCTGCACTCTGTACATAGTGCACCCCTGACCCCTGCATTCTGTGTGTAATGCACCCTTGAACTCTGCACATAGTGCACCCCTGACCCCTGCACATAGCGCACCCCTGAACCCTGCACTCTGTGCGTAATGCACCCCTGAACCCTGCATTCTGTGTGTAATGCACCCCTTAACCCTGCTCCCTCTACATAGCACACACCTGAACCCTGCACTTTGTACATAGTGCACCCCAGAACCCTGCTTTCTATATGAAATGCACTTCTGAACCCTGCATTCTGTACATAGCGCACCCATGAATCCTGAATTATGTGCATAACACACCCCTGAACCCTGCATTCTGTACATAGCACCCACCTGAGCCCTTCACTCCGGGGCTACTATAACTTTGCATTGCGTAAGTTCAGCTCCTTTTAGGGCCGATTCACACCAGAACGCAGTGCGGGATAACCCACGTTTCCCACAACATGTTCTAAACTTGTGATCTGCAGCCGGTGTCAGCAGTAAGGTTCACACCATTGCAGGTGGCAGTTCATGTGTTTTTCCGGTGATTTGCATTTTCTTGACATGCGTTTTTAATGTTTTTTTGTGATGCGTTTTGCGATTTTGGGATGCAGTAATGTTAGAGGGAGATGTCTGTTGTCATGCACACCAAATAAGGGATGTACATGTGTTTTTGATGCGTTTTCATTGACGTCTATGGAACCCAAAAATGCAACCTGCTGCAGGCAAAAAGAAAATGACACTTTCCAAAACCGCACAGATGTGACGGTGACCCATAGGAAATCATGTCAAATGGGCTGCAGTGTGTTTCTGCAAAACTGAAAACGCACTGCAAAACGCATAGATGTGAGCCAGGCCTAAGCTAACACCCTAAACACATGGAAAGGACAGAGGAGGGATTGGGGGTCTTGTAGACCTCAGATCTCTTCATAAAGAGGACCTGTCACTGCCTATCGCTGTCACAAGGCAGCTTTACATTCCTTGTGACAGCAATAAAACTGATTAAAAAAATATATATGAAAAGCGAACAGTGTAAAAATAAAAAAATAGATAAAAATGTTAAAGTGCCCCCTCCCCCGTGCAAAAAAAAAAAAAAAAATATGCATGTATCAGTCCTGCAAGAAACGCAAACAGCGATCGCCCCACGGATGTAAGGTCTGACCGCAAACATCAGATCATAGGCAGTAATTCTAGCGCCAGAGACCTCCTCTGTAAATCTAAACTGATAACCTGTAAAGGCTTTTATATCAGGACCTATGGAGAGGCACATTTATGTCATTTGTCAACTAAGCTATACCTCCATGCATCATGTGACAGTTGGAGAGCTGTGGGGGAGGGGAATTTAACTGTCTGTGCCCCCTTAACTGTCCCCGCCCCCTGGGCCGCTGCGTACAGGTACATGATTTGGGGAAAGTGAATAAGAAAACAAGGCAATAATACAATGTTATATATTGGAGGCCACGTGTGATAAGGATAGAAAGATATAAACACTTACCAATCAGATCTCTTCTCACTGAATTATAAATCCAACTATAAAAAAACTCTTCAACTCTTCAAATGTCTCAATAAACTCCAACTCTCCGAACTCAGAATAATTCTAGAATTCCTACACACACAAAGAAGGAAAAAATGGTTAGTTTTTTTGTTTTACTTAAATATCACAAAAACAGGAATTACACGGAATGTCAGTGGGAGGATCATTAGACAATTACTGATGCCGATCCCACAAGGCAATGAATTCATAGGATCTGGGCAGGTTAGAAATAAGTTAAAGGATCCGACCAATCAAAACTGATATTTTGTATTTTGGGGAGCCCAGAGAGATGACATCCCGAGGATTACACTACACCCCGACATGTGACCGAGCCAAGCCTTCAACCCTGAGCAGTGTGATGAAATCTTCATGTCATATTATAGGAACGCTTGTCAGAGGAAGCTGCTCAGGGCCGGTATTGTGTGAAATGACTTTATATTTTTTTATAGCTATACATTTTATTTTTATATATATATATATATACACACACACACACACACATATATATACATATACATACATACATACACACACTATCTTTTTTTGCGTTTTAGCAGATATTTTGTAATAATGCGTCATTAGAGTAGCCAATCCAATGTGTGGTAATGTCTGCTTATAGCAAAATTGTATATTTCACATATCTGCTAAAAAAAAAAAAAAAAAAAAAAAAAAATATGTGTCCCCTATTTTTTTATATATTGTTATAAATATCTCTATCATGTTCTATTTGTCAATCATCCGATTTCCCATCAGATTTGATTGATAGAAACCTATAATATAATAATTAGTAGAGAGCTCATCAATACACACCTTCTCTCTCCAAGCTCCAGACACTTCTGAGCCCAGCTCTGCTGTCAGCCCACTTATATACCTTCCTGTGTCAGGTGACAGTTGGATAGCCCCGCCCCTTATTTTTTCCCGCCGCTTACCTGTCCCCGCCCACTGGGGGAGGGGCATATAAATCTTTCCCCGCCCCCTCTAACCACTTGCTGACCAGGCTGTTCCTGATACTTTTCTTTTAAGTTTTATTCAGTATTTTGTTGCTATAAAATGACTTCCATCCCCCACACATTATACATTGTTTTTTAGCAGAGATCCTGGGGAATACAATGGAGATCGGTGCAATTTTTTATCTCACGCGGTATTTGCGCAGCGGTTTTGCAAATGCAATTATTTTGGTAAAAAGTCCACTTTAATAAAAAAAAATAATCACAATAGCTCTCCAAATATTTTTGTATAATATGAAAGATGGTGATAAGCCGAGTAAATAGATCCCTAAAATGTCACACTTTAAAATTGCGCACGTTTGTGGAATGGTGACAAACTGCAGTATTTAATAATCTCCATAGGTGGCGCTTTACAGATTCTTCCAGGTTACCAGTTTACAGTTACAGAGGAGATCCAGTGCTGGAATTATTTCTATCTCTAAGGATCGCGGCGATACCTCACATGTGTGGTTTGAACGCCGTTTACATATGTGGGTGGGGCTTACGTATGCGTTCCCTCACGGGGGTGGGGGATGGGGAATGTTGCATTCTTTTATTTTCTAATTTATTTTTATTTTTATTTTTACACGGCAGGTAATGGCGGGCTTTGTGGACAGCTGGGAATAATTGCGGGCGCCAACGATCGGTCATTATAGCGAATGGGGTCGGCGGCTGCAGATTTTTCAGTGAGTGAGACCAGAACCCCCGCGCTGTAAATAAATATTCCAACCTTATAAAGCAGTATAGATACAATGTGTGCAATGACTAGAAAGACTTTTCCCAGTAACTCCTCCCACATCCCCAGCACTCCCCAACTCCTCCCACCATCCCAGCACTCCCCCAACTCCTCCCACCATCCCAGCACTCCCCCCACCATCCCAGCGCTCCCCCAACTCCTCCCACAACCCCAGCGCTCCCCCAACTCCTCCCACAACCCCAGCACTCCCCAACTCCTCCCACAACCCCAGCGCTCCCCAACTCCTCCCACAACCCCAGCGCTCCTCAACTCCTCCCACAACCCAAGCGCTGGAAATAAAAAAAAATCCTTCCTATACATAGAAATATTAATAATAATAATAAAAGATTTCCCATCATGGGGGTGATAATTATTGGCAGCACTGGGGTTCTGGGATCAGTTACTGGGAAAAGCAATCTTGTAATGGTGTGTGTGGAGGGTGTGGCTGGAGATGAATTATTTCCCATCAGATTGCAGTGATTGTAGAAAATTCCCACATATACCTACCTGTCCTACCAATCACTGCACTGACTACACTATGACATCATCACTTCTTTACTCCACATCTCAGGAAGGGACCAATCAAAACACACCTTTATTTACATTCATATATGGGCGTGCTATATTTAGATTCAAACACGCAACTCTCTGTCTATAGCATTGGAAAAATAAATCCTGTGACCAAATGGAGAGGACCTGATGGAGAACTAGTATCTGTTTACCCCATTAGGCTCCGCCCACTCTTTCCAATGTGCATTTTGGTGCGTTTTACCGCGTTCCGGTACAGGTCAGTGCAGGAAATATGCCGCAGGTTTGGCTTTTCTCTCTGGAACTGACTGCACCGGTGTGATCTCCACCACTGAAATCCATAGAACCTTCTATCCATCCCTCCAACCCCCATACATGATTGTACAATCTCCTACAGATGTGACATCAACTGTACTAGAAGAATCACACAGATTTCATACAGATCACTCACATTCATTCTGATTGTATGGAGATTGTAGGGATCAGATTGTATGGAGATTGTAGGGATCAGATTGTTCGGAGTTTGTAGGGATCAGATTGTACAGAGATTGAAAAGATCTAATTGTACGGAGAGTGTGGGGATCGGATTGTACGGAGAGTGTAGGGATCGGAATTGTACGGAGAGTGTAGGGATCGGAATTGTACGGAGAGTGTAGGGATCGGAATTGTACGGAGAGTGTAGGGATCGGAATTGTACGGAGAGTGTAGGGATCGGAATTGTACGGAGATTTATAGGGATTGGATGGAGACTGTAGGGATCTGATTGTACAGAAATTGTAGGGATACACACATAGATCTATCTATCTATCTATAGTGCAGAAATCCCTCTCTTAGATTTTGCTATATATGGCGGGCGGGATGGCCTGATTGCTCAGAACTTTTAACCTGGCGTGTTGCACCTCACCAACATTTTTGCAATAAAGAAAAAAAAAAATTATATTATATTCTATATATATATATATATATATATATATATATATATACACACACACACTAGTTTTTTTTGTGTTTTAGGATATATTTTGCAATAGAGCGCCATTAGAGTAGCCAATCCAATGTGTGGTAATGTCTGCTTATAGCAAAATGATTGTATATTTCATTTATCTGCTAAAAAAAAAAAAAAAAAAACTGTCCCCTATTTTTTTCTATATTGTTATAAATATCTCTATCATGTTCTATTATTTGTCAATCATCCGATTTCCCATCAGATTTGATTGATAGAAACCTATAATATAATAATTAGTAGAGAGCTCATCAATACACACCTTCTCTCTCCAACCTCCAGACACTTCTGAGCCCAGCTCTGCTGTCAGCTCACTTATAAACCTTCCTGTGTCAGGTGACAGTTGGATAGCCCCGCCCCCTTATTTTTCCCACCACTTACCTGTCCCCGCCCACTGGGGGAGGGGCATATAAATATGTCCCCGCCCCCTCTCACCACTTGCTGACCAGGCTTTTCCAGACGCTTTTCTTTACATGTATTAATCAGTATTTTTTTGCTATAAAATGACTTCCATCCCCCACACATTATAAATTGTTCTTTAGCAGAGATCCTAGGGAATAAAATGGCGATCGGTGCAATTTTTTATCTCACGCGGTATTTGCGTATCGGTTTTGCAAATGCAATTTTGGAAAAAAGTCCACTTTAATAAAAAAAATAATCACAATAGCTCTCCTAATTTTTTTGTATAATGTGAAAGATGATGTTACCCCGAGTAAATATATCCCTAAAATGTCACGCTTTAAAATTGCGCACACTCGTGGAATGGCGGCAAACTGCAGTATTTAATAATCTCCATAGGTGGCGCTTTACAAATTCTTCCAGGTTACCAGTTTAGAGTTACAGAGGAGATCCAGCGCTGGAATTATTTCTATCTCTAAGGATCGCGGCGACACCTCACATGTGTGGTTTGAACGCCGTTTACATATGTGGGTGGGGCTTACGTATGGGTTCCCTCACGGGGGGGGGGATGGGGAATGTTGCATTCTTTTATTTTCTAATTTATTTTACTTTTTATTCTTACACAGCAGGTAATGGCGGCTTTGCGGACAGCCGGGAATAACTGCGGGCGCCAGCGATCGGTCATTATAGTGAATGGAGTGGCAGATTTTACGGTGAGTGAGACCAGAACCCCCGCGCTGTAAATAAATATTCCAGCCTTATAAAGCAGTATAGATACAATGTGTGCAATGACTAGAAAGACTTTTCCCACTAACTCCTCCCACCACCCCAGCACTCCATAACTCCTCCCACCACCCCAGCACTCCATAACTCCTCCCACCACTCCAGCACTCCATAACTCCTCCCACCACCCCAGCACTCCATAACTCCTCCCACCACCCTCTCTCTGGAACTGACTGCACCGGTGTGATCTCCACCACTTAAATCCATAGAACCTTCTATCCATCCCTCCAACCCCCATACATGATTGTACAATCTCCTACAGATCTGACATCAACTGTACTAGAAGAATCGCACAGATTTCATACAGATCACTCATTCATTCTGATTGTATGGAGATTGTAGGAATCACATTGTACAGAAATTGTAGGGATACGATTGTACGGAGACTGTAGGGATACGATTGTACGGAGACTGTAGGGATACGATTGTACGGAGACTGTAGGGATACGATTGTACGGAGACTGTAGGGATACGATTGTACGGAGACTGTAGGGATACGATTGTACGGAGACTGTAGGGATACGATTGTACGGAGACTGTAGGGATACGATTGTACGGAGACTGTAGGGATACGATTGTACGGAGACTGTAGGGATACGATTGTACGGAGACTGTAGGGATACGATTGTACGGAGACTGTAGGGATACGATTGTACGGAGACTGTAGGGATACGATTGTACGGAGACTGTAGGGATACGATTGTACGGAGACTGTAGGGATACGATTGTACGGAGACTGTAGGGATACGATTGTACGGAGACTGTAGGGATACGATTGTACGGAGACTGTAGGGATACGAGTGTACGGAGACTGTAGGGATACGATTGTACGGAGACTGTAGGGATACGATTGTACGGAGACTGTAGGGATACGATTGTACGGAGACTGTAGGGATACGATTGTACGGAGACTGTAGGGATACGATTGTACGGAGACTGTAGGGATACGATTGTACGGAGACTGTAGGGATACGATTGTACGGAGACTGTAGGGATACGATTGTACGGAGACTGTAGGGATACGATTGTACGGAGACTGTAGGGATACGATTGTACGGAGACTGTAGGGATACGATTGTACGGAGACTGTAGGGATACGATTGTACGGAGACTGTAGGGATACGATTGTACGGAGACTGTAGGGATACGATTGTACGGAGACTGTAGGGATACGATTGTACGGAGACTGTAGGGATACGATTGTACGGAGACTGTAGGGATACGATTGTACGGAGACTGTAGGGATACGATTGTACGGAGACTGTAGGGATCCGAGTGTACGGAGATTGTAGGGATTTGAGTGTACGGAGATTGTATGGTGTATGGGGACCCAATGAGGACGATTCTCCCCGAGTGAAATCCACACTCACTGATAGAATTTAGTTGGAGAAGAAATTAAATTCTTCCAATTATCTCCTCATGGCGGCATTCACCGACAGACAGGGAACTGACCCCAAATAACCGATAGAAGAGCTGGCAATCCTCCCAACAACAGAATAAAATCTCAGCAGAACAGGAATAGACTGGAAATCTCCTGATGGGGACACTACTTCTGGTGACAACGAGGGATTTCCTCACTTCGGAGGAATTTCTTCTCACTTCCCGTTTTCTTTATAGGACAGGAAGTGATGGAAATCTCCCCAACGGGGACACAGATGACAGAAAACACCTGACAGGGGTGATAATGAGATGTGAGTGACGGTCACATTAGAGGAGTCTGACCACCAGCACTGCACCATTTATACGTATGACAGCGGAACAGGAAGTGAAAGGAAATCTTCCCCAATGGGGACACAAATGGAAAAAAGAAAGTTATCAGAACAGGATTACAGGGGGAGAGAGTTTGTAGGGATCAGATTGTACAGAGATTGTAGGGCAGAAATCCCTCTCAGATTTTTCTATACATGGCCGGTGGGATGGCCTGATTGGTCAGAACTTTTAACCTGGCATGTTGCACCTCACCCACATTTTTGCAATAAAGGAAAAAAAAAAAAAAAAAAAAATTTATATATATATATATATATACACACACACACAAACTTTTTTTTTTTTTTTTTTTGCGTTTTAGCAGATGATATTTTGCAATAGCAGCATTAAAGTAGCAAATCCAATGTGTGGTTTTTGTCCGCTTATAGCAAAATAATTGTATATTTCATAGATCTGCTAAAAAAAAAAAAAAAAAAAGTTTTTTATATATTGTTATAAATATCTCTATCATGTTCTATTATTTGTCAATCATCCGATTTCCCATCAGATTTGATTGATAGAAACCTATAATATAATAATTAGTAGAGAGCTCATCAATACACACCTTCTCTCTCCAACCTCCAGACACTTCTGAGCCCAGCTCTGCTGTCAGCTCACTTATATAGCTTCCTGTGTCAGGTGACAGTTGGATAGCCCCGCCCCTTATTTTTCCCACCCTACCTGTCCCCGCCCACTGGGGGAGGGGCATATAAATCTTTCCCCTCCCCCTCTAACCAGGCTTTTCCTGACACTTTTCTTTACATGTTATAATCAGTATTTTTTTGCTATAAAATGACTTCCATCCCCCACACATTATACATTCTTTTTTAGCAGAGATCCTAGGGAATAAAATGGCGATCGGTGCAATTTTTTATCTCACGCGGTATTTGCGCAGCGGTTTTGCAAATGCAATTTTGGAAAAAAGTCCACTTTAATAAAAAAAATAATCACAATAGCTCTCCTAATTTTTTTTGTATAATGTGAAAGATGATGTTACCCCGAGTAAATAGATCCCTAAAATGTCACGCTTTAAAATTGCGCACACTCGTGGAATGGCGACAAACTGCAGTATTTAATAATCTCCATAGGTGACGCTTTACAAATTCTTCCAGGTTACCAGTTTAGAGTTACAGAGGAGATCCAGCGCTGGAATTATTTCTATCTCTAAGGATCGCGGTGATACCTCACATGTGTGGTTTGAACGCCATTTACATATGTGGGTGGGGCTTATGTATGCGTTCCCTCACGGTGGGTGATGGACAATGTTACATTGTTATTTTCTAATTTATTTTACTTTTTATTTTTACACGGCAGGTAATGGCTGGCTTTGCGGACAGCCGGGAATAACTGCGGGCGCCAGCGATCGGTCATTATAGTGAATGGGGTCGGCGGCTGCAGATTTTTTGGTGAGTGAGACCAGAACCCCCGCGCTGTAAATAAATATTCCAGCCTTATAAAGCAGTATAGATACAATGTGTGCAATGACTAGAAAGACTTTTCCCAGTAACTCCTCCCACAACCCCAGCACTCCCCAACTCCTCCCACAACCCCAGCACTCCATAACTCCTCCCACATCCCCAGCGCTCCCCAACTCCTCCCACATCCCCAGCGCTCCCCAACTCCTCCCACAACCCCATCGCTCCCCAACTCCTCCCACAACTCCAGCGCTGGAAATAAAAAAACCTCCTTCCTATACATAGAAATATTAATAATAATAAAAGATTTCCCATCATGGGGGTGATAATTATTGGCAGCACTGGGGTTCTGGGATCAGTTACTGGGAAAAGCCATCCTGTAATGGTGTGTGTGGTGGGTGTGGCTGGAGATGAATTATTTCCCATCAGATTGCAGTGATTGAAGAATATTCCCACATATACCTACCTGTCCTACCAATCACTGCACTGACTACACTATGACATCATCACTTCTTTACTCCACATCTCAGGAAGGGACCAATCAAAATACACTATTTTTATTATTTACATCCATATATGTAAATAAATATCCATATATAATAATAATAATAATAATAATAATAATAATAATAATATATGGGCGTGCTATATTTAGATTCAAACACACAACTCTCTGTCTATAGCATTGGAAAAAGAAATCATGTGACCAAATGGAGAGGACCTGATGGAGAACTAGTATCTGTTTACCCCATTAGGCTCCGCCCACTCCTTCCAATGTGAGTTTCGGTGCGTTTTTCCGCGTTCCGGTACCGGTCAGTGCAGGAAATATGCCGCAGGTTTTGCTTTTCTCTCTGGAACTGACTGCACCAAGGTGATCTCCACCACTGAAATCCATAGAACCTTCTATCCATCCCTCCAACCCCCCCATACATGATTGTACAATCTCCTACAGATCTGACATGAACTGTACTAGAAGAATCACACAGATTTCATACAGATCACTCACATTCATTCTGATTGTATGGAGATTGTAGGGATCGGATTGTACAGAGATTGTAGGGATCGGATTGTACAGAGATTGTAGGGATCAGATTGTACAGAGATTGTAGGGATCAGATTGTACAGAGATTGTAGGGATCAGATTGTACAGAGATTGTAGGGATCAGATTGCACAGAGATTGTAGGGATCAGATTGCACAGAGATTGTAGGGATCGGATTGTGCCCTTGGCCGAAAACCGAAGCTGAAAATGACTTTTTCCCCCCAAAAATTAAAAATAGATAGATTGCACAGAGATTGAAGGGATCGGATTGCACAGAGATTGTAGGGATCGGATTGCACAGAGATTGTAGGGATCGGATTGCACAGAGATTGTAGGGATCGGATTGTACAGTGATTGTAGGGATCGGATTGTACAGTGATTGTAGGGATCGGATTGTACAGTGATTGTAGGGATCGGATTGTACAGTGATTGTAGGGATCGGATTGTACAGTGATTGTAGGGATCGGATTGCACAGAGATTGTAGGGATCGGATTGCACAGAGATTGAAGGGATCGGATTGCACAGAGATTGAAGGGATCGGATTGCACAGAGATTGTAGGGATCGGATTGCACAGAGATTGTAGGGATCGGATTGCACAGAGATTGTAGGGATCGGATTGCACAGAGATTGTAGGGATCGGATTGCACAGAGATTGTAGGGATCGGATTGCACAGAGATTGTAGGGATCGGATTGCACAGAGATTGTAGGGATCGGATTGCACAGTGATTGTAGGGATCGGATTGTACAGAGATTGAAGGGATCGGATTGTACAGAGATTGAAGGGATCGGATTGTACAGAGATTGAAGGGATCGGATTGTACAGAGATTGAAGGGATCGGATTGTACAGAGATTGAAGGGATCGGATTGTACAGAGATTGAAGGGATCGGATTGCACAGAGATTGTAGGGATCGGATTGTACAGTGATTGTAGGGATCGGATTGTACAGTGATTGTAGGGATCGGATTGTACAGTGATTGTAGGGATCGGATTGTACAGAGATTGAAGGGATCGGATTGTACAGAGATTGAAGGGATCGGATTGTACAGAGATTGAAGGGATCGGATTGTACAGAGATTGAAGGGATCGGATTGCACAGAGATTGAAGGGATCGGATTGCACAGAGATTGTAGGGATCGGATTGCACAGAGATTGTAGGGATCGGATTGTACGGAGATTGTAGGGATACACACACTATATATTAGGGATGCACCGAAATGAAAATTCTGGGCCGAAACCGAAAATGCAGGATGCCCTTGGCCGAAAACCGAAGCTGAAAATGACTTTTTCCCCCCAAAAATTAAAAATAGATAGAAGAGGGGCATACACCCAAAACAGGCAGTGACGTACACCTGTCGCTGCCACCCTGTCACAGTATATGTACTGTGATGGGTTGGCAAGAGGTTAATTTAATTACCAATGGTATTTGTATTATGCAGCATGAGGGGTTAATGTATTGTCACTGCTGGTCAATCATCTATTAGTGACCAACCAGTGGCAGTTAATTAACCCCTTTGTGCTGCATTAGTACAACCAGTATCAGTGTTAATTAACACTGGTTGCACTGATACTGGTTGCACTAATGCAGCACAAAGGGGTTAATTAACTGCCACTGGTTGGTCACTAATAGATGAGTGACCAGCAGTGACAATACATTAACCCCTCATGCTTCATAATACTAATAACATTGTTAAGCTCACCTCAGCTCTCCCCCCCCCCCCCACTGCCTCAACGTCCCCCTGGGCAGTACACCCTCCCCCCCTCTGGCTCAGCGTCCCCCTGGGCAGTACACCCTCCCCCCCTCTGGCTCAGTGTCCCCCTGGGCAGTACACCCTCCCCCCCTCTGGCTCAGTGTCCCTCCTCGGTGTCCATTCAAAAGAAGCGCCTCTGGCCGTCGGCCCTCCTCCCTGTGATGTCATTACTGCGATCTGTGTATGAATGAAGTGACACCGGGCGGGAGGGCGGGGGGAGCGGCCGCTAATAGATAGAACTATGTGAGCCTTCATGTCCCTGTCAGCGGAGATACATGCCTGACAGGGAAGTGAAGGCTCACATAGTTCTATCTATTAGCGGCCGCTCCCCCCGCCTGGTATGTCCCTTCATTCATACACACATCATAGTAGTAGGGACATCATTGAGAGGCGGGGCGGCCGGCCAGAGGCGGGACTTTTAAAACCTGCCCTGCGCTGCACCCTCCTCCTTCCTCAGGGCGGCCATATTAATTTCGGCAATGTTAACCCATTATCGGCCGAAATGGGATAGGCTCATTTTCGGCCGATAATTTCGGTGCATCCCTAATTATATATATATATATATGGCAGGCGGGATGGCCTGATTGCTCAGAACTTTTAACCTGGCGTGTTGCACCTCACCAACATTTTTGCAATAAAGAAAAAAAATATATATATATATTATATACACACACACACATACATACACTTTTTTTTTTGCGTTTTAGCAGATATTTTGCAATAGAGCGGCATTAGAGTAGCCAATCCAATGTGTGGTAATGTCTGCTTATAGCAAAATAATTGTATATTTCACATATCTGCTAAAAAAAAAAAAAAAAAAAAAAAAAAAAATCTGTCCCCTATTTTTTATATATATTGTTATAAATATCTCTATCATGTTCTATTATTTGTCAATCATCCGATTTCCCATCAGATTTGATTGATAGAAACCTATAATATAATAATTAGTAGAGAGCTCATCAATACACACCTTCTCTCTCCAACCTCCAGACACTTCTGAGCCCAGCTCTGATGTCAGCTCACTTATATACCTTCCTGTGTCATGTGACAGTTGGTGTCATGTGACAGTTGGTGAGCCCCGCCCCCTAACTGTCCCTGCCCTCTGGGGGAGGGGACTTTAAATCTGTCCCCGCCCCCCTCTCACCACTTGCTGACCAGGCTTTTTCTGATGCTTTTCTTTACATGTATTAATCAGTATTTTGTTGCTATAAAATGACTTCCATCCCCCACACATTATACATTGTTTTTTAGCAGAGATCCTAGGGAATAAAATGGCGATCGGTGCAATTTTTTTATCTCACGCGGTATTTGCGCAGTGGTTTTGCAAATGCAATTTTTTGGAAACAAAATCCACTTTATAGCAGTGTTAATTTTGGCAGCAAATTATAATTTAGTCTTAGTCTTAGGACTAAAATGGCCTTTTAGTTTTAGTCCCATTTTAGTCTTCTGCAAGTGTTTTAGTTTTAGTCGTATTTAGTCGACTAAAACTCCAGTACATTTTAGTCGACTTAAACTCATTTTAGTCATCTATAATGGAATGGGTGTTGTTCAATTGTAATTTGTAATGCATTATTTAAGCATTTCTCTGCAATTTCCAAACTCATTATATACTACTGCTGGTCCTGGAGTGAACAATCGAATATGTTATTATTTATAGTATTAAGCTTTGAACATGCACCAGTGTTAATTTTGGCAGCAAATTTTGATTTAGTTTTAGTTATAGTCTTTTGACTAAAATGCCATTTTAGTTTTAGGCTCCATGTACACGGGACGTTGTTAAAAGTCCCTTTGAATGCTGGAATTTTTAGGACGTTTGAAACGTCCGTTCAGTCGCGTTTGTACCCGCGTTTAGCGGGCGTTTAGCAGCGTTTGCGGGCGTTTGCGTTTAGAAGCGTTCCTAGAGGTCATAAAAATTATTCCCCTTTAAAATGGAAAAACGCGAACGCTAAACGCGGGTCATCGCGTTCAGACGCGCTCGGACGCGTTCAGACGCGTTTGGACGCGTTTGTGCGTTTGAAACGCCGGGAAACACACGTTCGAACGCAAATAATTGCGTTCTAAAATACAGTCCCTGAACGCAACTGCCTGCAAATGACTGTAAACGACCTGGTGTACATGGACAGATAAGATAAAATGTAGATGGGTTCAGGGGCTTCTGAAAAAAACGCCCAACTGCTCCTAAACGGCCATTTCCAGCGTCCCGTGTACATGGAGCCTTAGTCATATTTTAGTCATCTGAATTGTTTTAGTTTTAGTCGTATTTTAGTTGACTAAAATTGTGTTAATTTAGTCGACGAAAACGTTTTAGTCGGTTTTAGTCGACAAAATTAACACTGCTTTATAGAGGTTCTCCCACAGCGAGTCACCAGAGGTAACAGCTCCAATATTCCATTTCATTGTAAGCCGTCCGATATATTTACTAATTTGCCCTAGATAGGCGCTCATATTTCTACACACATTGTGATTCTCATTAGATTTCCTTTTCCATAGCTAATCAGTTGCACCTGAGGAAGTGTTACATACACGAAACGCATAGAGCATATATGATGCAATTCTGTGGATTATGTATTTATTTTGTTATACAATGTTTCTTGTTCTTACAATTATTTTTTACATCAATTTTGACACGCAAGTGCAAATCTCCTGACATGTTTTGGTCATTGGAATTACATGTATGATACCTACTGTTACTATCTGTGCATAATAATAAACTTACCCATATGTGAAGATCTCTCATGTTCATTACCTCCATGCACACATGGTTTTGTTATATACACACATATAAATTTCTCTGTATAGTTTATGGTCATGACCACACGCCTCATTTAGTGCGGGGTCACACTTATGCGATGCGGGAAGGCTGCGAATATACAGCGTGTTCCCGCATCACAAACACACCCCTGGCAGTTCACACTGCCATATGCGACACGCTGGGGGTGTCAATGAAATCTTAACGACACCCCCAGTTTGATCTTACAGTTCGCACAGGATCGGATCGCACAAGTGTGAACCACTGTGCGATCCGATCTGGATGCGGCTGCAAAAAAGGGTCATGTGCGTCTTTGCTGCGGGTGCGGTGCGAATTTAGCCATACAAAGTGTATGGCTAAACTCGCACCGCACAGCCGATCGCATGTAATGAAGGAGCAGGGCGCTCCGACATTACATGCGATCGCCGCAGCCGCACAAATGTGAACCGGCACTTAAAGTCCCAAACTCCCCCCCCCCCACGCTTTATGTCAATATTAGGGATGGAGATACAAACAATCCTTGTAACCTAATTTAGACCCCATTCACACTAGCGCGACTTGTCAGGCGACTTGTGCCCTCAAGTTGCCCCAAGTCGCTTGTCATAATAAATGCAATGTAAATGAATGAGTGCCGTCTTAATTGGCACTACTGAAGTCGCTCCGACTTCAGAAAAGGGTCCTGTACTACTTTGAGACAACTTGTATCCGACGTGTCCCAATAGACTTCAATGGGAGTCGCCTCCAAGTCGGATCCTTATCTTATTTGAAGCGACTTGTTAGACTTTCCAGGAAGAAGAAAGATTAGCCAGGCATTCCCCACATTGCAGCCATGCCTATAATGGTATATATATTCCTATATACCATTATCTCTGCCTGGTCTGTGTGAGTGGCACTGGTGGACACAGATATGTGGCACTGACATGTGGCACTGGTGGACACTGATACGTGGCACTGATACGCGGCACTGATACGCGGCACTGGTGGACACTGATTTGTGGCACTGATACGTGGCACTGGTGGACACTGATTTGTGGCACTGGTGGACACTGATTCTTGGCACTGGTGGGCAATGAGGAAATGAGTAAAATAAAAACAGAAAAGGGGAATCAGGTCACATCACATCATATTCTGATTGGCCAAATACAAAGTCGTCTGTCATATAGGTCGCGCAAAATAATTCACAAGTCGCGCTGAAGTCGCGGTAAAAAGTCGCTCCGATATGGGCGGCAGTGGGAACCGGCTCTTAAAGTCTCTCTGTGTGTGTGTGTGTATATATAGATATATATATATATAATATAACATATGTGTACATATACACACACACACTGTATCTTTTTTTTTTGCATTTTAACACATATTTTGCAATAGAGCGGCATTAGAGTAGCCAATCCAATGTGTGGTAATGTCTGCTTATAGCAAAATGATTGTATATTTCACATATCTGCTGCTAAAAAAAAAAAAAAAAAAAAAATCTGTCCCCTATTTTTTTATATATTGTTATAAATATCTCTATCATGTTCTATTATTTGTCAATCATCCGATTTCCCATCAGATTTGATTGATAGAAACCTATAATATAATAATTAGTAGAGAGCTCATCAATACACACCTTCTCTCTCCAACCTCCAGACACTTCTGAGCCCAGCTCTGCTGTCAGCCCACTTATATACCTTCCTGTGTCAGGTGACAGTTGGATAGCCCTGCCCCTTACATGTCCCCGCCCACTGGGGGAGGGGCATATAAATCTTTCCCCGCCCCCTCTAACCAGGCTTTTCCTGACACTTTTCTTTACATGTTTTAATCAGTATTTTTTTGCTATACAATGACTTCCATCCCCCACACATTATACATTGTTTTTTAGCAGAGATCCTAGGGAATAAAATGGCGATCGGTGGAATTTTTTATCTCACGCGGTATTTGCGCAGCGGTTTTGCAAATGCAATTATTTTGGAAAAAAGTCCACTTTAAAAAAAAAAAAAAATAATCACAATAGCTCTCCTAATTTTTATTGTATAATGTGAAAGATGGTGATAAGCCGAGTAAATAGATTCCTAAAATGTCACGCTTTAAAATTGCGCACATTTGTGGAATGGCGACAAACTGCAGTATTTAATAATCTCCATAGGTGGCGCTTTACAGATTCTTCCAGGTTACCAGTTTACAGTTACAGAGGAGATCCAGCGCTGGAATTATTTCTATCTCTAAGGATCGCGGCGATACCTCACATGTGTGGTTTGAATGCCGTTTACATATGTGGGTGGGGCTTATGTATGCGTTCCCTCACGGGGGGGTGGGGAATGTTGATTTGTTTTATTTTCTTATTTATTTTACTTTTTATTTTTAGGCTCCATGTACACGGGATGTTGTTAAAAGTCCCTTTGAATGCTGGAATTTTTAGGACGTTTGAAACGTCCGTTCGGTCGCGTTTGTACCCGCGTTTAGCGGGCGTTTGGGGGCGTTTGCGTTTAGAAGCGTTCCTAGAGGTCAAAAAAATTATTCCCCTTTAAAATGGAAAAACGCGAACGCTAAACGCGGGTCATCGCGTTCGGACGCGTTTGAAACGCCGGGAAACACACGTTCGAACGCAAATAATTGCGTTCTTAAAAAAGTCCCTGAACGCAACTGCCTGCAAATGACTGTAAACGACCTGGTGTACATGGACAGATAAGATAAAATGTAGATGGGTTCAGGGGCTTCTGAAAAAAACGCCCAACTGCTCCTAAACGACCATTTCCAGCGTCCCGTGTACATGGAGCCTTACACAGCAGGTAATGGCGGGCTTTGCGGACAGCCGGGAATAACTGCGGGCGCCAGCGATCGGTCATTATAGTGAATGGGGTCGGCGGCTGCAGGTTTTTCGGTGAGTGAGACCAGAACCCCCGCGCTGTAAATAAATATTCTAACCTTATAAAGCAGTATGGATACAATGTGTGCAATGACTAGAAAGACTTTTCCCACTAACTCCTCCCACATCCCCAGCACTCCCCAACTCCTCCCACAACCCCAGCACTCCCCAACTCCTCCCACATCCCCAGCACTCCCCAACTCCTCCCACAACCCCAGCACTCCCCCAACTCCTCCCACAACCCCAGCACTCCCCCAACTCCTCCCACAACCCCAGCACTCCCCAACTCCTCCCACATCCCCAGCACTCCCCAACTCCTCCCACAACCCCAGCACTCCCCCAACTCCTCCCACATCCCCAGCGCGCCCCAACTCCTCCCACAACCCCAGCACTCCCCAACTCCTCCCACATCCCCAGCACTCCCCAACTCCTCCCACAACCCCAGCAGGCCCCAACTCCTCCCACAGCCCCAGCACTCCCCAACTCCTCCCACATCCCCAGCACTCCCCAACTCCTCCCACAACCCCAGCACTCCCCCAACTCCTAACACAACCCCAGCACTCCCCCAACTCCTAACACAACCCCAGCACTCCCCCAACTCCTCCCACAACCCCAGCACTCCCCAACTCCTCCCACAACCCCAGCACTCCCCAAACTCCTCCCACAACCCCAGCGCTCCCCAACTCCTCCCACAACCCCAGCGCTTCCCAACTACTCCCACAACCCCAGCGCTGGAAATAAAAATAAAAAAACCTCCTTCCTATACATAGAAATAATAATAAAAGATTTCCCATCATGGGGGTGATAATTATTGGCAGCACTGGGGTTCTGGGATCAGTTACTGGGAAAAGCCATCCTGTAATGGTGTGTGTGGTGGGTGTGGCTGGAGATGAATTATTTCCCTTTAGATTGCAGTGATTGAAGAATATTCCCACATATACCTACCTGTCCTACCAATCACTGCACTGACTACACTATGACATCATCACTTCTTTACTCCACATCTCAGGAAGGGACCAATCAAAACACACCATTTGTTTTATATCCATATATGGGCGTGCTATATTTAGCTTCAAACACACAACTCTCTGTCTATAGCATTGGAAAAATAAATCATGTGACCAAATGGAGAGGACCTGATGGAGAACTAGTATCTGTTTACCCCATTAGGCTCCGCCCACTCCTTCAAATGTGCGTTTCGGTGCATTTTACCGCGTTCCGGTACCGGTCAGTGCAGGAAATATGCCGCAGGTTTGGCTTTTCTCTCTGGAACTGATTGCACCGGTGTGATCTCCACCACTGAAATCCATAGAACCTTCTATCCATCCCTCCAACCCCCATACATGATTGTACAATCTCCTACAGATCTGACATCAACTGTACTAGAAGAATCGCACAGATTTCATACAGATCACTCACATTCATTCTGATTGTATGGAGATTGTAGGGATCAGATTGCACAGAGACTGTAGGGATCAGATTGTACAGAGACTGTAGGGATCAGATTGTACAGAGACTGTAGGGATCAGATTGTACAGAGACTGTAGGGATCAGATTGTACGGAGATTTATAGGGATACACACACACACACACACACATATATATATCTATAGTGCAGAAATCCCTCTTAGATTTTCTATATATGGCCGGCGGGATGGCCTGATTGCTCAGAACTTTTAACCTGGCGTGTTGCACCTCACCAACATTTTTGCAATAAAGAAAAAAAAAAAAAAAAAAAAATAATATATATATATATATATATATATATATATATATATATATATATATATATATATATATATATATATATATATATATATATATATATATATATATATATATATATATATATATATATATATATATATATATATATATATATATATACATATACACACACACACTATTATTTTTTTTTTGCGTTTTAGCAGATATTTTGCAGTAGAGCGTCATTAGAGTAGCCAATCCAATGTGTGGTAATGTCTGCTTATAGCAAAATTGTATATTTCATATATCTGCTAAAAAAAAAAAAAAAGATCTGTCCCCTATTTTTTTTTATATATTGTTATAAATATCTCTATCATGTTCTATTATTTGTCAATCATCCGATTTCCCATCAGATTTGATTGATAGAAACCTATAATATAATAATTAGTAGAGAGCTCATCAATACACACCTTCTCTCTCCAACCTCCAGACACTTCTGAGCCCAGCTCTGCTGTCAGCCCACTTATATAGCTCCCTGTGTCAGGTGACAGTTGGATAGCCCCGCCCCTTATTTTTCCCCGCCGCTTACCTGTCCCCGCCCACTGGTGGGAGGGGCATATAAATCTTTCCCCGCCCCGTCTAGCCACTTGCTGACCAGGCTTTTCCTGACACTTTTCTTTACATGTATTATGCCCTGTACACACGTGCAGATTATCTGAAGACTTTTGTCTTCAGATTTACCTTTTCTATGTAGTGCAAGGGCCTGCCGGATTGCCTACAAATTGAAAGTGTTTAGGTTTGACCTCATATTATATGGTTTTGGTAAGTCTTCAGATAATCTGCACGTGTGTACGGGGCATTAATCAGTATTTTTTTGCTATACAATGACTTCCATCCCCCACACATTATACATTGTTTTTTAGCAGAGATCCTAGGGAATAAAATGGCGATCGGTGCAATTTTTTTATGTCACGCGGTATTTGCGCAGCGGTTTTGCAAATGCAATTATTTTGGAGAAAAGTCCACTTTAAAAAAAAAAAAATCACAATAGCTCTCCTAATTTTTTTGTATAATATGAAAGATGGTGATAAGCCGAGTAAATAGATCCCTAAAATGTCACGCTTTAAAATTGCGCACATTTGTGGAATGGCGACAAACTGCAGTATTTAATAATCTTTTTTTTTTTTTTTTTTTTTTTAAAGCCCGTAGCGTGTGCAACACACTCAAAAGACTCCACCCGGTGCATAAAAAAGTGCACACACACAAGGTGAGAACACAAAAAAGCACAGGGTGTGCGAAATCGAATGGTCTTCCCTCCGAAGAGGTAGGACCCGAAACCTCAATCCCCCGGGGCGCAAGACTCCTGACAGGGACATAAGGTACTCATGGTCTGTCTGGCCGAAACCAGACCGACCCCGTTCTTCAGGGGGACTGCCGAAACAGCCCCCACCGAGTACTAAGTAGGGCTCCCCCGAAGGGAGACCCCATGGGAGAGGGCGAACTAAGCCAGAAGGCCATATCCACCCCCTCCCAAGACTTAAGGCTGGGCCCGAGGACCCACACACTCTCGTCGTGCAAATAAAGAAAAAAAGGTGAAAGTGCAGGTGACGGACTCCAAATAAAAAGACAGACAAACAAAAAGGTGGGGAAGGGGAGTGGGGAAAGTGCTTTGGTGCCATGTGAAGAACCAAGGCAGGCCTTCCAGCCGGAATAAAAAATTCCTCTGGTGCAAGCCAAAAGGCCTGTCCCAAGAGGCAGGTGTGAAAAAGGTGTGCATAGTGCAGTGACCAAGGTGCCAAAAGAACTCACAGCGAGCTGCCCCTCGCCAGTGAGAAATTAAGGCACTCCTGGGCTGCCACCCCAGGGGCACTTACACTACGGGCTTTTTCAATCTCAGCCCCCGGCCAGACCAAATGTAGCCTATCCCCACCAGCAGACATCAGAACCTGGACAGCTTGGGGAGAGCTTACCTACCACTGGGGACAGGCCCTCTACAAGCCAGATCAACCCAGGAGAGAAAGCCCCCCCCTCGCCATCCTGTTCCTCAGCCCATTACATCCAGAAGCAGTTCCACCGGCCCCCCCGAACCGGCTTTCCGCCCCCTTCAAACTGGTTAGGACAGTTCAACCCATTCGAATCAGAAGGCGGCGGGCCCCACATGCTTTCCCAGATGACCTACTCCCCATACCTCAATGTTTAGAGCGCTCCGGGTTTCGGTCATACTGGTACTAGCTAAGGCCCATACCAACTGATAAGAACAGATACTACACTTGATCTTAGCCAAAAGGCCGAGAAGATTAAAAATAATCACAATAGCTCTCCTAATTTTTTTGTATAATGTGAAAGATAAGCCGAGTAAATAGATCCCTAAAATGTCACGCTATGGCGACAAACTGCAGTATTTAATAATCTCCATAGGTGGCGCTTTACAAATTCTTCCAGGTTACCAGTTTAGAGTTACAGAGGAGATCCAGCGCTGGAATTATTTCTTTTGCTCGAACGATCGCGGCGATACCTCACATGTGTGGTTTGAACGCCGTTTACATATGTGGGTGGGGCTTACGTATGCGTTCCCTCACGGTGGGGGGGGGATGGGGAATGTTGCATTCTTTTATTTTCTAATTTATTTTACTTTTTATTCTTACACAGCAGGTAATGGCGGGCTTTGTGGACAGCCGGGAATAACTGCGGGCGCCAGCGATCGGTCATTATAGTGAATGGAGTGGCAGATTTTTCGGTGAGTGAGACCAGAACCCCCGCGCTGTAAATAAATATTCCAACCTTATAAAGCAGTATGGATACAATGTGTGCAATGACTAGAAAGACTTTTCCCACTAACTCCTCCCACCACCCCAGCACTCCCCAACTCCTCCCACCATCCCAGCACTCCCCAACTCCTCCCACCATCCCAGCACTCCCCAACTCCTCCCACAACCCCAGCACTCCCCAACTCCTCCCACAACCCCAGCACTCCCCAACTCCTCCCACATCCCCAGCGCTCCCCAACTTCTCCCACATCCCCAGCACTACCCAACTCCTCCCACATCCCCAGCACTCCCCAACTCCTCCTACAACCCCAGCACTCCCCAACTCCTCCCACATCCCCAGCACTACCCAACTCCTCCTACAACCCCAGCGCTCCCCAACTCCTCCCACAACCCCAGCACTCCCCAACTCCTCCCACATCCCCAGCACTCCCCAACTCCTCCCACAACCCCAGCACTCCCCAACTCCTCCCACAACCCCAGCGCTCCGCAACTCCTCCCACATCCCTAGCACTACCCAACTCCTCCCACAACCCCAGCGCTCCCCAACTCCTCCCACATCCCCAGCGCTCCCCAACTCCTCCCACAACCCCAGCGCTCCCCAACTCCTCCCACAACTCCAGCGCTGGAAATAAAAAAACCTCCTTCCTATACATAGAAATATTAATAATAATAAAAGATTTCCCATCATGGGGGTGATAATTATTGGCAGCACTGGGGTTCTGGGATCAGTTACTGGGAAAAGCAATCTTGTAATGGTGTGTGTGGTGGGTGTGGCTGGAGATGAATTATTTCCCATCAGATTGCAGTGATTGAAGAATATTCCCACATATACCTACCTGTCCTACCAATCACTGCACTGACTACACTATGACATCATCACTTCTTTACTCCACATCTCAGGAAGGGACCAATCAAAATACACTATTTTTATTATTTATATCCATATATGTAAATAAATATCCATATATAATAATAATAATAATAATAATATATGGGCGTGCTATATTTAGATTCAAACACGCAACTCTCTGTCTATAGCATTGGAAAAATAAATCATGTGACCAAATGGAGAGGACCTGATGGAGAACTAGTATCTGTTTACCCCATTAGGCTCCGCCCACTCTTTCCAATGTGCATTTTGGTGCGTTTTACCGCGTTCCGGTACCGGTCAGTGCAGGAAATATGCCGCAGGTTTGGCTTTTCTCTCTGGAACTGATTGCACCGGTGTGATCTCCACCACTGAAATCCATAGAACCTTCTATCCATCCCTCCAACGCCCATACATGATTGTACAATCTCCTACAGATCTGACATCAACTGTACTAGAAGAATCACACAGATTTCATACAGATCACTCACATTCATTCTGATTGTATGGAGATTGTAGGAATCAGATTGTACAGAGACTGTAGGGATCAGATTGTACAGAGATTGTAGGGATCGGATTGTGCGGAGATTGTAGGGATCGGATTGTACAGAGATTGTAGGGATTGGATTGTACAGAGATTTATAGGGATCGGATTGTTCGGAGTTCATAGGGATCAGATTGTACAGAGATTGTAGGAATCGGATTGTACGGAGATTGTAGGGATCTGATTTTACAGAAATTGTAAGGATCTGATTGTACACTAGATTGTAGGGATCTGATTGTACGGAGACTGTAGGGATCTGATTGTATGGAGATTGTAGGGATCTGATTGTATGGAGATTGTAGGTATCTGATTGTACGGAGATTATAGGGATCGGATTGTACGGAGATTGTAGGTAATGGATTGTACGGAGATTGTAGGGATCTGATTTTATAGAAATTGTAAGGATCTGATTGTACACTAGATTGTAGGGATCTGATTGTATGCAGACTGCAGGGATCTGATTGTACAGAGATTGAAGGAATCTGATTGTACGGAGATTGTAGGGATCGGATTGTACGGAGATTGTAGGGATCGGATTGTAAGAAGATTGTAGGGATCAGATTGTAAAGAGATTCTAGGGATCAGATTGTATGGAGATTGTAGGGATTGGATTGCATGAAGATTGTAGGGATCGGATTGTACTAAGATTGTATGGTGTATAGGGACCCGGTGAGGACGATTCTCCTCGAGTGAAATCCACACTCACTGATAGAATTTAGTTGGAGAAAAAATGATCTCCTCATGGCGGCATTCACTGACAGACGGGGATCTGACGCCGATAGAAGAGCTGACAATCCTCCCAACAACAGAATAAAATCTCAGCAGAACAGGAATAGAGGGGAAATCTTCTGATGGGGACACTACTTCTGGGATTCCATCATTTCAGAGGGATTTCCTCTCACTTCCTGTTGTGTCTATGGGACAGGAAGTGAAGGGAAATCTCCTCAATGGGGACACAGATGACAGGGGTGATAACCCTGGATGAGGTTCTCCTCCATCATTTCTTTATGTTCCCCTTTACAGAAGCTGGGATAATGAGAGGGAGATTCTGGCTGCAGCTGTCATCCTGTAATATCTGCTCACCGATGTGACCAATCAGCCAATCACAGCCATGGGGAGGAGCTATAAACTCTGGTGCTGTGTAAGGCCAGCTTCCAGCAGGGGGCCGGCACAAGGTGAGTACATGGCAGCGATAGGGTGAAAGTGACCTTAAGGGCGGGGTCTATGTGGGGCGTTTTCCATACTCTTATGGTAAATAGTGACCCCACAGATCGCTCTTCAGGTGCAGAGCTGCCGGCATTGCCTCAGCGTTTACCAGGGGCTTCCTCTACAACATACAGTCTACTGTAATATGTCTGCAGTCTCTGACCTTCTCCTGTATCATGTCTGCAGTCTCTGACCGTCTCCTGTATTGTGTCTGCAGTCTCTGACCGTCTCCTGTATTGTGTCTGCAGTCTCTGACCGTCTCCTGTGTTATGTCTGCAGTCTCTGACCGTCTCCTGTATCATGTCTGCAGTCTCTGACCATCTCCTGTATCATGTCTGCAGCCATTTTCACGTCATAGAGCTCCTTTACACATCACAGTGTAATACTGGTGCGGTATGACTTAACTGGTTCCCGACCGTCTGACACAGTTTTTATTTGGAAATTACTTTACTATTGCTTTAGGCCTGGTTCACATGTATGCGGGTTGGCGGTTCACATGTATGCGGGTTGGTGGATCACATGTATGCAGGTTGGCGGATCACATGTATGCAGGTTGGCGGATCACATGTATGCAGGTTGGCGGATCACATGTATGCAGGTTGGCGGATCACATGTATGCGGGTTGGGGGCCCACATTTGCACAGGCATAGCAGACCATTGATTAGAATGGGCTTCTATGCCTGCGTTTTCCGCTGAAAAAAGCAGAATGTAAACAAAATGCAGTGGTCATGAAATCCATTCTGCTTCTGCACCATGCGACTTACCTGCAGTTCATGCACAAGCAAACTCTTTTTAAATGCCGTGCCCACGTATATAAAAACGCAGAAATCTTGCCAGTGCAGGAACTGCAGGTAAGTCGCATGGTGCAGAAGCAGAATGGATTTCATGACCACTGCATTTTTTTTTACATTCTGCATGCACCTTTTTTCAGCGGAAAACACAGGCATAGACGCCCATTCTAATCAATGGGCTGCTATGCCTGTGCAAATGTGGGCCCCCAACCCGCATACATGTGATCCGCCAACCCGCATACATGTGATCCGCCAACCCGCATACATGTGAACCAGGTCTAAAAAAAATCCATCAAGCAGTGTCTGGCCTACCTGGTGACTGGTCCTGGCGCTCAGCTCCGATGGCCTGGTCATTAACCACTTGCTGACCGCCCGCCGGCTTTGTACTGCGGCAGGGCGGCTTGGCTGCGTCCAGTCACATAGTACTACGTGACTGAACTGCATGTGGTTTTGGCGGAGAGACACAGCGGGAGGCGGGCCATGGGAGGAGAGGCGGCGATCTCCGCCTTCTTCCCGCGATCGTCCGTGAAATGGAGAGAAGACCCGCCTGCTTATGTAAACAAAGCAGGCGGATCTTCTCTCAGACAGGCAGGGAGAGATCAGGAGTTTCAGCTAAGCTACAACCCCCGATCTCTCTGTGCCTGTCACAGAGCCCCCCCAGGCTCACATTTAACCCCTTTGATCAACCGCAGTATTAACCCCTTCCCTGCCAGTGTCATTATTACAGTGACAGTGCATATTATTTAGCACTGATTACTGCAGTAATGTCACTGGTCCCCAAAAAGTGTCAAAAATGTCAGTTAGGGGTCCGATCTGTCCACCGCAATGTCGCAGTCCCGTTAAAAATCGTGCATGCAGAATTTTAAAAAATCCAGTGGCCTTGAAATCCATCCTGCTTTTGCACCATGCGACTTACCTGCAGTTCCTGCACTGGCAAGCTTTCTGCGTTTTTATATACGTGGGCCCAGCATTTAAAAACACAGTTTGCGTGTGCAGGAACTGCAGGTAAGTCGCATGGTGCAGAAGCAGGATGGATTTCAAGGCCACTGGATTTTTTTAAAATTCTGCATGCACCTTTTTTCAGCATAAAACGCAGGCATAGCAGCTCATTCGAATCAATGGACTGCGATGCCTGTGCAAATGTGGGTGGCCAACCAGGCATAAAATAAGCCATCAAGCAGTGCCTCTGGCCTACCTGGTGACTGGTCCTGGCGCTCAGCTCCGATGCACTGCAGACTCCTACCCTGAGGTGCCGCCTCCTGTACAGAACATTGCGCTCGGCAAGGGGCGGGGTCGGAGCGTCAGTGGAGCTCAAGGCCCCGCCTGCCTGCTCATAGTAACACAGTGCGCTGCCCATGCCTGGGCGGCTCTGGATCAAAATCCGCCAGCGACCCCCTGAAATGCAGCTCACGACCCGCAGTTTGGGAACTCCTGCACTGGAGACTTGCAGTTTTACAGACATAAGTATCAGTGATCGACCGATATCGTTTTTTTAATGCCGATATTTTGGTCATCGGATATCGGTATTGGCCGATATCTGCCGATATTTTCGGACATGTAAAAAAAATTTTTTTTTTATTTTTCTAAAGTTACTGTTGTGGAGGAATCTGGGGGTCTAAAAGACCCCAAACCCCTCCTCGGCACCCAAAAGCATTTAAAACCCCAAGTTTGGCTGTTTTGAATGCTGTAATTTATTTGAATTCGGCGCCGAGGACTGGAAGTGACGTCATGACATCACTTCCGGGTTTTGTACATGGAGACGCAGTACCCCAGGTCTTCTCTTCGGCAGCGGCGGCGGTGCAGGTAGGATGCCCGGGTGTCCCGGTGGGACGGGGGACCCGGGAGAGCCACGGAAGGGGGCGGGGGGGGGGACTTCCCCTCCCGCCCCTTCTAATGACAGCTGAGTGGCTTCTCAGCCCCATCGGTTGTCATTACAAGACAGCCGACCGTCGGCCATGGACACCGGTACCGGGGTGATTCCTCTATCTGCAGCCATCACTCCGGTACAGCACTTTCCCCAAATATCGACAAATCAAAAGGCCGATTCCGATATATCGGGGAAAGTGCATTTCAGCCCCCAATACATCGGTGTTGCCGATAATCGATCGATCCCTAATAAGTATGGCAGAAGTTATGTGCGAATCTTCTTGAGTTCAGTTCGCGGGAGCCTTTCATAGCTGCTAACATTTCAAAACAATTCAGCACTCTGCTACTTTATCTGACAACTGATTTCTTCCAGCATTCAGCCTCTGTCTCCTGAAATCAATACAAATATATTGATTCTGAGAGGTCACATCCCCTCTCTAACAGGGAAAGCTCAGCTAACACTAAACAAACTACATTTCCCAGCAGCCTTCACTCCAGCCTGCCATAATCTCAAAACCGATGTTCCGTGAAAAATCCATACCCGTGAGAAAACCATACCCTCGTCACTTCCGGTTCCGCTACGGAGGGTATGGATTTCTCACGGTAGTTAAACATGCGGCGCTTACATTAAAACAGCTCCTCTGAAACGTAAATCATCTCCGCTCTTCGCCCTGTAACTGCCCTCATCTCCGGTAATAAATATAAAAGCGGATCACGGAGCCACGATCGCCGTCACATTTACATCTCATACACCCGCCGCCGCTTTTATATTTATTACCGGAGATGAGGGCAGTTACAGGGCGAAGAGCGGAGATGATTTACGTTTCAGATGAGCTGTTTTAATGTAAGCGCCGCAAGTTTTACATTAGACACAGTGCCGTGAGAATTTCATGCCCACCGAGCATGCGCACTTGTCTAATTCTTTAATGTTCAATCACGTATCCGGGGCTCTGAGCATGCGCACTGCTGCGCTGCTCAGCTGTTTCAGCCCGGAAGTGACGAGGGTATGGTTTCTCCACGGGGTATGGTTTTTTAACGTTACACTGAGCTGAAGTTCCAAATTGTCTCTCTTGTGGCGGCCATTTTGTCGTAGTTCACCCATTGAATTTCAATGAAGCGTGGACTTCTTAAACATGGCCGCCTCGGGGATGTATGGGAGAGACAGCGGGGACGTGACGTCCTGACAGGGGTGAGAACCGTTGTCCTGCCGAGTGACATGTGGAGGGGGTGACCCCGGAGAGGTGGGGACACACGGGGCGCTGACCTCTGTGTATTTGTAGCTCTCGTGGGGGCGGTGCTGCGGTGTAGTATCGCGAGATTCAGGCTACAGTCTAATTTGAATGAAAGTTTGTGAGACGAGAATGCACCTTGTCTGCTATTGTCCACCTGGGTAAGGAGCTGTGTGAGGGGTTCTCCCTCCTGTGTGTCTCCCTGTCCCACTCCATAGTAAGGGCCAATGGTGTGCCAGCGGGGGGGAGCGCTATCAGATCCCGGCATCTCTCAGTGTGAAGGCAGCTCGGCTGCAGTGACAGCTCCTTGGGGGGCGGAGCCGGGGCAATGGGCGGAGCCGCAGCGAGAAGAAGCAAGGTGAGTGCCCGAGTCAGTGTGTGTGCTGCTGTATAGGAGGGGGATGGGGCAGCTGCATATGGAGGAATTGATATTTCCCTGATCATTCTGCAGTATTCAGTGGCTGCAGGAAGAATTGGGAAAGATCAATTCCTCCATATGCAGCTGCCCCATCCCCCCCCCCCTCCTATACAACTTCTTTTACTGGCCCCCCCCCCCATGCTCTCTGGTTCCCCCAGTGCTCTCCACCCCCCTGTGATTTCTAGTTTCCCCTCTCGCTCTTCATCCCCCTGGTTTTCCCTGCCTGCCCCCCCCCAGTTCTACCTGTCCCCCCCCCCCCTCTCCCCAGAGCTCTCCATCTCCTGCACCTTCCAACCCCCCATGCAATGCTTTCCAAACCCCCCCCTTAATTCTCTTCAGTCCCCCCCCTTGCCCTTCTGCTCCTCCAGTGCTCTCTTTGCTTGCCCTGTGCTTTCCGGCCCCCCTAGTGCTCTTCCGCAGTCTCTGACCGTCTCCTGTATTGTGTCTGCAGTCTCTGACCATCTCTTGTATCATGTCCTCAGTCTCTGACCGTCTCCTGTATCATGTCCTCAGTCTCTGACCGTCTCCTGTATCATGTCCTCAGTCTCTGACCGTCTCCTGTATCATGTCCGTAGTCTCTGACCATCTCCTGTATCATGTCCGCAGTCTCTGACCGTCTCCTGTATCATGTCCTCAGTCTCTGACCATCTCCTGTATCATGTCCTCAGTCTCTGGCCATCTCTTCTATCATGTCCTCAGTCTCTGACCATTTCCTGTATCATGTCCTCAGTCTCTGACCATCTCTTGTATCATGTCTGCAGTCTCTGACCATCTCTTGTATCATGTCTGCAGTCTCTGACCATCTACTGTATCATGTCCGCAGTCTCTGACCATCTCTTGTATCATGTCCTCAGTCTCTGACCATCTCTTGTATCATGTCCTCAGTCTCTGACCATCTCCTGTATCATGTCCGCAGTCTCTGATCATCTCCTGTATCACGTCCTCAGTCTCTGACCATCTCCTGTATCACGTCCGCAGTCTCTGACCATCTACTGTATCATGTCCGCAGTCTCTGACCATCTACTGTATCATGTCCGCAGTCTCTGACCATCTACTGTATCATGTCCGCAGTCTCTGACCATCTCTTGTATCATGTCCGCAGTCTCTGACCATCTACTGTATCATGTCCGCAGTCTCTGACCATCTCTTGTATCATGTCCGCAGTCTCTGACCATCTCTTGTATCATGTCCGCAGTCTCTGACCATCTCTTGTATCATGTCCGCAGTCTCTGACCATCTCCTGTAGCATGTCTGCAGTCTCTGACCATCTCTTGTATCATGTCCGCAGTCTCTGACCATCTCTTGTATCATGTCCTCAGTCTCTGACCATCTCCTGTATCATGTCTGCAGTCTCTGACCATCTCTTGTATCATGTCCTCAGTCTCTGATCATCTCCTGTATCATGTCCTCCTTAACTATGCCCATAGGATTACCTTGGTTTTGGGCTATCTTTACAGTTTAAGTGCAGTTCAAAATGCAATCAATGGTGTTCAGTGTGAAAGGGTCCCAAATTCCGTATATATGCGATTCAGAGAGATCATTCCACACTGTTCAGGGCTGGGGTGACAGAGGGGGTCACAGGGCTGGGGTGATGGAGGGGTCACAGATAAAGGATGGGGCGATGGAGAGGTTATAGGTTAGGGCTGGGGTGATGGAGGGGGTACAAGTTAGGGTTGGTGTGATGGAGGGGTCACAGGTCAAGGATGGGCAATGGAGGGGTACAGGTCAGGGTTGGGGTGATTGAGGAGGGGTTGGGGTGACTGGAGGGGTCACAGGTCAGGGTTGGGGTGATTGAGGGGGTGTTAGAGTTGGAGTGATTGAGGGGGGGGTTAGGGTTGGGGTGACTGGAGGGGTACAGGTCAGGGTTGGGGTGATTGAGGGGGGGGCAGGGTTGGGGTGATTGAGGGGGGGGGGGTTGGGGTGACAGAGGGGGTCACAGGGCTGGGGTGATGGAGGGGTCACAGATAAAGGACGGGGCGATGGAGAGGTTATAGGTTAGGGTTGGGGTGATGGAGGGGGTACAAGTTAGGGTTGGGGTGATGGAGGGGTCACAGGTCAGGGTTGGGGTGACTGGAGGGGTCACAGGTCAGGGTTGGGGTGATTGAGGGGGGGTTAGGGTTGGGGTGACTGGAGGGGTCACAGGTCAGGGTTGGGGTGATGGGTAAGTAGTTCAGGTAAGTCATCTCTCTCATCGCTGATCTTACAATGCAGAGGCCTCATGTTTTGTTTAGGATGCTGAAGTTGGCTTCTTATTTGACTGCTGAAATTAGCCGCTTTCTCAAACAGCTTCTTATTCTGGTCAGATATTTATTTACTAAACAATCATCTGCAAGGTTTGTTATTAAGTTGTGAAGTTTGGCAACAATTCTATCCCCCCTAACTGCCATGTATTTAATGGGGTAATTTTGAATAAATACCTTTTTCTCTATAAAAACCATCTTGGCTCACCCAGATGTGATTTGTTTTCATATAGTTGAGCCCCCCCTCTATTAGCCCACGTTCACATTGCTCTGATTTGATATGCAATGCAATGGCACCGTCTGCATCTGTGCAACGTTGCACCAATTCCCAATAGTAGTTTCTGTACTTCTCTCATTATTGAGTAGACCCTATAATCTGATAAATAGGCGGAGATTAATAATGCTGAGTGGGCGGAGCTTTAGGGAAGTGGGTGTGGCGGGTAATTGACAGCTGTGCTGCAAAGTGTCCCTGGAAATTTTTTTTAAATGTTGGCAACTATGTATTTGTAGAAGTGCAGATCTGACCATACAAGATACAATCTGATTGTATGATCTCCTTGTGTATAGTGAGCTCTACTGAGATCATACAATCTGATTATAGCTCACCATACAGGCTACAATCTGATTGTATGATCTCCTTTAGATCTACAAGTATGGTAGTGTAAGGTCCTGCCTGATTGGATAACAGTGGTAGATGTAAATCTGATTGTACAATCAGATTGCATAGCATGTGGCTGGCTACACATCCCCAGATCTACGTCTCCCAAGAGGCCACCCCTACACCCCTCCCAGATCTACATCTCTCAAGAGGCCACCTCTACACACCCCCACATCTACATCTCTCAAGAGGCCACCCCTACACCCCTCCCAGATCTACATCTCTCAAGAGGCCAACCCTACACCCCTCCCAGATCTACATCTCTCAAGAGGCCACCCCTACACCCCTCCCATATCTACATCTCTCAAGAGGCCACCCCTACACCCCTCCCATATCTACATCTCCCAAGAGGCCACCCCTACACCCCCCCCCAGATCTACATCTCTCAAGAGGCCACCCCTACACCCCTCCCAGATCTACATCGCTCAAGAGGCCACCCCTACACCCCTCCCAGATCTACATCTCTCAAGAGGCCACCCCTACACCCCTCCCAGATCTACATCTCTCAAGAGGCCACCCCTACACCCCTCCCAGATCTACATCTCTCAAGAGGCCACCCCTACACCCCTCCCATATCTACATCTCCCAAGAGGCCACCCCTACACCCCCCCCCCAGATCTACATCTCTCAAGAGGCTGCCCCTACCCTGCACACCCCCAGATCTATATCTCCCAGTAGCCCCTACCCTGCACACCCCTAGATCTATATCTCTCAAGAGCCCCTACCCTGCACACCCCCAGATCTACATCTCTCAAGAGCCCCTACCCTGCACACCCCCAGATCTACATCTCTCAAGAGCCCCTACCCTGCACACCACCGGATCTACATCTCTCAAGAGCCCCTACCCTGCACACCCCCAGATCTACATCTCTCAAGAGACCACCCCTACACACCCCCCAGATCTACATCTCCCAAGAGCCCCTACCCTGCACACCTCCAGATCTACATCTCTCAAGAGCCCCTACCCTGCACACCACCAGATCTACATCTCCCAAGAGCCCCTACCCTGCACACCCCCAGATCTACATCTCTCAAGAGACCACCCCTACACACCCCCCAGATCTACATCTCCCAAGAGCCCCTACCCTGCACACCTCCAGATCTACATCTCTCAAGAGCCCCTACCCTGCACACCACCAGATCTACATCTCCCAATAGCCCCTACCCTGCACACCCCTAGATTCTCATCTCTGAAGAGGCCACCCCTACACACCCCCAGATCTACATCTCCCAAGAGCCCCTACCCTGCACATCTCCAGATCTACATCTCTCAAGAGCCCCTTCCTTGTACACCCCCAGATCTACATCTCCCAGGATTCCTTTCCCTATACACCCCCAGATCTACACCTCTAAATAGTCCTTTCCCTACACAACCCTAGATTTACATCTCTCAAAAGCCCTTTCTCTATACACCCCCTCCCAGATCTGCTTCTTCCAAGAGCACTTTTCATACAAACCCCCAGAGCTACATCTCCCAAGTGTATGGACAGGCTACTATTGTGAGTCCTGCAAAGAAATTGATGTGTGTGTATATGAAGAAGGATGGAACTGGGAGCTGGGATAGGAGGTGGGACCGTGTGGGGAGCTGGGATAGGAGGATGGATGGATGGAGAGGAGAGCTGAGATACGAGGAGGGCAGAGCGGGGAGCTGGGATAGGAGGAGGGACAGAGCGGGGAGCTGGGATAGGAGGATGGATGGATGGAGAGGAGAGCTGAGATACGAGGAGGGCAGAGCGGGGAGCTGGGATAGGAGGAGGGACGGAGTGGGGAGCTGGGATAGGATGGATGGAGAGGAGAGCTGAGATAGGAGGAGGGCAGAGCGGGGAGCTGGGATAGGAGGAGGGACGGAGTGGGGAGCTGGGATAGAAGGATGGATGGAGAGGAGAGCTGAGATAGGAGGAGGGCAGAGCGGGGAGCTGGGATAGGAGGAGGGACGGAGTTGGGAGCTGGGATAGAAGGATGGATGGAGAGGAGAGCTGAGATAGGAGGAGGGCAGAGCGGGGAGCTGGGATAGGAGGAGGGCAGAGCGGGGAGCTGGGATAGGCGGAGTCCTGTAGTTCAGGGCAGATGGTTGGGATTTTATTAAAGCAGAGTTGTCATCAGAGACTCTGGATTGCTGGCAGATCAGCAGTTATTTTTCTATTTTTGCACTATTCTAAAGAGAAAACATGAAGACATGTTTTATAGAGATGTTTGTTTTAGAAGTTTTTTTTTTTTTCTCTTCAGTAGTTGGGTCTCGTCTACTCCCTCTGCTTCACCCTCACCCTCACCATCACCACCATCATCATCATCATCATCATCAGTGGTGAAATGCAGGAACCATGCTGGTTGCAGGGAAGGTTGTCACCAGGCTGGTGTCACACTGTCCTTGGCACCGTTGTCACCGAAGCCTGAGCAGGATAAGCGTGCGCGAAGCACTCACCAGTCATGATGGAAACCCAAAGAAAGTAAAAATCCAGGTAGGTGAGGAATTTATTTTGCTGGATCTCCTGAGCTCCTGAGATATCCGATTCACCGTCTCCAATCATAGAGGGCTGCAGATCAGCATTGCAGAGACATAGATCTTTCCCAAAATTTGTCAACATACTATTCCCTAAGGCTCCGTTCACATGTAAGCGTATGGATCGCGGGCAGAACCGCGGTGGTTCTGCCCGCGATCCGGAGATTATTGCAAATCGCGGGACGCCTGTGCGTTGCAATAGCCCCCCAAACGCTGAGCGATGTTGCCGCGATTTCCGCCTGCCGAATCGCGGTAACATTGCGCAAAAAAAAATCGCGGGACGCAATACGCTCCAAAGAAGCTCTTGTACTTTTTTTGGGCGTAATGCGTCCCGCGATTATTTTTTTGCGCGATGTTACCGCGATTCGGCAGGCGGAAATCGCGGCAACATCGCTCAGCGTTTGGGGGGCTATTGCAAATCAACGGGCAACGCACAGGCGTCCCGCGATTTGCAATAATCTCCGGATCGCGGGCGGAACCGCGGCGGTTCTGCCCACGATCCATACGCTGACATGTGAACGGAGCCTTAATGCCATTCTCTGAAGTTTTATCGCAGTCACATGACCACCACGTTCCCCTCTTTCACACCAGCACGGTGGAATAGGGCCAGGGGTTTACAATCACGCTCAGCAGCTTCTGATGATGTCACCAATAACCACTTGACCAACCAGCCGCAGTACATACACTGCGGCGGGTTGGCAGGTTCTCGCGATACGACGTACCTGTCGGAGGCGCGTGCATGCCCATTCCCCAGAGGGGGAGCTGTTCTGCGGGGCCGGCGGGCGCTATTGTCACCAGACATCCCGTGGAGACAGAACAGCGATCTTCTGTTGTAAACACAGCAGACTGTTCTGTCAGCAATGAACACAGAGCTCCTCCTATTTAGGAACACAGGTCTCTGTGTTCATTCCATAACTCCATCCCCTAAAAGAGTTAGAAAGCACCCCCTAGGGACACATTTAACCCTTTGATCGCCCCTGGTTTTAACACCTTCCCTGCCAGTTTCATTAGTACAGTAACGGTACATATTTTTAGCACTGATTACTGTAGTAGTGTCACTGGTCCCCCCAAAAGTGTCAAAAATGTCAGTTAGGGGTCCGATCTGTCCGCTGCAATGTCACAGTCCCGCTAAAAATCGCTGATCGCCGCCATTACTAATAAAATAAATAAAAATTACATAAATCTTTCCCCTAGTTTGTAGACGTGATAACTTTTGCTCAAACCAATCAAAATACGCTTATTGGGATTTTTTTTAACCAAAAATATGTAGCAGAATGTAGGAGAATACAAATTGGCCTAAAAGGATGAAAAAATTTGATTTTTAATTTTTTTTTTTTTTTTTATTGGAAATGTTATATAGCCGAAAGTATAAAATATTGGTTTTTTTTTTTTTTTTTCAGAATTGTCGCTCTATTTTTGTTTAAAGTGCAAATAATAAAAATCGCAAATCAGATCAAATACCACCAAAAGAAAGCTCTACTTGTGGGAAAAAAAGAATATCAATTTTATTTGGGCACAGCGTCGCACGACCGCGCAGTTGTCCATTAAACAACTGTCCAGGCACCGCGTCATCAGGACCACAGAGTTGGGATCCGCCTGGACTGACACCCGACTCAGCCTCTCAGCGAGCCACTGAGAGCCTGAGCTGGCCGCTCCCCACCTCTCCACAGCCCAGCACTCCAATGAGCGAGGAGGGAGCAGAGCAGAAAGCGGTGACTGACAGTCAGCAGCTCTCTGCTCCTGGAGGTGTCAGAACTGAGCGATCGGCGGTGTTCGATCGCTCGGCTCTTAGTGCAGAGGCTCCAGGGGACAGATGCAGCATCGAACTAGGTAAGTATTACTGGGCAATAACCCCAAACCCCATACTTCTCTTTTAAATACCACCAAAAGAAAGCTCAGCTTGTGTGAAAAAAAAATGATACAAATTTAGTTTGGGTACAGTGTTGCATGACCCCCTCAATTACCAGTTAAAGTAGCGCAGTGCCAAATAGCAAAAAATACCCTTGTCATGATGGTCAAAACCTTCTGAAGGCCAAGTGGTTATATTTTAAGACTGAAACTTTATTTATAATGGGATATATGCAGTGGCGAAAGAAGTTATTTGATCCCCTTCAGGTTTTGGAAGTTTGCCCACTTATAAAGAAACGAAGAGTCTATGATTGTTATCATAGGTGTATTTTAAATGATAGAGACAGAATATCAACCAAAAATCTATAAAAAATACACATGATACAAATGTTATAAGTTGAGTTGCAGTTCAGTGAGTAAAATAACTATTTGATCCCCGAGCAAAACATGACTTAGTACTTGGTGGAGGAACCCTTGTTGGCAAGCACAGTGGTAAGACATTTCTTGTAGTTGGTGACCAGGTTTACACACATCTCAGGAGGGGTTTGGTCCACTCTTCTCCACAGATCTTCTCTAAATCTTTAAAGGTTTCTTGGCTGTTGTTTGGCAACTCGAAGTTTCAGCTCCCTCCATAAATTTTCAATAGGATTAAGGTCTGGAGACTGGCCAAGCGGATCAATGACCTTAATGTGCTTCTTCTTGAGCCACTCCTTTGTTGCCTTGTCGGTCGGTTTTTGGTCATTGTTTTGCCATCCATGACCTATCTTCAATGTTCTGGCTGAGTGAAGAAGGTTCTCATCCATTTTTGGTCATTGTTTTGCCATCCACGCCCCATCTTCAATGTTCTGGCTGAGGGAAGAAGGTTCTCATCCATTTTTGGTCATTGTCTTGCCATCCACAACCCATCTTCAATGTTCTGGCTGAGGGAAGAAGGTTCTCATCCATTTTTGGTCATTGTCTTGCCATCCACGACCCATCTTCAATGTTCTGGCTGAGGGAAGAAGGTTCTCCTCCATTTTTGGTCATTGTCTTGCCATCCACGCCCCATCTTCAATGTTCTGGCTGAGTGAAGAAGGTTCTCATCCATTTTTGGTCATTGTCTTGCCATCCACAACCCATCTTCAATGTTCTGGCTGAGGGAAGAAGGTTCTCATCCATTTTTGGTCATTGTCTTGCCATCCACAACCCATCTTCAATGTTCTGGCTGAGGGAAGAAGGTTCTCATCCATTTGTGGTCATTGTCTTGCCATCCGCGACCCATCTTCAATGTTCTGGCTAAGGGAAGAAGGTTCTCATCCATGTTTGGTCATTGTCTTGCCATCCTTGACCCATCTTCAATGTTCTGGCTGAGGGAAGAAGGTTCTCATCCATTTGTGGTCATTGTCTTTCCATCCGCGACCCATCTTCAATGTTCTGGCTAAGGGAAGAAGGTTCTCATCCATTTTTGGTCATTGTCTTGCCATCCACAACCCATCTTCAATGTTCTGGCTGAGGGAAGAAGGTTCTCATCCATTTGTGGTCATTGTCTTGCCATCCGCGACCCATCTTCAATGTTCTGGCTAAGGGAAGAAGGTTCTCATCCATGTTTGGTCATTGTCTTGCCATCCTTGACCCATCTTCAATGTTCTGGCTGAGGGAAGAAGGTTCTCATCCATTTGTGGTCATTGTCTTTCCATCCGCGACCCATCTTCAATGTTCTGGCTAAGGGAAGAAGGTTCTCATCCATTTTTGGTCATTGTCTTGCCATCCACAACCCATCTTCAATGTTCTGGCTGAGGGAAGAAGGTTCTCATCCATTTGTGGTCATTGTCTTGCCATCCGCGACCCATCTTCAATGTTCTGGCTAAGGGAAGAAGGTTCTCATCCATGTTTGGTCATTGTCTTGCCATCCTTGACCCATCTTCAATGTTCTGGCTGAGGGAAGAAGGTTCTCATCCATTTGTGGTCATTGTCTTTCCATCCGCGACCCATCTTCAATGTTCTGGCTAAGAGAAGGTTCTCATCCATTTTTGGTCATTGTCTTGCCATCCTTGACCCATCTTCAATGTTCTGGCTGAGGGAAGAAGGTTCTCATCCATTTGTGGTCATTGTCTTTCCATCCGCGACCCATCTTCAATGTTCTGGCTAAGGGAAGAAGGTTCTCATCCATTTTTGGTCATTGTCTTGCCATCCACAACCCATCTTCAATGTTCTGGCTGAGGGAAGAAGGTTCTCATCCATTTGTGGTCATTGTCTTGCCATCCGCGACCCATCTTCAATGTTCTGGCTAAGGGAAGAAGGTTCTAATCCATGTTTGGTCATTGTCTTGCCATCCTTGACCCATCTTCAATGTTCTGGCTGAGGGAAGAAGGTTCTCATCCATTTGTGGTCATTGTCTTTCCATCCGCGACCCATCTTCAATGTTATGGCTAAGAGAAGGTTCTCATCCATTTTTGGTCATTGTCTTGCCATCCTTGACCCATCTTCAATGTTCTGGCTGAGGGAAGAAGGTTCTCATCCATTTGTGGTCATTGTCTTTCCATCCGCGACCCATCTTCAATGTTCTGGCTAAGGGAAGAAGGTTCTCATCCATTTTTGGTCATTGTATTGCCATCTACGACCCATCTTCAATGTTCTGACTAAGGGAAGAAGGTTCTCATCCATTTGTGGTCATTGTCTTTCCATCCGCGACCTTACTGCACTTGGAGGCGCCTTGCTTTTTTTGTCTTGATTATCTCCAGAGCAGCTTCTCCTCTCAAGTGCTGCCCAGGTGCAGCGACCTACACACTCCCTGACAAGATCCACGGAAGCGCCCATACAAACCCACTTTTTTCTTAATGGTAAAAATGGCGCCGGCTTCGGAGCGGAGGCATGGAAACAAAACTAAGCTGCTAAAAAAGTAAGAAGGGACCAAGGAGGTTTATTTAAAGGACGAGATGATTTCAAAAGCTTTTGTGTAGTGGCTATAATCATTTTCAGGATTTGTTTAGCTAAGTTTTCTTCATCTTCATGATATTGATTGGCAAACTTCAGACGGGCCTGTACATGTGCCTTCTTGCGGAGGGGACCTTGTGGGCACTGCAGAAATTTAATCCATGGTGGTGTATTGTGTTACCAATGGTTTGTTTGGTGACTGTGGTCACAACTACCTTGAGATCATTCATAATCTCCTCCTGTGTAGTTCTGGGCCGATCCCTCACTTTTCTCATGTACAGTCTTACCCCCGCGAAACGTTGCATGGAACTCCAGACTGAGGGCAATTAACAGTTATTTTGTATTTCTTCCATTTGCGAATAATCGCCCCAACAATTGTCTCCTTCTCACCAAGCTGATTATCTTACCAATTCCAGCCTTGTGCAGATTTAGAATCTTGTCCCTGATGTCTGTCCTTTGACAGCTCTTTAGTCTTGCCCATGATGATGAGGTTTGATTGGAAGAGATTCTGTGGTCCGGTGTCTTTTATACACCTAACACGTTGTCGTTGGGAGCGCCTTCTTAAAGAGTAAATCCACTTTTGTTGAGAAAAAAACATTCCCCTCTGGGTGATCTCTGTACATTGCAAGGATTGTAACAAACTTTGTTGCAGATTCCTTCCTTTTGTTATTCTGAAGAAATCATTGTTTGTTCCTCTGTGCTGAGTGGGTCCAATGGGAGTGGTTTCATAATTATCAACCAGCTGTGGCAGCTGCAGGGCACTAATGAGGAAATCTGTTGGGCCTGCATCCCTTTAGACGTGTTCCTATTGGGAGTATCTCACCAAAAATTACATTTTTGTTGCAGGGGATGCCTGAAATCTGACTTGTATCTTAGGCAGACTTCTGGGAAAATTGGTGAGCCAATCACACAAGCAGGAAATGATGTTTCTGGGGGTGTGGTCAGTATACATTCTGTGTACAGAACTGCTCCAGGCGGCCATATTGCATTGCATTTTCAGAAAATTACAACAGCTGCAGATTGAAAATGAAAGGTCATTTTTAATAACATTAAATTACAATATGATTTGTGTCGCCATTGTATACGCTATATTGTTTTTTCTTTATTTGCTATTCTTTTTCCCCTATGAAAGCGGAGTTACCCTTTAAATTGATAGGACTAATCTGTGTACCACATGAGCACATACTGCAGCCAGTCTGTGGGAGCCAGAAATATTGTGGGTTGGTAGGGGATCAAATACTTATTTTACTCACTGAACTGCAACTCATTTTATAACATTTGTATCATGCTTTTTCTGGGTTTTTGGTTGATATTCTGTCTCTATCATTTGAAATACACCTATGATAAAAATGATGGACCCTTCATTTCTTTATAAGTGGGCAAACTTACAAAATCTGCAGAGGATCAAATAATAATTTTCCCCACTGTATATATCCCATTATAAATAAAGTGTGTATGTATGTATGTATGTATGTATGTATGTATATGTGTGTGTATATATATATATATATATATATATATATATATATATATATATATATATATATATATATATATATATATATATATATAATGTATGTGTAATGATATCAATGTAAAAATACTGTACTGGCAACCCTAGCATAAGGAACAAACTATTCAAAGAAAGGGAATACAATAAGACACGTGGCCACTCACTAAAACTAGAGGAAAGGCGGTTTATCCTTGAAATACGTAAAGGGTTCTTCACTGTCAGAGCAGTAAGGATGTGGAATTCTCTTCCGCAAACAGTGGTATCAGCAGGGAGCATTGATAGTTTAAAAAAACTATTAGATGGGCACCTTAACCACTTTACCGCTGAGTACTGGAATAGTACTGCGGCAAAGTGGCACGATCCCGTCTGACGACGTAGACCTACGTCGCCAGACTCCTCCCCTGTAGGCGGCGCTCGCGCGCCGCCGGAGGCGCGCTCCCGCTGTTTTCATTCACAGCGGGAGTCGGGCCAGGGGAGGAGCAGCGGCGATCGCCGCTGCTCTGCCCCGATCGTCGGGGATCTAGTGTGGAGATCCGCCCGCCTGTGTAAACACAAGCGGGCGGATCTCCTCAGTGACAGGGAGTGACAGATCGGAGTGTTCAGCATAGCTGGACATCCGATCTGTCCCTGTCTCACACAGTCACCTCCCCCCACACACGTTAGTAAGCACCAGGCATACATTAACCCCTCCCTCTCCAATACAATTAACCCCTTCCCTGCCAGTGTCATTTTTACAGTAACAGTGCATATTTATAGCACTGATTACTGTAGTAATGTCACTGGTACCCCCAAAAGTGTCAAAAATGTCAGTCAAGGGTCCGATCTGTCCGCCGCAATGTCGCAGTCCCGCAAAAAAAATCGCAGATCGCCGCCATTACTCGTTAAAAAAAAAACACCAAAAATGACAGAAATCTTTCCCTTTGTTAGTAAACGCAATAACTTTTGCGCAAACCAATCAAAATACGCTTATTGCGATTTTTTTTTACCAAACATCGGTAGCAGAAAACAAATTGGCCAAAAATTTAAAAAAAAATTGTTTTTTACATCTTTTTTGGGGGGAATTTCATACAAAAAAATGTTAAAAATATTGTTATTTTTTCAAAATAAACGCTATTTTTTTGTTTATAGCGCAAAAAGTAAAAATCGCACAGGTGATCAAATACCACCAAAAGAAAGCTCTGTTTGTGGGAAAAAAAGGACGTCAATTTCGTTTGGGTACGGCGTCGCACGACCGCGCAATTGTCAGTTAAAGTCGCACAGCGCCGAATCGCAAAAAGTGGCCCAGACGTAAGACCACAAAATGCTCTAGTGGTAAAGTGGTTAAAGACCACAACATACAGGGGTATACAATGTACGGTTAACAGCAAACACACACATCATAGGTTGAACTGGATGGACTGATGTCTTTTTTCAACCTCACTAACTATGTAACTATGTGTGTATGTATATATATATATATATATATATATATATATATATATATATATATATATATATATATATAATATAATCAAAGAATATAATCAAAGCTGTGATAAGTCCTCCTGTGTAGTTGGGTTGTCACACTGTTGTAGAATACGTGGGCTCTCTAACCTCCTCTTATTCCGCAGGGTTGGGTGCGCTCTGTCCGAGACCAGAAAGAAGTTTTATTCCTTCATATCAATGATGGATCTTCTCTGCAAAACCTCCAGATCGTGGCCGAGCCCAGCCTCAAACACAGGTAACAGTGTCTGCATTATAGCAGAACAGGCACAAGTGTAGGAATATCCCATATGTGTATGTCCTAAGGTACCCTTCATACGGGGGTGGGGAATTTAAACTTTTTTTCTATGGGGAAAAAAAAAAACGTTTTAATAAAGTGGTTCTAAAGGCAAAATGTTTTTTCCATCAATGGGTTCTGTACATTAAGAAAAAAAAAAAAAAAACCTTCTGCATGCAGGCCCCCCCACCTCTTACCTGACCCCTATACTTACCTGAGCCCAATCTCAATCCAGGGATGTGCACAAGAGCAGAGGCTTTCTCATTGGCTCAGAGACAGCAGCGGGATCCATTGGCTCAATCACAGCAAGCGAGGAGGAAGTGGGGGGGGCAGAAACGTAATGGACACATAGAGTTGGCTCAGGAGCACGAGTGCCCCTGGCTATGGGGGCACTCAGAAGAGGGAGACAGGAGCACTGGAACGGGACTCGAGAAGAGGAGGATCATTGCACAGAGCAGGTAAGTACTACCATGTTTGTTATTTAACCAGTTCCCGACCAACCGCCACCTTTTTATTTCGGCAGGGTGGCTCGTACTGGCAAAACGCCCTAGTTTAGTGCAACTTTAGTGTGTTTTTTTTACCTAAATTTCATAAAGCTTTGTGCTAATATCGAGTGACATAAAAAATTGGAACTACCGCTATTTTATTCTCTAGGGCTGTCTGCTCTCAGAAAATATATAATGTTTTTGGTTTTATGTAATCTTCAGGCCTAAAATGATTTTCTTTTTCGTTCACTGACAGACAGTCTTCTGTCTCAGGGACCAATCTTCCATCCTGCTTTACAGTCGCTGGCTTTAATGGCTTGGCTATTGAAAGCCAGGTGCTGAAGGACAGAGGGCTGTCGGTGATTCCTACTAGGGATGCACCGATCTGACTTTTTTGTTCCCGATACCGATACATGGCGTTGTGAAATCGCCGATACCGGAACCGATCCGGAGCTACACACAAAGCATGCGGCTGCAGTACAGAGCAAAGCCGCTGCTTCATGTGTATGGCTCCTCCATTCACAGGCGGAGTGCATCTGATATCACTGTGAGCCGGACCTATACAGGAAGTAGCAGCACCCATCCCATACTACTACTACACCAAGTAAGGGATGGCTGAGCCGTTACTCAGCAAAAACCAGATCGGCCAGTGGATCGGTCAATGTTACCGATCCAGCTATAATGGCCATATCGGCGCCGATATCCGATCCAAATATCAGATCGGTGCATCCCTAATTCCTACTCTGTTGAAGGCTAGGAAATCTACTTCCAGGAAGGTTTATCATAGAGTTTGGAAGGCGTACATTACTTGGTGTGAGTCGCGGGGGCTTTCTCCCCGCTCCTTTTCTGTGTCTTGCCTGTTGGAGTTTCTGCAATTGGGTGTAGATCAACGTTTGGCTCTGAGCACCATCAAGGGCCAGATTTCTGCCTTAGCCGTTGGTGGCGAAATCCTTGGTTCACACTTTTGTGCACGGTTTCCGCCATCTGGCTCCTCCCTGGTACCTCCGTTGGATCTCAATTTGGTTCTGTTGGTGCTTAAAAGGCCTCCCTTTGAAAATATTTGGGAATTTCCTCTGCTCACTCTGTCGCAGAAGGTGGCTTTCTTCGTGGCGAAGTTGGCTGCATTGTCCTATCGGTCACCTTATTTGGTGATTCAAAGGGACAAAGTGGTGTTACGACCCTGTCAGGCGTTCCTTCCTAATATTGTCTCTGGGTTTTATTTGAATGAAGATATTGTGTTACCGTCCCCATGTCCTAAGCCGAAACATCGTAAGGAAATTGCCTTACGTTCCTTAGATGTGGTAAGGGTGATTTGGGTGTGCCTGGCGGTGACTGAACCAAATAGAAATCCAATTCTTTGTTTGTTCTTACTGATTGACCTCGTAAGGTGCAGGCTGCATTTGCTGCGACCATTTCAAAGTGGATCAGGCAGACGGTGGTGCAGGCCTATTCTGTTAAGGGTCAGGTTCCGCCTTTCCCTGGTAAAGCGCATTCTATGAGGGTGCCTAATGCTTCCTGAGCCTTCCATCATCAGGTGTCAGTTGTTCAGGTGTGCAAGGCGGCTACGTGGTCGCCTGTACATTCACAAAGTTTTATAAGTTGGATGTACTTGCATCTTCGGATGCAACATTTGGCCGCAAGGTTTTGCAGGCTGCGGTTACGGAGGCTTACCCTTTTGAGGGTGAAAATTCTTTTTTTCTAGTGGTGAGCTCCAGTTGGTTCTAGTTGAGCTCCTTGTTACCTGGTTAGCTATGTTTATCCTTGTTGGGAATTATGCGTTTGCTGTGTTTATTTCCCACCCCTCATATTGACACTGCTTTGGGACATCCCAATGGTCTGAAGACTTGAAACTTTTGTCCGTCAGTGAAAAAAAGAGAAAATTATATTTTTGTCTTATTGTAAATTCCTTTTCTCTGAGGTTCACTGACGGACACAGCTCCCGCCCCTCTGTTGGGGTTGAGTTATGTTCTTCTGACACTGCTTGATACAAACTGAAAGTCTACAGCAGGAAGAGATGGTATTCCCTCTGGGACTGCCCCAGGGGGCGTAACCAAAAAGGTTTCCACCTACTCCTGAAGCGTGACCGTGTAATATCCAATGGTCTGAAGACTTGAAGCTGTGTCTGTCAGTGAACCTCCGAAAAAAAGGATTTAAGGGTAAGACAAAAATCCAATTTTCTTCGGGGAAAAAAAAAAAAAAGATGCAGAAAGGGCTCTGGCAGCGAAAGGGTAAAAGCTTTATAGGATTATTATATAAAGATTGTAAAGCTGTACATTGTCTCTCTGATTTGGCTTCATTGTTTCCCTTTAGTGCCATCAGTTTTGGCAGTGCGGTGGAAGTGTCGGGGGCTCTGGTGAGTAGCGTGGGCACCAAGCAGAGTGTGGAGGTCAAGGCAGAAGATATTCGAGTGATTGGAGAATGTGACACCAAAGTAAGATGTCCTCTATGATTCCAGAGTCTCAGAAGTGCGATTTCTAGATGGAATGGCAATCTTCTGTTCATTTCTATACTGACCATACACTCAGCAATTCCGATTCTTTAATTTGCATTTCAGTTCATTTGTCCATCAATAAACAGTCGAAGCAACGATCTGCTATTTTCAGTCAAGCACGGGGCAGTCCAATTGAAGAATCCAGTATGGCTTTTATCATATATATATATAAATATATAATATCATTTATTTTATTTTTTTTTTCATTTTGGATAGAGTAAGGGAGCGTGATGAGCCCTGTCAAATTTTTTTTCCGTCATCTGTGTCCCATTAAGGAGATTTCCCGTCACTTTCTGTTCCATAGCCAAACAGGAAGTGAGAGGAAATCACTACAAATTAAGGGATTTCTTTGGGGACCCTTCAGGTTTATTGGAAGATTTTCCCCTCTAATACTTTCCAAAATGTGGAATTTTCTTTTACTTTTACTTTCACTTTCAGTGATAAAAGTAAACAGGAGAAATGGAGAGGGTGAATCTCCTCCTTAACGGGTACACACACACCGCGATATAAAAAAACGACAGGTAATCTATTCCCTCTCCACTCTTTCCAAAACAAAATAAAACGTTTTGTCTTTAGTTATACTTTAAATTTTTTTTTTTTTTTTATCCCGTTTAAAATTAAAGTTTGATGGGTGATTAAATTTAATGGTTCTTTCAGTTGCTCTTGCTCGAATTGCCACTTAAATTTTTCTGCAAAATTACCGGTGTTAAAGGTTAAAGTTGGCATATTGTTTGATTCCACTAATGAGTAGAAAATAGAGCGGATGCTCTTAAAACAAAAATGTTTTAACAAAATTCTGCTAGTGTTTGGTCAGCCTAAGTGTCCTTTTTAAAGAGCGTTTTTCAATCCTTTTTTTTTTTTCAGTCACGGCAACATTTTAAGGCAGTCCCGCTAGATTAGAAAACCAGTCCTGATTGTACCAAGTGCTGAGGTCAGGAAAGTGTAATGTGCAGAGAGGTTAGGGAAATGGAAAGTACTGTGTGCAGAGGTCAGGGAAATGTAACATGCAGAGGGCAGAAGTCAGGGAAATGTAACGTACAGATGGCTGAGGTCAGGGAAATGTAACGTACAGAAGGCTGAGGTCAGGGAAATGTAACGTACAGAGGGCTGAGGTCAGGGAAATGTAACATAACATGCAGAGGTCAGGGAAAGTGTAACGTACAGAGGTTGGGGAAATGGAAAGCACTGTGTGTAAGGGTCAGGAAAGTGTAGTGTGCAGAGGTTAGGGAAATGGAAAGTACTGTGTGCAGAGTTCAGGGAACTGTAACGTGCAGAGTTCAGGGAACTGTAAAGTGCAGGGTTCAGGGAACTGTAACGTGCAGAGTTCAGGGAACTGTAACGTACAGAGGGCAGAGTTCAGGGAACTGTAACGTACAGAGGGCAGAGTTCAGGGAACTGTAACGTACAGAGGGCAGAGTTCAGGGAACTGTAACGTACAGAGGGCAGAGTTCAGGGAACTGTAACGTGCAGAGTTTCAGGGAACTGTAACGTGCAGAGTTTCAGGGAACTGTAACGTGCAGAGTTTCAGGGAACTGTAACGTGCAGAGTTTCAGGGAACTGTAACGTGCAGAGTTTCAGGGAACTGTAACGTGCAGAGTTCAAGGAACTGTAACGTGCAGAGTTCAGGGAACTGTACCGTACAGAGGGCAGAGTTCAGGGAAATGTACCGTACAGAGGGCAGAGTTTAGGGAAATGTACCGTACAGAGGGCAGAGTTTAGGGAAATGTAACGTGCAGAGGTCAGGGAAATGTAACGTGCAGAGGTCAGGGAAATGTAACATGCAGAGGTCAGGGAAATGTAACGTGCAGAGGTCAGGGAAATGTAACGTGCAGAGGTCAGGGAAATGTAACGTACAGAGGGCTGAGGTCAGGGAAATGTAACGTACAGAGGGCTGAGGTCAGGGAAATGTAACGTACAGAGGGCTGAGGTCAGGGAAATGTAACGTACAGAGGGCTGAGGTCAGGGAAATGTAACGTACAGAGGGCTGAGGTCAGGAAAATGTAACGTACAGAGGGCTGAGGTCAGGGAAATGTAACGTACAGAGGGCAGAGGTCAGGGAAATGTAACGTGCAGAGGTCAGGGAAATGTAACATGCAGAGGTCAGGGAAATGTAACGTGCAGAGGTCAGGGAAATGTAACGTGCAGAGGTCAGGGAAATGTAACGTGCAGAGGTCAGGGAAATGTAACGTGCAGAGGTCAGGGAAATGTAACGTGCAGAGGTCAGGGAAATGTAACGTGCAGAGGTCAGGGAAATGGAAAGTACTGTGTGCAGAGGTCAGGGAAATGTAACGTGCAGAGGTCAGGGAAATGTAACGTGCAGAGGTCAGGGAAATGTAACGTGCAGAGGTCAGGGAAATGTAACGTGCAGAGGTCAGGGAAATGGAAAGTACTGTGTGCAGAGGTCAGGGAAATGTAACGTGCAGAGGTCAGGGAAATGTAACGTGCAGAGGTCAGGGAAATGTAACGTGCAGAGGTCAGGGAAATGTAACGTGCAGAGGTCAGGGAAATGTAACGTGCAGAGGTCAGGGAAATGTAACGTGCAGAGGTCAGGGAAATGTAACGTGCAGAGGTCAGGGAAATGGAAAGTACTGTGTGCAGAGGTCAGGGAAATGTAACGTGCAGAGGTCAGGGAAATGGAAAGTACTGTGTGCAGAGGTCAGGGAAATGTAACGTGCAGAGGGCTGAGGTCAGGGAACTGTAATGTACAGAGGGCTGAGGTCAGGGAAATGTAACGTGCAGAGGTCGGGAAAGTGTAAGGTACAGAGGTTTGGGAAATAGAAAGCACTGTGTGTAAGGGTCAGGAAAGTGTAACATGCAGAGGTTAGGGAAATGGAAAGTACTGTGTGCAGAGGTCAGGGAAATGTAACGTGCAGAGGGCTGAGGTCAGGGAAATGTAACGTGAGGTCGGGGAAATGGAAAGTACTGTGTGCAAGGGTCAGGAAAGTGTAATGGACACAGTGTTGGAGTCAGGATAATGTGCAGAGGACAGGGGTCAGGACGATGAAACATTCAGGAGTCTGGGAGGAGTGTGCCTGGTAATTGCTTTATAATAGAGTGAGTTTGTTAGTGTATCCAGCCCCTGATGATGTCCGATTGGATGAAACGCGTAGGGAAGAGTTGAATGCACCGATGGAGTGGCAGTGTCTTGGATGATTCAGTGGCGACACATGCAGGGGTCAGGAATGTGTAACGTACAGAGGGTGGGGGTCAGGACAATGTAACCTATAGAGGGCAGGGATCAAGATAATGCAACGGACAGAGTGTGGGATTTGGGAGTAAAAATAACACACACACACTCACCGGCACTTGTGGAAGTTTAACAAACCAGCAAGCCAAACAGCCAAAGCCCGCAAATCTGAAAGACCTTGTATAGATGGAAGCCCTGTCAGTGGTGACAATGTATCACTAGAGGGCTTCGTTTTAAGGTAAGTCTGGCATAATCCTGCAGAGGCCACATTTTTTTTATTTTTGTGTGGTTTACTACCCCTTTAAAGGTGGTCACATTGCCTTGCAGGGTCCTATGGAGAGCCATTGTAGCCAGGCTTTCATGTGAGCTGTCTGGAGAGCACTATAGGATGATGGCAGCGCTGTCATGACCAGGCAGCCTGAGATAGAAACTGGCTCCAGATTTGGTCAGTGATGGGGCATGCATGAGTGTTGGCATTAGGAATGATGGCACATGTAGTCCTAAGGAGAGGGATCAGGTGAGTTGTGATGATGCTATGAGGCTGCGCTCCTCAACTGGAAGTTCAGGGAAGTGGTGCAAAGGAAACCAGAGGCTGCATCTTTAAAAGGATGGTAGTGCATTTTTGGACCTATTTGGAAGTAATTATTGTCCTGTGCAACATTTTTCTATACTTCTGTTTTTGGAAAAAATGTCAAGGCTTCAGTACCTCTTTAAAAGTGCTTTATGTGTTTCAACAATCAGACGTATGCTTTCCCAGTGCATGGTGTGAATGTGCCCTAAGGGAACGGAATGCTTTTGGTGCATTGACTATTTGAAGGTGTCCTTGTGTTTTGCAGGATTTTCCATTTAAAATTAAACAGCGCCACCCCCCAGAATATGTGCGTCAATTTCCTCACCTGCGCTGCAGGACCAACGCGTTTGGATCCCTACTGAGAATCCGCAGCGAAGCCACAGCAGCCATCCAGGAGTATTTCAAGGTAGAGTGTTATGTGTGTATGTATTGTGTGTATTATATATGTGTGTTAGTTGTGTGTATTCTATGTGTGTGTATGTGTGTGTGTATTGTGTGTGTTATGTCTGTGTATATATATATGTGTGTGTATGTGTGTTATGTGTGTGTGTGTATTGTGTGTGTTCTTTATGTGTGTTATGTGTGTGTGTGTGTGTTATGTCTGTGTATATATATATATGTGTGTGTGTGTGTGTGTGTGTGTGTGTGTACTGTGTGTTCTATATATATGTGTGTGTGTTATGTTTGTCTGTTATATGTGTATGTGTGTATTGTGTGTGTGTTCTATATGTGTGTTATATATGTGTAGTGTGTGTGTTTTATGTGTGTGTGTATTGTGTGTTTTTATATGTGTGTGTGTGTGTGTTTTTTTTATATATATATATATATATATTAGTATGTGTGTGCCTTTTTTTTTTTTTTTTTTTTTTTTTTTTTTTACATATGTTTTTGTGCATTGTGTGTAAAGGCTTTGTCAAATCTTGCTGTTTGCATTTGAACGCAGCGCTACTCATAGGCATGTGTTCAAACACCAAAGGCTGACCCCCCTTTTCCCATCAATGCACATAGATCCCAATAATACTTGTTGCATTGGAAGAAACGCAACTTCAAACCACAATCCTTAATGCAGGAATAAAGTAGAACTATGGCCTCCCATTAAAATAAATATTCCAGCATGTGCTGCAGTTTCTTCTTCCAGTGGCGGCGGGCATTCTTTCAGGACTGAGTGGCACTCCTGTAATGATGTGTAAAGGCAACTCCCTCCTGTAGTACTATGAGCCCAGCCTGTGTGAAGGTGCGCCCCCTAGAGGTAGTGTAAGCAGCTGCCTGGGCTCACAAGAGATGGGCAACATGACAAAGTGCTGTGTTCTGCCTGGGGAGGGCCGCCAGCGCTGGACTGAGGAGGAAGCCAGAGCATGGAGAGTGTAAGGCACGCCATCAGCTACAATTTTCTGTCCTTCAACCGGGAGTTGTCAGTGTTGATGGGGGGGGGGGGGGGGAATGCCTCCCGCAGTGCTATTGTGGAGCCTTCCTCACCATCACAATTTGTTCAATCTAAATTTATTGAAAAATATTTTGCATACAGAATAATCCTACACAAATGGTACTTTCATACCAACACCAACATAACAAACATGGATGTAAAAGAATTAAACTGTGATTGGTCCACAGATCCACAGCACCTGAGGATACAATATATAATATACAATATGTAAACACCCCATGGAGAACATAACACATGTGTATATAGGCCGATATCTGTGAACCAGTGTATATATAAGCCGATATCAGTGAACCAGTGTATATAGGCCGATATCTGTGCACAAGTGAACCAGTATATATAGACCGATATCTGTGCACAAGTGAACCAGTGTATATATAGGACGATATCTGTGCACAAGTGAACCAGTGTATATAGGCCGATATCTGTGCACAAGTGAACCAGTGTATATAGGCCGATATCTGTGCACAAGTGAACCAGTGTATATAGGCCGATATCTGTGCACAAGTGAACCAGTGTATATAGGCCGATATCTGTGCACAAGTGAACCAGTGTATATAGGCCGATATCTGTGCATAAGTGAACCAGTGTATATATAGGACGATATATGTGTGCACAAGTGAACCAGTGTATATATAGGCTGATATCTGTGAACCAGTGTATATAGGCCGATATCTGTGCACAAGTGAACCAGTGTATATAGGCCGATATCTGTGCACAAGTGAACCAATGTATATAGGCCGATATCTGTGAACCAGTGTATATAGGCCGATATCTGTGCACAAGTGAACCAGTATAAATAGGCCGATATCTGTACACAAGTGAACCAGTGTATATATAGGACGATATCTGTGCACAAGTGAACCAGTGTATATATAGGCTGATATCTGTGAACCAGTGTATATAGGCCGATATCTGTGCACAAGTGAACCAGTATATATAGGCCGATATCTGTGAACCAGTGTATATAGGCCGATATCTGTGCACAAGTGAACCAGTGTATATAGGCCGATATCTGTGCACAAGTGAACCAGTGTATATATAGGACGATATCTGTGCACAAGTGAACCAGTGTATATATAGGCTATCTGTTAACCAGTGTGTATATATAGGCCAATATCAGTGAACCAGTGTATATAGGACAATATCTGTGCACAAGTGAACCAGTGTATATAGGCCGATATCAGTGAACCAGTGTATATATGCCGATATCTGTGCACAAGTGAACCAGTGTATATAGGACGATATCTGTACACAAGTGAACCAGTGTATATAGGACGATATCTGTGCACAAGTGAACCAGTGTATATAGGCTGACATCTGTGCACAAGTGAACCAGTGTATATATAGGACGACATCTGTGCACAAGTGAACCAGTGTATATAGGCCGATATCTGTGCACAAGTGAACCAATGTATATAGGCCGATATCTGTGCACAAGTGAACCAGTGTATATAGGCCGATATCTGTGCACAAGTGAACCAATGTATATAGGCCGATATCTGTGCACAAGTGAACCAGTGTATATAGGCCGATATCTGTGCACAAGTGAACCAGTGTATATAGGCCGATATCTGTGCACAAGTGAACCAGTGTATATATAGGCCGATATCTGTGCACAAGTGAACCAATGTATATAGGCCGATATCTGTGCACAAGTGAACCAGTGTATATATAGGACGATATCTGTGCACAAGTGAACCAGTGTATATAGGCCGATATCTGTGCACAAGTGAACCAGTGTATATAGGCCGATATCTGTGCACAAGTGAACCAATGTATATAGGCCGATATCTGTGCACAAGTGAACCAGTGTATATAGGCCGATATCTGTGCACAAGTGAACCAATGTATATAGGCCGATATCTGTGCACAAGTGAACCAGTGTATATAGGCCGATATCTGTGCACAAGTGAACCAGTGTATATAGGCCGATATCTGTGCACAAGTGAACCAGTGTATATATAGGCCGATATCTGTGCACAAGTGAACCAATGTATATAGGCCGATATCTGTGCACAAGTGAACCAGTGTATATATAGGACGATATCTGTGCACAAGTGAACCAGTGTATATAGGCCGATATCTGTGCACAAGTGAACCAGTGTATATAGGCCGATATCTGTGCACAAGTGAACCAGTATATATAGGCCGATATCTGTGCACAAGTGAACCAATGTATATAGGCCGATATCTGTGCACAAGTGAACCAGTGTATATATAGGACGATATCTGTGCACAAGTGAACCAGTGTATATAGGCCGATATCTGTGCACAAGTGAACCAGTGTATATAGGCCGATATCTGTGCACAAGTGAACCAGTATATATAGGCCGATATCTGTGCACAAGTGAACCAGTGTATATAGGCCGATATCTGTGCATAAGTGAACCAGTGTATATATAGGACGATATCTGTGCACAAGTGAACCAGTGTATATAGGCCGATATCTGTGCACAAGTGAACCAGTGTATATATAGGCTGATATCTGTGAACCAGTGTATATAGGCCGATATCTGTGCACAAGTGAACCAGTGTATATAGGCCGATATCTGTGCACAAGAAGTGAACCAGTGTATATAGGCCGATATCTGTGCACAAGTGAACCAGTGTATATAGGCCGATATCTGTGCACAAGTGAACCAGTGTATATAGGCCGATATCAGTGAACCAGTGTATATAGGCCGATATCTGTGCACAAGTGAACCAGTGTATATAGGCCGATATCTGTGAACCAGTGTATATAGGCCGATATCTGTGCACAAGTGAACCAGTGTATATAGGACGATATCTGTGCACAAGTGAACCAGTGTATATATAGGACGATATCTGTGCACAAGTGAACCAGTGTATATATAGGACGATATCTGTGCACAAGTGAACCAGTGTATATATAGGCCGATATCTGTGCACAAGTGAACCAGTGTATATATAGGATGATATCTGTGCACAAGTGAACCAGTGTATATAGGCCGAATATCCATGCACAAGTGAACCAGTATATATAGGCCGATATCTGTGCACAAGTGAACCAGTGTATATAGGCCGAATATCCATGCACAAGTGAACCTGTATATATAGGCCGATATCTGTGCACAAGTGAACCAGTGTATATATAGGCCGATATCTGTGCACAAGTGAACCAGTGTATATATAGGCTGATATCTGTGAACCAGTGTATATAGGCCGATATCTGTACACAAGTGAACCAGTGTATATATAGGCCGATATCTGTGCATAAGTGAACCAGTGTATATAGGCCGATATCTGTGAACCAGTGTATATAGGCCGATATCTGTGCACAAGTGAACCATTGTATATATAGGCCGATATCTGTGCACAAGTGAACCAGTGTATATATAGGACGATATCTGTGCACAAGTGAACCAGTGTATATATAGGACGATATCTGTGCACAAGTGAACCAGTGTATATATAGGCCGATATCTGTGCACAAGTGAACCAGTGTATATATAGGATGATATCTGTGCACAAGTGAACCAGTGTATATAGGCCGAATATCCATGCACAAGTGAACCAGTATATATAGGCCGATATCTGTGCACAAGTGAACCAGTGTATATAGGCCGATATCTGTGAACCAGTGTATATAGGCCGATATCTGTGCACAAGTGAACCAGTGTATATATAGGCGGATATCTGTGCACAAGTGAACCAGTGTATATATAGGACGACATCTGTGCACAAGTGAACCAATGTATATAGGCCGATATCTGTGCACAAGTGAACCAGTGTATATAGGCCAATATCTGTGCACAAGTGAACCAATGTATATAGGCCGATATCTGTGCACAAGTGAACCAGTGTATATAGGCCGATATCTGTGCACAAGTGAACCAGTGTATATTGGCCGATATCTGTGCACAAGTGAACCAGTGTATATATAGGCCGATATCTGTGCACAAGTGAACCAATGTATATAGGCCGATATCTGTGCACAAGTGAACCAGTGTATATAGGCCGATATCTGTGCACAAGTGAACCAGTGTATATATAGGACGATATCTGTGCACAAGTGAACCAGTGTATATAGGCCGATATCTGTGCACAAGTGAACCAGTGTATATAGGCCGATATCTGTGCACAAGTGAACCAGTATATATAGGCCGATATCTGTGCACAAGTGAACCAGTGTATATAGGCCGATATCTGTGCATAAGTGAACCAGTGTATATATAGGACGATATCTGTGCACAAGTGAACCAGTGTATATATAGGCTGATATCTGTGAACCAGTGTATATAGGCCGATATCTGTGCACAAGTGAACCAGTGTATATATAGGCTGATATCTGTGAACCAGTGTATATAGGCCGATATCTGTGCACAAGTGAACCAGTGTATATAGGCCGATATCTGTGAACCAGTGTATATAGGCCGATATCTGTGCACAAGTGAACCAGTGTATATAGGCCGATATCTGTGCACAAGAAGTGAACCAGTGTATATAGGCCGATATCTGTGCACAAGTGAACCAGTGTATATAGGCCGATATCTGTGCACAAGTGAACCAGTGTATATAGGCCGATATCTGTGCACAAGTGAACCAGTGTATATAGGCCGATATCTGTGAACCAGTGTATATAGGCCGATATCTGTGCACAAGTGAACCAGTGTATATATAGGCTGATATCTGTGAACCAGTGTATATAGGCCGATATCTGTACACAAGTGAACCAGTGTATATAGGCCGATATCTGTGAACCAGTGTATATAGGCCGATATCTGTGCACAAGTGAACCATTGTATATATAGGCCGATATCTGTGCACAAGTGAACCAGTGTATATATAGGACGATATCTGTGCACAAGTGAACCAGTGTATATATAGGACGATATCTGTGCATAAGTGAACCAGTGTATATAGGCCGATATCTGTGAACCAGTGTATATAGGCCGATATCTGTGCACAAGTGAACCATTGTATATATAGGCCGATATCTGTGCACAAGTGAACCAGTGTATATATAGGACGATATCTGTGCACAAGTGAACCAGTGTATATAGGCCGAATATCCATGCACAAGTGAACCAGTATATATAGGCCGATATCTGTGCACAAGTGAACCAGTGTATATATAGGCTGATATCTGTGAACCAGTGTATATAGTACGATATCTGTGCACAAGTGAACCAGTGTATATAGGCCGATATCTGTTAACCAGTGTGTATATATAGGCCAATATCAGTGAACCAGTGTATATAGGACGATATCTGTGCACAAGTGAACCAGTGTATATATAGGCTGATATCAGTGAACCAGTGTATATATGCCGATATCTGTGCACAAGTGAACCAGTGTATATAGGCCGATTTCTGTGCACAAGTGAACCAGTGTATATAGGCTGATATTTGTGCACAAGTGAACCAGTGTATATATAGGCCGATATCTGTGCACAAGTGAACCAGTGTATATAGGCCGATATCTGTGCACAAGTGAACCAGTGTATATAGGCTGATATTTGTGCACAAGTGAACCAGTGTATATATAGGCCGATATCTGTACACAAGTGAACCAGTGTATATATAGGACGATATCTGTGCACAAGTGAACCAGTGTATATATAGGACGATATCTGTGCACAAGTGAACCAGTGTATATATAGGACGATATCTGTGCACAAGTGAACCAGTGTATATAGGCCAATATCTGTGAACCAGTGTATATAGGCCGATATCTGTGCACAAGTGAACCAGTGTATATAGGCCGATATCTGTGCACAAGTGAACCAGTGTATATATAGGACGATATCTGTGCACAAGTGAACCAGTGTATATAGGCCGATATCTGTGCACAAGTGAACCAGTGTATATATAGGCCGATATCTGTGCACAAGTGAACCAGTGTATATAGGACGATATCTGTGCACAAGTGAACCAGTATATATAGGCTGATATCTGTGCACAAGTGAACCAGTGTATATATAGGATGATATCTGTGCACAAGTGAACCAGTATATAGGCCGAATATCCATGCACAAGTGAACCAGTATATATAGGCCAATATCAGTGAACCAGTGTATATAGGCCGATATCTGTGCACAAGTGAACCAGTGTATATAGGCCGATATCAGTGAACCAGTGTATATAGGCCGATATCTGTACACAAGTGAAACAGTGTATATATAGGCCGATATCTGTGCACAAGTGAACCAGTGTATATACAGGCTGATATCTGTGAACCAGTGTATATAGGCCGATATCTGTGCACAAGTGAACCAGTGTATATAGGCCGATATCTGTGCACAAGTGAACCAGTATATATATAGGCCGATATCTGTGCACAAGTGAACCAGTGTATATATAGGCTGATATCTGTGAACCAGTGTATATAGGCCGATATCTGTACACAAGTGAACCAGTGTATATAGGCCGATATCTGTGCATAAGTGAACCAGTGTATATAGGCCGATATCTGTGAACCAGTGTATATAGGCCGATATCTGTGCACAAGTGAACCAGTGTATATATAGGCCGATATCTGTGCACAAGTGAACCAGTGTATATATAGGCCGATATCTGTGCACAAGTGAACCAGTGTATATATAGGACGATATCTGTGCACAAGTGAACCAGTGTATATATAGGACGATATCTTTGCACAAGTGAACCAGTGTATATATAGGACGATATCTGTGCACAAGTGAACCAGTGTATATAGGCCGAATATCCATGCACAAGTGAACCAGTATATATAGGCTGATATCTGTGCACAAGTGAACCAGTGTATATATAGGCTGATATCTGTGAACCAGTGTATATAGGACGATATCTGTGCACAAGTGAACCAGTGTATATATAGGCCGATATCTGTGCACAAGTGAACCAGTGTATATAGGACGATATCTGTGCACAAGTGAACCAGTGTATATATAGGCTGATATCAGTGAACCAGTGTATATATGCCGATATCTGTGCACAAGTGAACCAGTGTATATAGGCCGATATCTGTGCACAAGTGAACCAGTGTATATAGGCTGATATTTGTGCACAAGTGAACCAGTGTATATAGGCCGATATCTGTGAACCAGTGTATATATAGGCCGATATCTGTACACAAGTGAACCAGTGTATATAGGCCGATATCTGTGCACAAGTGAACCAGTATATATATAGGCCGATATCTGTGCACAAGTGAACCAGTGTATATATAGGCTGATATCTGTGAACCAGTGTATATAGGCCGATATCTGTACACAAGTGAACCAGTGTATATAGGCCGATATCTGTGCATAAGTGAACCAGTGTATATAGGCCGATATCTGTGAACCAGTGTATATAGGCCGATATCTGTGCACAAGTGAACCAGTGTATATATAGGCCGATATCTGTGCACAAGTGAACCAGTGTATATATAGGCCGATATCTGTGCACAAGTGAACCAGTGTATATATAGGACGATATCTGTGCACAAGTGAACCAGTGTATATATAGGACGATATCTTTGCACAAGTGAACCAGTGTATATATAGGACGATATCTGTGCACAAGTGAACCAGTGTATATAGGCCGAATATCCATGCACAAGTGAACCAGTATATATAGGCTGATATCTGTGCACAAGTGAACCAGTGTATATATAGGCTGATATCTGTGAACCAGTGTATATAGGACGATATCTGTGCACAAGTGAACCAGTGTATATATAGGCCGATATCTGTGCACAAGTGAACCAGTGTATATAGGACGATATCTGTGCACAAGTGAACCAGTGTATATATAGGCTGATATCAGTGAACCAGTGTATATATGCCGATATCTGTGCACAAGTGAACCAGTGTATATAGGCCGATATCTGTGCACAAGTGAACCAGTGTATATAGGCCGATATCTGTGCACAAGTGAACCAGTGTATATAGGCCGATATCTGTGAACCAGTGTATATATAGGCCGATATCTGTACACAAGTGAACCAGTGTATATATAGGCCGATATCTGTGCACAAGTGAACCAGTGTATATAGGCCGATATCTGTGCACAAGTGAACCAGTGTATATAGGCCGATATCTGTGCACAAGTGAACCAGTGTATATATAGGACGATATCTGTGCACAAGTGAACCAGTGTATATAGGCCGATATCTGTGCACAAGTGAACCAGTGTATATATAGGACGATATCTGTGCACAAGTGAACCAGTGTATATATAGGACGATATCTGTGCACAAGTGAACCAGTGTATATATAGGCCAAAATCTGTGCACAAGTGAACCAGTGTATATAGGCCGATATCAGTGAACCAGTGTATATAGGCCGATATCTGTGCACAAGTGAACCAGTGTATGTAGGCCGATATCTGTGCACAAGTGAACCAGTATATATAGGCTGATATCTGTGCACAAGTGAACCAGTGTATATATAGGATGATATCTGTGCACAAGTGAACCAGTATATAGGCCGAATATCCATGCACAAGTGAACCAGTATATATAGGCCAATATCAGTGAACCAGTGTATATAGGCCGATATCTGTGCACAAGTGAACCAGTGTATATAGGCCGATATCAGTGAACCAGTGTATATAGGCCGATATCTGTACACAAGTGAAACAGTGTATATATAGGCCGATATCTGTGCACAAGTGAACCAGTGTATATACAGGCTGATATCTGTGAACCAGTGTATATAGGCCGATATCTGTGCACAAGTGAACCAGTGTATATAGGCCGATATCTGTGCACAAGTGAACCAGTGTATATAGGCCGATATCTGTGCACAAGTGAACCAGTGTATATAGGCCGATATCTGTGCACAAGTGAACCAGTGTATATATAGGACGATATCTGTGCACAAGTGAACCAGTGTATATAGGCTGATATCTGTGCACAAGTGAACCAGTGTATATATAGGCCGATATCTGTGCACAAGTGAACCAGTGTATATATAGGACGATATCTGTGCACAAGTGAACCAGTGTATATATAGGACGATATCTGTGCACAAGTGAACCAGTGTATATAGGCCGATATCTGTGAACCAGTGTATATAGGCCGATATCTGTGCACAAGTGAACCAGTGTATATATAGGACGATATCTGTGCACAAGTGAACCAGTGTATATAGGCCGATATCTGTGAACCAGTGTATATAGGCCGAATATCTGTGCACAAGTGAACCAGTGTATATATAGGCCGATATCTGTGCACAAGTGAACCAGTGTATATAGGCCAATATCTGTGAACCAGTGTATATTGGCCGATATCTGTGCACAAGTGAACCAGTGTATATAGGCCGATATCTGTGCACAAGTGAACCAGTGTATATATAGATCGATATCTGTGCACAAGTGAACCAGTGTATATAGATCGATATCTGTGCACAAGTGAACCAGTGTATATAGGCCGATATCTGTGCACAAGTGAACCAGTGTATATATAGGACGATATCTGTACACAAGTGAACCAGTGTATATATAGGACGATATCTGTGCACAAGTGAACCAGTGTATATAGGCCGATATCTGTGAACCAGTGTATATTGGCCGATATCTGTGCACAAGTGAACCAGTGTATATAGGCCGATATCTGTGAACCAGTGTATATAGGCCGAATATCTGTGCACAAGTGAACCAGTGTATATATAGGACGATATCTGTGCACAAGTGAACCAGTGTATATAGGCCGATCTCTGTGAACCAGTGTATATTGGCCGATATCTGTGCACAAGTGAACCAGTGTATATATAGGCCGATATCTGTGCACAAGTGAACCAGTGTATATAGGCCGATCTCTGTGCACAAGTGAACCAGTATATATAGGCCGATATCTGTGCACAAGTGAACCAGTGTATATAGGCCGATCTCTGTGAACCAGTGTATATTGGCCGATATCTGTGCACAAGTGAACCAGTGTATATAGGCCGATATCTGTGCACAAGTGAACCAGTGTATATAGGCCGATCTCTGTGCACAAGTGAACCAGTGTATATAGGCCGATATCTGTGCACAAGTGAACCAGTGTATATAGGCCGATATCTGTGAACCAGTGTATATAGGCCGATATCTGTGCACAAGTGAACCAGTGTATATAGGCCGATATCTGTGCACAAGTGAACCAGTGTATATAGGCCGATATCTGTGAACCAGTGTATATAGGCCGATATCTGTGCACAAGTGAACCAGTGTATATAGGCCGATATCTGTGCACAAGTGAACCAGTGTATATAGGCCGATATCTGTGCACAAGTGAACCAGTATATATAGGCCGATATCTGTGCACAAGTGTATATAGGCCGATATCTGTGCACAAGTGAACCAGTGTATATAGGCCGATATCTGTGAACCAGTGTATATAGGCCGATATCTGTGCACAAGTGAACCAGTGTATATAGGCCGATATCAGTGCACAAGTGAACCAGTGTATATATAGGCTGATATCTGTGAACCAGTGTATATAGGCCGATATCTGTGCACAAGTGAACCAGTGTATATAGGCCGATATCTGTGCACAAGTAAACCAGTGTATATAGGCCGATATCTGTGCACAAGTGAACCAGTGTATATAGGCCGATATCTGTGAACCAGTGTATATAGGCCGATATCTGTGCACAAGTGAACCAGTGTATATAGGCCAATATCAGTGAACCAGTGTATATAGGCCGATATCTGTGCACAAGTGAACCAGTGTATATAGGCCGATATCTGTGCACAAGTGAACCAGTGTATATATAGGCTGATATCAGTGAACCAGTGTATAGGCCGATATCTGTGCACAAGTGAACCAGTATATATATAGGCTGATATGTGCACAAGTGAACCAGTGTATATAGGCCGATATCAGTGAACCAGTGTATATAGGCCGATATCTGTGCACAAGTGAACCAGTGTATATAGGCCGATATCTGTGCACAAGTGAACCAGTGTATATAGGCCGATATCTGTGCACAAGTGAACCAGTATATATATATAGGCCGATATCTGTGCACAAGTGAACCAGTATATATAGGCCAATGTCTGTGAACCAGTGTATATAGGCCGATATCTGTGCACAAGTGAACCAGTGTATATAGGCCGATATCTGTGCACAAGTGAACCAGTGTATATAGTCCGATATCTGTGAACCAGTGTATATAGTCCGATATCTGTGAACCAGTGTATATAGGCCGATATCTGTGCATAAGTGAACCAATGTATATAGGCCGATATCTGTGAACCAGTGTATATAGGCCGATATCTGTGCACAAGTGAACCAGTATAAATATAGGCTGATATCTGTGCACAAGTGAACCAGTGTATATATAGGCTGATATCTGTGAACCAGTGTATATATAGGCCGATATCTGTGCACAAGTGAACCAGTGTATATATAGGACGATATCTGTGCACAAGTGAACCAGTGTATATATAGGACGATATCTGTGCACAAGTGAACCAGTGTATATATAGGCCAATATCTGTGCACAAGTGAACCAGTGTATATATAGGCCGATATCTGTGCACAAGTGAACCAGTGTATATATAGGACGATATCTGTGCACAAGTGAACCAGTGTATATATAGGCCGATATCTGTGCACAAGTGAACCAGGGTATATAGGACGATATCTGTGTACAAGTGAACCAGTGTATATAGGCCGATATCTGTGCACAAGTGAACCAGTGTATATAGGCCGATATCTGTGCACAAGTGAACCAGTGTATATAGTCCGATATCTGTGAACCAGTGTATATAGTCCGATATCTGTGAACCAGTGTATATAGGCCGATATCTGTGCATAAGTGAACCAATGTATATAGGCCGATATCTGTGAACCAGTGTATATAGGCCGATATCTGTGCACAAGTGAACCAGTATATATATATAGGCTGATATCTGTGCACAAGTGAACCAGTGTATATATAGGCTGATATCTGTGAACCAGTGTATATATAGGCCGATATCTGTGCACAAGTGAACCAGTATATATATAGGCCGATATCTGTGCACAAGTGAACCAGTATATATATAGGCTGATATCTGTGCACAAGTGAACCAGTGTATATATAGGCTGATATCTGTGAACCAGTGTATATATAGGCCGATATCTGTGCACAAGTGAACCAGTGTATATATAGGCCGATATCTGTGCACAAGTGAACCAGTGTATATATAGGACGATATCTGTGCACAAGTGAACCAGTGTATATAGGACGATATCTGTGCACAAGTGAACCAGTGTATATATAGGCCGATATCTGTGCACAAGTGAACCAGGGTATATAGGATGATATCTGTGTACAAGTGAACCAGTACAGATTCATAGCTGTACAAAAGATATATGGCACCAATTTCTAGGTCTCGGGGCAATATCCCCCCCCCCCATACCAATCAAAGTAATGATCATAATATATTGGCCTTTAACATTAGGCTACAACTCCAAAGAAGTTGCTACTAGCACAAAAAAAATCCCCTTTACAGAGAAAAAGAATAAAACACCACATAAATAAATAAATAAATCGCAGAGGTGATCAAATACCACCAAAAGAAAGCTCTGTTTGTGTGAAAAAAAAGGACGTCAAATTTATTTGGCTACAGCGTTAAACGACTGCGCAATTGTTCGTTAAAATAACGCAGTGCCGAATCGCAACAAATGGCCTGGTCATTAGGGGGGTAAAACCTTCCGGACCAGATGTGGTTAAGGACTTCCATACGAGTAAAGTATAGCAGGCCTGGTATAGTAGAGTGTCAGCAGGGCCGGACTGGGAATTAAATTCAGCCCTGGAAAAAATTTCATACCAGCCCCATAGCATTATTATACCGGCCCAACAGAATAACGCCATTATTTTCTTGTTCATAAAGGAAAACCATGCATTTTAAAGCAAATTTATACACAGATAAGATAGATATGAAAGCATATAGGGCTTTATATATAAAAAGAGCAAATTCTAGTTAAAAGTGGTAAAAGTGCAGACATGGTAAAGGAAATGTCAGCGGCTGTGAGGACATCAGGGGCTGTGAGGATATGATACAGGACATCAGGGGCTGTGCGGACATGGTACAGGAGATGTCAGGGGCTGTGCGGACATGGTACAGGAGATGTCAGGGGCTGTGCGGACATGGTACAGGAGATGTCAGGGGCTGTGCGGACATGGTACAGGAGATGTCAGGGGCTGTGCGGACATGGTACAGGAGATGTCAGGGGCTGTGCGGACATGGTACAGGAGATGTCAGGGGCTGTGCGGACATGGTACAGGAGATGTCAGGGGCTGTGCGGACATGGTACAGGAGATGTCAGGGGCTGTGCGGACATGGTACAGGAGATGTCAGGCGCTGTGCGGACATGGTACAGGAGATGTCAGGCGCTGTGCGGACATGGTACAGGAGATGTCAGGGGCTGTGCGGACATGGTACAGGAGATGTCAGGCGCTGTGCGGACATGGTACAGGACATGTCAGGCGCTGTGCGGACATGGTACAGGACATGTCAGGGGCTGTGCGGACATGGTACAGGACATGTCAGGCGCTGTGCGGACATGGTACAGGACATGTCAGGGGCTGTGCGGACATGGTAGAGGAGATGTCAGAGGCTGTGTGGACATGGTAGAGGAGATGTCAGAGGCTGTGCGGACATGGTACAGGAGATGTCAGAGGCTGTGCGGACATGGTACAGGAGATGTCAGAGGCTGTGCGGACATGGTACAGTAGATGTCAGGCGCTGTGCGGACATGGTACAGGAGATGTCAGGCGCTGTGCGGACATGGTACAGGAGATGTCAGGCGCTGTGCGGACATGGTACAGGAGATGTCAGGCGCTGTGCGGACATGGTAAAGGAGATGTCAGGGGCTGTGCGGACATGGTACAGGAGATGTCAGGGGCTGTGCGGACATGGTACAGGAGATGTCAGGCGCTGTGCGGACATGGTACAGGACATGTCAGGGGCTGTGCGGACATGGTACAGGAGATGTCAGAGGCTGTGTGGACATGGTAGAGGAGATGTCAGAGGCTGTGCGGACATGGTACAGGAGATGTCAGGGGCTGTGCGGACATTGTACAGGAGATGTCATAGGCTGTGCGGACATGGTACAGGAGATGTCAGGCGCTGTGCGGACATGGTACAGGAGATGTCAGGGGCTGTGCGGACATGGTACAGGAGATGTCAGGGGCTGTGCGGACATTGTACAGGAGATGTCAGGCACTGTGCGGACATGGTACAGAAGATGTCAGAGGCTGTGCGGACATTGTACAGGAGATGTCAGGGGCTGTGCGGACATGGTACAGGAGATGTCAGAGGCTGTGCGGACATGGTACAGGAGATGTCAGAGGCTGTGCGGACATTGTACAGGAGATGTCAGGGGCTGTGCGGACATTGTACAGGAGATGTCAGGGGCTGTGCGGACATTGTACAGGAGATGTCAGGGGCTGTGCAGACATTGTACAGGAGATGTCAGGGGCTGTGCAGACATTGTACAGGAGATGTCAGGGGCTGTGCAGACATTGTACAGGAGATGTCAGGGGCTGTGCAGACATTGTACAGGAGATGTCAGGGGCTGTGCAGACATTGTACAGGAGATGTCAGGGGCTGTGCGGACATTGTACAGGAGATGTCAGAGGCTGTGCGGACATGGTACAGGAGATGTCAGAGGCTGTGCGGACATGGTACAGGAGATGTCAGAGGCTGTGCGGACATTGTACAGGAGATGTCAGGGGCTGTGCAGACATGGTACAGGAGATGTCAGAGGCTGTGCGGACATTGTATAGGAGATGTCAGAGGCTGTGCGGACATTGTATAGGAGATGTCAGAGGCTGTGCGGACATGGTACAGGAGATGTCAGTGGCTGTGCGGACATGGTACAGGAGATGTCAGAATTATTAGGGGCCCTAATACAATGCTGATCCCCCCTCCCCCTAATACAATTCTGTTCCCCTCCTCCTAATACAATGCTAACCCCCCTCCCCCTAATAAAATGATGACCTCCCCCTAATACAATGCTGTTTCCCCTCCCTCCCCCTAAATTTGGGGGGGGGGGATCAGCATTGTATTAGGGGGAGGTCATCATTTTATTAGGGGGAGGGGGGTTAGAATTGTATTAGGAGGAGGGGGAACAGCATTGTATTAGGGGGAGGGGGGATCAGCATTGTATTAGGGGGGAGGGGGGCCCAGGGGGGGATGGCATGGCAGGTCAGCATTGTATTAGGGGGAGGGGGTAGCATTGTAGTACTAGTAGGGGCCCTAAAATATGCTGACACCCCCCAAATGCAAGAGGTCCAGGTCCCCCAGGCCCCAGCCCATTTACTCTGACCTGGCTCAGCTGGCTGTCTCAGGCTCTGCTCCGCCTCCGCTCCTCCAGTCACTCTCAGTCTCCTGCGATCATGCTGCTGCTGCTGGTGTCTGTGTGCTCTGGGAGGGATCGGCGCCGTGACCATCCATCTTGCAGAGTTACTTTCAGTCAATCAGATGAACGACCACAGCCGCACACTCGCACAGCCGCTCCCGCCGGATGTGACGTCATGGCGCTCATAGCGGCTGACGTAGGAAACATCCGTCACCGTCACTGGAGCGCAGCGGGGGCCGGGCCTGGGCTGCAGCGGCCATCACAGCGCAGCCGCGGCGCGGTCAGATGCTTAAAGCGGCCGCGGCGCGGTAGATGCTTAAAGCGGCCGCATCTTTAAAGCGGCCGCATCTTAAAGCGGCCCCAGGGCCGGCGGCCCCCCGGGAAACTTCCCGGTATCCCGCTAGGCCAGTCCGGCCCTGAGTGTCAGTGGCACAACTGGGGGTGAGCACATTGGCTATCCAAGGCCCTATCTGGCACAACTTATCCAAACAAGATAATAATGCTTGGAAGAAACTCTGACAAAAAGCCATTCCAGATGGTCCTCGGCCTGCCAGTGTCATCCCACGTGTGAAAATGCTTTTAAACAACATTCAGACCTCCTAAATGTAGTTCTTTAAATGCTTTTCCTAAATGTCACCACAAGATGGCGCATTTTGTTCATAAAAAGCATGCATGGTGCGTGCCCCGGACCGACAACTGAACTGTATGTCCAAAACAACTGCATTCATGTTTTCATCAGTGGTGCAATTTAGGGCCGGTTCCCATTAGTGCGATCACAGAGATCACATGTGATTCGGAGCGCACTGCTCCTAAATTACATGCGATGTCTGTGCGGTGCAAATTTCAGCCATACACTTTGTGGCTGAATTCGTACCGCAATCCCACTAAACACGCACATGACCCTTTTTTTTTTTCCGCAGCAGAATTGGATCGCATGGTGGTTCACACTAGTGCGATCCGATTCTGTGCGAACTTGCAGATCGCACTGCGATATGCGATCTCATCTTTTAATTGACATCCCCTGCTTATCGCATATGGCATAATAAATGTTTTTAATATGAAAATACGTATTGCTCTATTTGTGACCATCCCTCCCACATTGGCCCTTTAACCACTTGCCGCCCGCCCTATAGCGGATTGACGGCTGCAAAGTGGTTGTATTATCCTGACTGGCCGTCATATGATGTCCAGCAGGATAATGCGCTCTGTGCGCGCCCTGACTCTAACACACCGCATCTCCATTATCACTGACTTAGGCTCTTTACCATGTGACCAGCTGTGTCCAATCACAGCTGGTCACATAGTAAATAGGAAGTGCCGTTGATCGGCTTTCCTCAGTTCGTGCCTTATAGGCATGAGTAGAGGAGAGCCGATCTTTGGCTCTCCTGACGGGGGGGGGGTTCTGTGCTGGTAATCAGAGCATTGATTACCAGTGCAGACCCTTGGGGGGGGGGGTGCCACTAGAGCCACCAGGGATGCCCACCCATGGCCCTGAGGCTCTGAGGAAGAGGCTTAGCTGGTGCGCCCCTATGTTTGCTTGTTGTTTCCGCCAGTGATTGCCCACCCATGGCCACCAGGGATGGCAATCAGGGCTCAGGGAGCCTGCCAGTGCCCTCCCTATCAGTGCTGCCCACCATTGCCCATCATTGCCATCTATCAGTGCTGCCCACCAGTGCCCATCATTGCCATCTATCAGTGCTGCCCACCAATGTCCATTATTGCCCACCAGTGCCGCCTATCAGTGCCCATCATTGCCATCTATCAGTGCTGCCCACCAGTGCCCATTATTGCCCACCAGTGATTCAACCCCCACTGAAATTGATTGTTTTGGCCAGTTTGACATTGATTTTGATCATTCAGTCATCCTGCTTACAATTAAATCAAAGAGGCACGTGTAGGTCAGACAAATATAACGTAACATTTATAATGAAATAACCACAAATGTCTTTTCTGTGCTCACATCATTATCAGTTTTATTCAACCTCCAAGTGACATTCAATCTTAGTACTTAGTACAACATCCTTTTACAGTTATAACAGCTTTTAAACGTGAAGCATAGCTTGACACAAGTGTCTTGCAGCGATCTACGGGTATCTTCGCCCATTCGTCATGGGCAAAAGCCTCCAGTTCAGTCACATTCTTAGGCTTGTGCACTGCAACTGCTTTCTTTAAGTCCCACCAGAGGTTTTCAATCGGATTTAAGTCTGGTGACTGTGATGGCCACTCCAAAATGTTCCAGCCTTTAATCTGCAACCATGCTCTAGTGGACTTGGAGGTATGCTTGGGATCATTGTCCTGTTGAAAGGTCCAACGTCTCCCAAGCCTCAGGTTTGTGACGGACTGCATCACATTGTCATCCAATATCTCCTGGTACTGAAGAGAATTCATGGTACCTTGCACATGCTGAAGCTTCCCTGTACCTGCAGAAGCAAAACAGCCCCAAAGCATGATTGACCCCCGCCATGCTTCACAGTAGGCAAGGTGTTCTTTTCTTCATAGGCCTTGTTCTTCCTCCTCCAAACATAGCGTTGATCCATGGGCCCAAACAGTTCTAATTTTGTTTCATCAGTCCACAGAACACTATCCCCAAACTTCTGTGGTTTGTCCACATGACTTTTGGCACACTGCAGTCGACTCTTCTTATTCTTTGGAGACAGCAAGGGGGTGCGCCTGGGAGTTCTGGCATGGAGGCCTTCATTACGCAGTGTGCGCCGTATTGTCTGAGCAGAAACTTCAGTACCCACATCTGACAAATCTTTTCTCAGTTCCTCAGCAGTCACACGGGGACTTTTCTCCACTCTATGCTTCAAGTAGCGCACAGCAGTCGAAGTCAGCATCTTCTTTCGGCCACGACCAGGTAGCGTTTCAACAGTGCCCTTTGCCTTGAATTTGCGAATGATGCTTCCTATGGTGTCTCTTGGTATGTTTAACATCTTTGCAATCTTCTTATAGCCATTGCCCTTCCTGTGAAGAGTAATCACCTCTTCTCTTGTCTTCCTGGACCATTCTCTTGACTTCACCATGTTTGTAACCACGCCAGTAAACATCTAGAAGGAGCTGAGTATCACAGTCATTTTAAAGCTGCCTAATTGGTGCTTATTAGGCTTTATTGCTGCTCCCTGACATCCACAGGTGTTTTCAATACCTGATTGAAAACACTTCAATGAACCTCTGTTCTTCAGAGTGGTAGTCTTTAAGGGGTTGAATAATTGTGTCAATGAAGAATTCACAAAAGAAACATTTACTACTGTATTACAAAACCAATTGATGTCATTTTAGTTGCATATGGTTCTTTAAGAAGTCCTTGTGGGATTTCATTCTGAATACAATCCCACACGCTCGAGCACACTGTTCTGATGTATTTTATGCTGTTCCCGAGGTACTAGGAATAGTGCTATCCTTGTGAGTAGTATGCTTTTATTCTTAATAAATGTACCATTTTAAAACGGAGAGCACTAGATGTCCTTGTTATCCTTTCATGTGGATTACCAATACCGATCTGCTGAGGTGCTAAGGTATCCATGATTGTAAGACTGGGACAGGAGGAGTTCACCAGAGTCTATGATAAAGCGCAACGGCCTTTGTGGTCAGTGTATGGAGGTGAGAGGCTGGCATTAACTGTGGTGGTGGAATCACTTATGTTTGGTGATTTGTTCAACTTTTCAACACGGGTCACCTTTACCTCACTCTTGGCTTTGGATATTATGGACTTTCCCAGATATATTGAATAATATGGACATTGCTCTTGTTTATTGGTTTTAACATTTTAGCGCTGCACCATTTTTTGTATTTTTTCTCCAATAGTATGCTGTGGGGCTCATCTTGGCTTTTCTCCAATCTAGTGTGGAGATGTCTCTGCCTTTAAGTACAATCAAAGGACATAATTGTCTTGCGTCTGTAAATATAAAGGATACGTACTGTATATACACATTGCAATTTATTTCCTGCACCAATAGTTCTTGCGGTTTACAGTGCAGAACAGAGATTTCTGTTTGTTGCTCTGCCACCTGCCTCTTCACGTCCTTCAAGGTAGTCACTAAAGTGTTGGCTCCAGTCTTTGGACTCCTGCGTTCTCAAGGTGTTTCCACTGTGGGTAACCTGGATGACCTCCTGCTCCGGGAGCAATCTGCTTCACATCTGAAGTCCAATATTCATCAGATGGTGCTCACCTTGGAAAGATTTGGGTTGATCCTAAATTTTCCAAAAATCAGTCTTGGTTCAAACTCCGTGGCTGGAATATCTGGGCCCGATCTTGGAAACAAATCAGTCAAAAGTATTGAAAAATGGCTGTCATTGCAAACTCAGATGAAGTTACTTTGTGTTTTACCACAACCCAAGATACGCTTCTGCATGAGAGTTCTTGGGAAGATGGTCGCTTTATTTGAGACACCAAATACTCTGACATATGCCTAGCTTCATTCCAGAGCCCTTAAAACTGAAAGTCCTGTCAGTGTAGGACAAGAGGATACAGTCACTGTATTTTCCAATATGTAGACTAATAGTATATTCCCCTAGTCAGTGCCATGAAAAATAAACCAAAAAATCATTAAAGGAGAAATGGGGGGGTACCTCGTCCCAAATATAGACTTATCCAGAAACAAAAAATAAATTCAGATGGACTTTCTTGACACCCCATGAACAAGACCACACACATATAGTATAAAAATACAATTGAATTACAACATTGCAAGCATATCCAAGTAGACTAAAACATACAGCATCTCACAAAAATGAGCACACTGTCCTCTCAAAATAACTCAACACACAGCCATTAATGTCTAAACCGCTGGCAACAAAAGGGAGTACACTACTAAGTGGAAATGTTTAAATTGGGCCCAATTTGCCATTTTCCCCTCCCCAGGGTCATTTGGCTCATTAGTGTTACAAGGTCTCAGGTGTGCATTGGAAGCAGGTGTGTTAAATTTGGTGTTATCGCTCTCACTCTCTCATACTGGTCACTGGTTCAACATGGCACCTTATGGCAAAGAACTCTGGATCTAAACTGAGGATCTAAAAAAAAGAATTGTTGCTCTACATGAAGATGGCCTAGGCTATAAGATGATTGCCAAGACCCTGAAACTGAGCTGCAGCACGGTGGCCAAGACCATACAGGTTCCACTCAGAACAGGCCTCGCCGGGGTCGACCAAAGAAGTTAAGTGAACGTGCTCAGCATCATACCCATTGGTTGTCTTTGGGAAATCGATGTATAAGTGCTGCCAGCATTGCTGCGGAGGTTGAAGGGGTGGGGGGGTCAGCCTGTCAGTGCTCAGACCATACACCGCACACTGCATCAAATTGGTCTGCATGCTGTTGTCCCAGAAGGAAGCCTCTTCTAAAGATGATGCAAAAAAAAACCTGCAAACCGTTTGCTGAAGACAAGCAGACTAAGGACATGGATTACTGGAACCATGTCCTGTGGTCTGATGAGACCAAGATAAACTTATTTGGGTCAGATGGTGTCAATCGTGTGTGGCGGCAATCAGCTGAGGAGTACAAAGACAAGTGTGTCTTGTCTACAGTCAAACATGGTGGTGGGAGTGTCATGTCTGGGGCTGCATGAGTGCTGCCGGCACTGGGGAGCTACAGTTTATTAAGGGAACCACGAATGCCAACATGTACTGTGACATACTGAAGCAGAGCATGATCCCCCTCCCTTCATAGACTGGGCCGCAGGGCAGTATTCCAACATGATAAAGACCCCAAACACACCTCCAAGATGACCATTGCCTTGCTAAAGAAGTTGAGGGTAAAGGGATGGACTGGCCAAGCATGTCTCCAGACCTAAACCCTATTAAGCATCTGTGGGGCATCCTCAAATGTAAGATGGAGGAGTGCAAGGTCTCTAACATCCACCAGCTCTGTGATGTTCCCATGGAGGAGTGGAAGAGGAACCTGTAAAGCTCTGGTGAACTCCATGCCCAAGAGGGTTAAGGCAGTGCTGAAAAATAATGGTGGCCACACAAAATATTAACACTTTAGGCCCAATTTTGACTTTTTTACTTAGGGATGTACTCACTTTTGTTGCCAGTGGTTTAGACATTAATGGCTGTGTGTTGAGTTATTTTGAGGGGGCAGCAAATTTACACTGTTATACAAGCTGTACACTCACTACTTTACATTGTAGCAAAGTGTCATTTCTTCAGTGTTGTCACATGAAAAGATAAAATAAAATACTTACAAAAATGTGAGGGGTGTACTCACTTTTGTGAGATACTGTATATTATAAAACATACTGGTTGTTGTTCTATGATCCAAACATATATACTACCTCAAAGCAATGGATAAAAGAGTACAATAGTAGAACAGGAACAACAGACTCCAGATATGGTTTTCCTTTACATGTTTTGTGATGCAAACTGCTTCTTCAAGAGATGGAGGGGATACAATTCAAGTTATAAACAAAAGATGACAACACAATATAAACATCACTAAAAAGAAAGACTTCTATCTATGCCACATCCCATAGTGCAGATAAACAAAATATACAGAACCCCTGTTCTGCCAAAAGTGGACTTTACTGGCATAAGCATGAGACCAGACCCATTGTTAATAGACAATATCAAAATGAAATTCATACATATAATGAAAAACACATAATTGATATCACATCAATACAGTACAGTAACACATATATATATATATATATATATATTAAAAAAAACTGTAAAAACAGTGGGACATAGGATAAGGTCCTAGTACAACATATCCCTAAATCCCATCCAGGATGGAATATTCCCCAAATATAATGGCTGCATGTATTGTACCAAGTCACCTCCACTGGTCACAGGTTGATGCGTTTCGCTAACAAGCGTAGCTTCCTCAAGACCACTTGTGAGATGGATTCCTATTGGCAATATCAGCTGAATCCATGGCTCTCCCTATCATAGTCAGCCATTCGTCAATTTATACGTTTCAGTGCTGGGAATGGGTTTGACATTTCACCATTAACAAATAGTAATATTTTCTTATGTTTATATATGAGTTTGGGACAATGGTATTTTATTTAGATGGAACATTTATCTAATTTTATGAAAGCTTTGTATAGATCTCAATTGAAGGGTCTGTTTTATTTATATATATATTTATATATAATATGTATGTATGTATGTGTGTGTGTATATATATATGTATATATATATGTGTGTGTGTATATATATATGTATGTATGTATGTATGTATGTATGTATATATGTGTGTGTGTGTAACATAATAACAAATGTTATATATTGCAATAATAACCAGTTAGGCCTCTCTTTTACCTTTGAGTCCAACCCAGACACTCTTCCCTTTCTAGACCTTGAATTAGGTCATGAAAATAAACAGATATTTGCCCGAAACACCCGAGAGCCTCTACACTTAAGAACAAAATTGCCCCCAGTAAATTTTCCGAACAAAAGACTGTCCTTCCTTTGAACCTCATTCCCCTTAAGGGAATGTATCCATGTCAGAAAAAAATTTGCAAGACTTGTGATTTCATCAATTATGGTCCCACAACGGTAAAACCTATCCATTGGACAATTTTTATAATTGTTCATCTGACCACGTGGTGTACTGTCTTACCTTTCCCTGTAAGTTATTATATGTAGGTCGTACCATTTGTCCCCTCAGGCAACGTTTTGGCAAACATCGCCGTTTCATAGAGGAGGGCTCTGACAAACATAGTGTTCCCAGGCATTTTTTAGAAGCCCACCATAGATCCACCGAGGGTCTGCGCGTCTGGCAGGGCCATCTTTTCCAATGGGCATGCCCGGCAGTTGCCCGGGGGCCCCACTTGCCAAGGGGCCTGGCCCCACCACACACAGACAATTACATTCCCATCTGTCACCCCCCCAGGCCAGATTCGTTTACCTGGTGGTCTAGGGCCCCCACCATTTGTCCACTGGGAGCGCCGGCTGCTTTGGTGTGGCTGAGTCTGCGCTGTACACTGGTTGCTAGGAAGGCCATCCGACTGGCATCTAGAAACCAGTGACATTCTGAGGAGGACCCAGCATGCAGAGGAGGATCCTCCTCTTGGCTCCTCCTCGTCTCCTCCGTGCCTGGAAGAAGAATGGCTCCACCCACCTCCTCCCTTCATGTGCTGTGCGGCCTCTGTGGAAGCAAAGGTAACACACTGCTGCAGGCTTACTTGACTTTTTTTTTTCTCTCTCCATCGACTGTCTGTGCCATCCTTTTTCCTTTTTCTTTGCACTACTAGCTGTTTATTTGTCAGCTTTAAGTTAGTCACTTCTTCAGTCGCACTGGTCGTCCTGGTATCCCAGGACAGAGGGCCTTATGGAATCCCAGCCCGCCATTGAGCGTTTAGCAGGCTATGCGTTCACCCTGGCCTCGCAAACGACCCATCCCTGTCCTCAGGGATGCAAGCCTGCGAGGTGGCCACCTCGCCTGGACGTCTCACCCATGGTTCCGTGCGTTGCTAGCGTCCTGTGTTTTTGGCTGACGGCACCCCCGCCATCTGGGGTGGGAGGTTTCCCATCAATGTGAGGCTCCCACGCCATCAGGTACGGTAAGTACATTCTGTGTGGGGCTTCTGTCTGGGGCTGGCAGTCCTGTGTGTCTGTGGTATCCCCTGATGTCTGTGCGTTTCTGGGGCTCCCTTTATCCCGGTCCCTGCGGGGGCTCTGTCACAGCTAGTACGCTATGTGGGGTTGTTTGTGGGGGTCCATCTCCTATGTGACACTTCTGGCGTGTTTGGAGGTGCAGACACGTGCGGCGGCCGCTGCGGGGTTAAAAACCGCCGGTCCGCCATTTTATGTGTGGGCATTTTATGTGCTGGCTTCACTGTGGGCGCTTCTGCAGCAATGTATGTAGTGTGTTTTGGCGCCTTACGGCACCATCTTGTGTGTGGCAATGTGTTCTTCTGAGCACATGTCGGCAGGCCATTTTCCCGGAGCCTCCCATTACTTTCTATGGGCAACCATTTTTCCTTAGTCTGAAGTCCTAGTTCAGTCTCCTGCGGTGACATCACTGTACAGAGGAGATCGGCAGGCGTGTGGTAACACTTGTGGGGTCTGTCTTTGCTGTTTTTTTTTGGGAATACCTCTGGTTGTCAGCTTATTCCTGCTTGGGGATCTGTTTGCATAGTCCTTCATAGCGGTGTACTGCGGGGGATCGCGGTGTGCTTAAAGGGCCAGTACCTTGAAAAAAAAAAAAGTTTTTTCTTATGGAGTCCCAGACAGCAAATTTCCCCCAGCTTTGGTGGATGATTCAGGTTCCTCTGAATCTTCTGCTCTGCCTGCTCTGACTGCCGCACTTGCAACTTTAGCGTCCAAAGTGGATCTTTTGATGACTGAACGGGATACTAGAAAAAGGCCTAGGCTCTCTCTTTCTTCTGATTCTGAATCTTTAAGGGTCTCACTCTTCCCAGTCTGAAGGGGAGGTGGAGGAGGCGGGGGTGGATGATTCCCCCCTGGGACGGCCGAAGATCGCGCAGCTATGGATGCGTTGATCATTGCCATTAAGGAAACACTACGTTTAGAGGATGAGCCCAATCCTCCGGGAAAACAGTCATCTTTTGGTACCCACAGATCCCGTAAGGCGGCGCAGGTATTTCCTTGCCCCGCTGAGTTTCACAAAACTGTGAATAAACAATGGCACAACCTGAAGCGCACCTTTGTGGTGCCAAAGAAGTTTTCCACTCCGTTACTCAGTTGCGTCTCCTACGGATTTGCGTTGGTGTGTGGCTCCGACAGTGGATCACACTGTGGCCAGATTGAACAAGGCCACTCTGGTACCCACCGAAGATTCTCCGGTGTTTAGGGACCCTATGGATAGGATGGAACATCTTGCCCGACATTCCTACATGGTGGCGGGTTCCATGCTGAAACCTATTTTCGCCTCTGTCATGGTGGTTCAAGCCGTGGCGGATTGGGCCAAGGTGCTCAGATGCACCCTTGTGGCCGATTCTGCCCCCCCTACTAGCCTGGAGATGGTGGACCAGATTTATCAAGGGGTCATGTATTTGTGCGATGCGGCCTTGGATGAGGCCCCATTAGCTGCGTGCCTTTCTAGTGTCACGGTACTTAACCACCGCTTGATTTGGTTAAAAAGCTGGTCGGCTGACCAGACTTCCAGGAAGACAGTGTCTGACATCCCCTATGCGGGGTCTCGTCTTTTTGGAGAGTCCCTGGATGAATTGGTTAAGGGTGTCACTGGGGGCAAGAGCACTCAGAATCCCAGGGGTAAGTTCTTCCGCGGTAAGCAGGGCCCCTCCTTCAAAGTGGTCTTGCGACCCAACCAGTCCTTCCTTCCAAAGGTGGTTTCTGATTTTCACCTTAATGAGGACATTGTTTTGCCTTCGCTTTGTGTGAATCCTAAACAACATCCTAAGGAGTTTGTCTTACATTCCTTGGATGTTGTCAGGGCGATCAGGGTTTACCTGTCGTCCACTGAATCCTTTAGGAAGACGGATTCTCTTTTTGTCCTTCCTGAGGGACCTCGGAAGGGTATGGCTGCGTCTGCGGCGACCATTTCAAAATGGATCAGACAGGCGATTGTACAGGCCTATTTGAACGGGTACCGCCCTTGCCTGTCAAGGCGCACTCTACCAGAGTGGTGAGTGCGTCCTGGGCCTTCCGGCATCAAGCTTCGGAGGCCCAGGTGTGCAAGGCTGCGACTTGGTCGTCTGTGCACACCTTTTCGAAATTTTACAAACTTGATGTTCTGGCATCAGCAGATGCCTCCTTTGGCCGCAAAGTTCTGTGTGCGGCAGTACCTTAAGGGGACCCTGTTTTTTGCAGGGCCCTGGCTGTTGGGGTTGTTTTCCCCCTTGTTTATTTGATTTCCTGGGTTGTTGCTCCAGTTGAGCTTTTTATGTTACCCAGAGGATACCTTTCTGTTTACGTAAGGTTCCTTTCTCTGACGTGGGTACTGCATTGCCTTTCTGACCGGTTACGTTTCCCACCCCTCATGTCTACACTGCTTTGGGACATCCCATTGGTGAAGACTGAATGAGTGGGCGGCGACTGTCAGAGGACATAAGAGAAAACTGAATTTTTGTAAAATCTTACCGTAAAATTCCTTTCTCTGAGTCCTCTGACAGTCGCCTCCCCCGCCCCTCTATTTGGGGTTCTTTGGACTTTAACTGCTTGCTACCAAACTGAGTTGGGATGGCTGAGAGCAGGGGGGTATTGGACCAGTAGGACAGCCCCCATAGGTGTGTCTATGTAAATTACTTTGTTTTTAACAAGTCTTATGCCTAGCTTGCTCCTATGGATAAAAGGTCAATATCCATTGGTGAATGAGTGGGCGGCGACTGTCAGAGGACTCAGAGAAAATGAATTTTACGGTAAGATTTTACAAAATCGCCTTATCGATAATTTGCATTTTTATTCTCGTGGGTGATTGTGTAGGCGGGGCCCCAGTGCACTGCATTGCCCGGGGTCTATAAGGCTCTTAAGATGGCACTGGTGTCTGGATCATAGAAGCTATACCTAGTAATTTTTCTGAAGCCCAACGCTTCTCTAGATTATGCCAGCACGAGACCTTCTGGATTTTTACCCTCGACACGCTTAAGCCATATGGCCTTAATGAGGAGTTAGAGATAAGCACCATACTTTAGGCGTTGTCTTACATCCTTTCGACATTTGATTTTTGTTACATTATATCATGTATAATTTATCCATCCATGTCCTTGTGCTCATGTATATATGCATATATATGTATGCGTGTATATGTGTGCATATATATTAATAATAATCACGTTATCTTTTGCATTATCATTCATTATTATTTTATGTATTGTTTGTTCTATTTTCACATTTACTTTCATTTTAATTTCATTTAATCCATTGCTATTATCATTTTTATTTTCTTATTATTAATATATTATTATGTCATGAGTCATTTATTTGCCAATATTGTATATATATATTTTTTAGATGCACTAATGTTCTATTTGAGAAGTGAGAGTACTAATCTATTTGAGCCCATTATGACTACTTCTTAGCACCCTTGCCTGCTTGCCATTCAGATTAGTTATAGTATTGATCGGCCATGCCCCTTTTTTTACCTCAGTCTATATAAACCAGGCTTTTTCCTTGTTTACCTGATCCTACAGTTGAAAAAAGAACGCACATGCCCATTGTGAGCTTGGCGCATGCTCTGAAACGCGTCGTGTCATCTCCCAGCTCCGGTGACGTCACGCAGCGCGCGCTGCGTTCCAGCTTGGTTCCCAGTCATCGGCCCGGTCGGCCTTCTTGTCTCCCGGTTCCATGTCTTCGGCCACTACCATCCTTCTCCTCGGGACACTGGACCTCACAGCCTACTTCCGCGAACCACCGGAGTGATTTTAAGCCTGTGATTATCTACTCAATGTGAGTTGCCTAATATTGTGTGCTTTCCTTTTAATAAATCAATACTGCACTTAGAGGCGCTCCTTGTGTTCTTTTATCTGCTCTCTCCCACAGAACTGACTTCCCTGTATTGCAGAGCTAGCCCTTACTGCAGTCATAGATATCAGCTCTACTAGCACACTGATAACTTTTTGGGACTTATGCTTATCACTATGGACTTGAACACCTCTCACAGTTTTTCATGTATATGAATGTTATTTATGCTCCACCTTTGTAATTTGCATTAGCCTCTAATTTATTATCTCATTATCCAATTATATGTTGATATTGATCATATCAGACCCCCCAGCAGAGCTACCGCAGAGCGCTTGCTTTCTTTTCTACCAGGGGGAATGGATGGAGCCGGCCCCTGCATTCTGTACATTACACACTCCTGTCATCTGCATTCTGTACATTACACACTCTTGTCCCCTGCATTCTGTACATTACATACTCCTGTCCCCTGCATTCTTTGCATTAAATACTCCTGACCCCCCCCCCTTCTGTACATTACATGCTCCTGTTACCTGCATTCTGTGCATTAAATACTCCTGACCCTTGTATTCTGTACATTACATACTCCTGTCCTCTGCATTCTGTGCATTACATACTCCTGTCCCCAGCATTTTTTGGATTATATACTCCTATTACTCCTGCGCTAAATGCACAGTACTGTACATGATATACTTCTCACTAAAGTCTTCATTGTCTCAATAGTTGCTGGCTGCTATGCAAATCCCTGGCTATTTTAATGAAGTTCTTCTTAAAGGTAGGCTCAAAGCAATCAAAGCATATTTTATGGGTACAAGGAAGCCTGGGCTTTTTTTAACCACATCCCTTAAGCCCCTCCCACTGCTAAGCAGATGGCCACGCCCACAGGCCTTATCCCTTCTCCAGTGTTCCTCATTCTAAAGTTCAAATGTTGGGAGGTATGAACTTTGTGGAAACAGTTTGGGCATGGCCCCTTCCTGTTCCAACATGACTGCAGACCAGTGCACAAAGCAAGGTCCATAAAGACATGGATGAGCGAGTTAGGGGTGGGAGAACTTGACTGGCCTGCACAGAGTCCTGACCTCAACCCAATAGAACACCTTTGGGATTAATCAGAGTTGATCTTGCTGTAGGGGATGAATTAGAGTGGATCCTGCTGTAGGGGAGAACAGTTCCATGCTTAGGGCAAGCCTCTTGTGGGAGGTAGAAGCACACTCCAAGGATATGTAGAAAAAGACAAAACAGAGGCGCCTCTGTTAATTCCGATGTTCTATCTGTTTGGGACATCAGGAGAACCTTGTGTTCCATGTGCCATAAGGCTGATGCACACGATTGTTCCTGAGGCTGTGTATTAGCCTTATGGCACATGGAACACATATTTCTCCATATGTCCCAAACAGATAGAACATCGGAATTATTTCAATTAATTGACATACATGGATGGAGATCTGTCATGGAAGTGCTTTTAATGTAGACTATGTATTCATAATTCCAGACTATTCAGATTGCCATCGTGGCCTACATATATGTATTATATAGATATACATTATATATTTTTTCATATGTGTGTTTTTAATACATGCCTTTATACATGTTCCTCATCTACATGTGTTCACGTATACTATGCCTTTATTACCCATTTTATGTTATTAATGCTATTAATCTTTGTAATAAGTGTTCATTTTTTATGCTACTTGTTTCCCATAATCAGTGCATGATATTTGTTTTTAACTAAGAAAAATATTTATCCACATCACCAATCACTGTCACTATTATACTGTATACTATTATATTATTATACTGTATACTATTAGCTGAATCCTTTTACCACCCAATTTATGTGTTCTTAGTATCTGGTATATTATCCATGTATTCCTTCCTTTTTAACCACTTGCCGACCAGTCACGTTTACCAGACATTCCCCTCTCTCGGCGGCGTGCACACGCCGCCGGAGGCTCGCTCCTGCTGTATTCAGTTACAGCGGGAGTCGGGCCAGGGTAGGAGCGGCGGTGATCACCGCCGCTCTTCCCCGATCGTCGGGGAATTGAGTGTGGAGATCCGCCTGCTTGAGTAAACAAAGCGGGCGGATCTCCTAAGTGACAGGCAGGGTCAGATTGCAGGGTTCAGCATAGCTGAACATGCGATCTGTCCCTGTGTCACTCAGTCACCTCCCCCCACACACGTCAGTAAGCACCAGGCATACATTAACCCCTTGATCACCAATAAAAATTAACCCCTTCCCTGCCAGTGTCATTTTTACAGTAACGGTGCATATGTATAGCACTGATTACTGTAGTAATGTCACTGGTCCCCCCAAAAGTGTCAAAAATGTCAGACAAGGGTCCGATCTGTCCGCCGCAATGTCGCAGTCCCGCAAAAAAAATTGCAGATCGCCGCCATTACTCGTTAAAAAAAAAAAAATACCAAAAATGACAGAAATCTTTCCCTTAGTTGGTAAACGCAATAACTTTTGCGCAAACCAATCAAAATACGCTTATTTCGATTTTTTTTTTTTTTTGGGGGGGGGGGGGGAATTTCATATAAAAAAATGTGAAAAATATTGTTATTTTTTCAAAATTGTCGCTCTTTTTTTGTTTATAGCACCAAAAGTAAAAATCGCACAGGTGATCAAATACCACCAAAAGAAAGCTCTGTTTGTGGGGAAAAATGGACGTAAATTTCATTTGGGTACGGCGTTGCATGACCGCGCAATTGTCAGTTAAAGTCACACAGTGCCGAATCGCAAAAAGTGGCCTGGATATAAGACAGCAAAATCCTCCGGTGGTAAAGTGGTTAAATTTAGTTTGTATTGCTCATTACAATTATTGTCACTTTAGGCATTGAGTTCCAGCAATTTGCCTATTGACCACTAGATGGCGTTCCCATTATTCCATCCAAAAGTAGAGTCCTATTATGTAGTGTTTCTCAACCTGTTTTCAATTGCGGCACCCTATAAAATTCTGCACAATCTCGAGGCACCCCATTATAAAATGTAAAAAAAACTCTAAGCTAGTAGTTTTACATAACATAGCAACATCCATACACATGGGCCATCCAACATTAAAAGTGATTTATTCCTCCACTATTGCAAACTGGTATGGATTAGTATTCTAGCGTTTCTCTCCTCCCTCAGCTTCTCTTCTACTTGCTAATGAGACCTCTGATGCTGCTGATGGAGAGGGGATGAGGAGGAGTAAACAAGAATACTGTACAAGCACTCATCCTTCTCATTATCAACCAGTGATTTCACTGGCTGTCAGGGTGCCAGTGGCTTGACCTGCACAGTGCCCATGGTTGTCAGGGTGCAAGTGACTTGACCCGCACAGTGCCCAGGGCTGTGAGGGTGCCAGTGGCTTGATCCACACAATGCCCAGGGTTGTCAAGGTGCCAGTGGCTTGAACCAGACAGTGCCCAGGGTTGTCAGGGTGCCAGTGGCTTGACCTGCACAGTGCCCAGGGTTTTCAGGGTGCGAGTGTCTTGACCCGCACAGTGCCCAGTGTTGTCAGGGTGCCAGTAGCTTGAACCAGACAGTGCCCAGGGCTGTCAGGGTGCCAGTGGCTTGACCTGCACAGTGCCCAGGGCTGTCAGGGTGCAAGTGGCTTGACCTGCACAGTGCCCAAGGCTGTCAGGGTGCCAGTGGCTTGACCTGCACAGTGTCCAGGGTTGTCAGGGTGCCAGTGGCTTGATCCACACCGTGCCCAGGGCTGTCAGGGTGCCAGTGGCTTGACCTGCACAGTACCCAGTGTTTTCAGGGTGCCAGTGGCTTGAACCAGACAGTACCCAGGGTTGTCAGGGTGCCAGTGGCTTGACCTGCACAGTACCCAGGGTTGTCAGGGTGCAAGTTACATAGTTACATAGTTTGTGAGGTTGAAAAAAGACACCAGTCCATCCAGTTCAACCTATGATGTGTGTGTGTTTGCTGTTAACCGTACATTGTATACCCCTGTATGTTGTGGTCTTTAAGGTGCCCATCTAATAGTTTTTTTAAACTATCAATGCTCCCTGCTGATACGACTGCTTGTGGAAGAGATTCCCACATCCTTACTGCTCTGACAGGGAAGAAGCCCTTACGTATGTTAAGGTTAAACCGTTTCTCCTCTAGTTTTAGTGAGTGGCCACGTGTCTTATTGTATTCCCTTTCTATAAAAAGTTTGTTCCTTATGCTAGGGTCGCCAGTACAGTATTTGTACATTGATATCATATCCCCCCTCAATCGTCTCTTCTCCAGAGAGAATAAGTTCAGTGCTTGTAGTCTTTCCTCATAGCCGATGCCCTCCATTCCCCTAATTATTTTTGTTGCCCTTCTCTGGACTCTTTCCAGTTCCAGCACATCCTTCCTGAGGACCGGTGCCCAGAACTGGACAGCATACTCCAGATGTGGCCGGACCAGAGTTATTTCTGGAGTGAATCCCCTTTTTTATACATCCCAGTATTCTGTTGGCTTTGCTTGCAGCGGCTTGGCATTGCATGCCACTGCCAAGCCTGTTGTTCACCAGTACCCCCAGGTCCTTTTCCATCTTAGATTCACCCATGGGTCCCCCCCCCCGCCCCCCAGGGAGTAGCTTGCTTTCGTGTTTCTGATGCCCAAGTGCATTACTTTACATTTTTCAACATTAAACCTCATCTGCCATGTAGTTGCCCACCCCATTATTTTGTTCAGGTCCGCTTGTAAGGTTTACACATCCTGCATAGAAGATATTGGCATGCATAGTTTAGTATCATCCGCAAATACTGAGATTGTACTAGATATCCCCTCCTCTAGATCATTTATGAATAAATTAAACAGGATTGATCGCAGGACAGAACCTTGGGGGACCCCACTTTCCACACCCGCCCCAATCCGAGTACTCCCCATTTATAACCACCCTCTGGACTCTCCCCTGGAGCCAGTTCTCTATCCAGGTACTCACCCTATGGCCCATACCTACCTTCCTTAGTTTGTACAGTAAGCGTTTGTGGAGAATGGTGTCAAAGGCCTTTGCAAAGTCCAGATATACCACATCCATAGGCTTACCTTTATCTAGGTGGCAGCTCACTTCATCGTAGAGGGTTAATAGATTGGTTTGGCAAGAACGATTTTGCATGAATCCATGCTGATTACTACTAATAATACCGTTTTCATTACTAAAGTCTTGCATGTGGTCCCTTAACATCCCCTCCAAAATCTTGCAGACTACTGATGTTAGGCTGACCGGCCTATAGTTACCTGGGATATATCTCGGTCCTTTATTAAATATTGGTACCACGTTGGCTTTTTTAAACTCAGCTGGCACCATACCCGTCTGTAGACTATCCTTAAAGATCAAGAATATTGTCTCTCGTGTTCTATTTTAGCCGCCTTGATTTCATCTTTACATTTCTTATTACACTCTTTGTAATGCTTAAATGCTGCCAATGACCCCTCAGCCTTGTATTTTTTGAAGGCCTTTTCTTTAGTATTAATATGCATTTTTATGGTGGAGTTTAGCCACCCAGGGTTTAGTTTTGCTCTTTTAAATTTATTTCCCTTTGGAATGCACTGGCCAATCCCTTTGTTAAGTATGCTCTTGAAGCACTCCCATTTTTCCTCCGTGTTCTTTGTTCCCAGGGTTCTATCCCATTTGATTTTTTCTAGCAGAGAGCGCAGTTGTGGGAAATTGGCTCTTTTGAAATTCAGTGTCCTTATATAACCCTTGTATTTCCTATTACTGTAATTAATACTGAAACTTATTGACCCATGGTCACTGTTTCCTATGTTTTTCTATATCCGTGAGCAGGTCTGTATTGTTGGTAATCAGTAGGTCTAGTACCGCATTGTTTCTTGTCGGTGCATTCACCATCTGACCCATGAAATCGTCCTGCAAAACATTTAGGAACTGCCGAGCCTTGGCTGAGTTTGCGGTTCCTTCTGCCCAGTCTATATCTGGATAATTAAAGTCCCCCATTATAATGACATTTCCCATCCTTGCTGCCAATCCTATCTGTAAAAGGTCAGCCTCCCCCTCCTCCCTCTGGTTGGGGGGGCTATAGCATAAGCCCAATATTACATTCCCTATAGTGCTTTCCCTTTTAAGTTCTACCCATAGGGATTCTGCTTCATCCATAGCTCCATTATTAATATCATGCCTCATATTTACCTGTACACTGTTCTTAATATACAGACATACCCCTCCCCTTTTTTACCTTCTCTATCCCTGCGATAAAGGGAATACCCCTGAATGGTCGCCATCCAATCATGAGAGCTGTCGAACCAAGTCATCCGTTATCCCCACAAAATCTAAATCTTCGTCATACATCAGCAGCTCCAGCTCTCCCATCTTGTTTGCCAGGCTTCTGGCATTGGTATACAAACCTCGTAATTTTGACCGGTTGCATACTATATCCTCGTTTGATGTTGTTTTTAGGCTGCTCTTGTGATTTTTCCCCATACCCACCTTGGATTTAGGTACTCTAAACACCCTAACACTAATGTCCCCATTTGTGCCCTCTGAATCTTGCTCCCCGCTGGCTAATTCTACATCTGTACCCCCCCCCCCCCCCCATCACCTAGTTTAAAAGCCCCTCTAACTTTTTGGCCATCCTCTCACCCAGTACAATTGCACCCTCCCCATTTAGGTGCAATCCGTCCCTACCAAAGAGCTGGTGGCCAACTCGGAAGTCGGCCCAGTTCTCCAGGAACCCAAAACCCTCCTTACTACACCAGCTCCTCAGCCACTTGTTAACTTCCCTAATCTCCCGCTGCCTCTCAGTTGCTTGACCTGCACAGTGCCCAGGGTTGTCAGGGTGACAGTGGCTTGACCAGCACAGTGTCCAGAGTTGTAATTCTACAAAGTAAAAACCTGTGGCAATTTGTTGCCATTTTTAACCATTTTGCCAAGGTACCCCTGAAGAACCCAGGAGGCACACCAGGGTGCCATGGCACCCTGGTTGAAAAAGGCTAACTTAGAGGAAGTACACTTCCATAGGTTATTTGTACCCATAGGTAAGCCTATGATTAGGACAGGGGTCTTCAAACTATTGCCCTCCAGTTGTTCAGGAACTACAATTCCCATCATGCCTAGTCATGGCTGTGAATGTCAGAGTTTTACAATGTGTCATGGGATGTGTAGTTTTGCAACAGCTGGAGGACCGTAGTTTGAGGATCCCTGGTTTAGGAGTTTATGCATGCGCTGTGAAGGAATGGCCACCCATGCCGTTTCTTCAGAGCCCTGTGCCATGACCAGCGGCAACTGCAATGCATGCGCGGGAGTGACGTCACATGGCTCCGGCCAGTCACACATCCAAAGTCCGCGGAACCAAAAGGAAGACGGGTGAAGATGGATGCAGTGACAATGTGAGCTTTGTTTGCAGGTAAGTTTCACATAATGTGCTAGTATGCGATGCATACTAGCATATTATGCCTTTACTTTAGAGGTCAAAAAAATAAATAAATATAAGGCACTTATACCCAAGCATATCTAGCTTGAGAAAGGAGCACGCCTGTCAGTCACATCGGCAGAGCGCACACTCGGAAACGCGTTTCGGTAATTTACGGTGATGTCACATGCACGGCGCTGCGTTCCACGTGCATTCCAGCCCTTCATCTCGGTCCAGGATACATGCCAAGTCGGCGTTCAGTACCCATACAAGACCCACAGGAGCCACAGTGGAACATTGCACCCCACATTGAGCAACTTACCATCGTGAACAGAGATACACCTCTGATGTGCCTGTTTTCTGATACTCATATGTGAATGTTTTTATACTTTGTCATCAAATGCTACACAGTTTTTACTCACAGAGCCCTTGTCATGTACCTGGTGGAGATCAAGCTGGGGAGGGTCTTCTCTTGCACCTCCTGCCCAACGCCACTGGTGGTGGTGACAGGAAGTGGGAGGACACAGAGTGGCACAAGGGGCCGATGAAGCGGGCAGCGCCAGCTGTTGATTACAGGATGCAGATGACCATGGATCACCAGACAGGAGCCAGAGACCGGAACACAGTGACACGTGATCAGCAGACAGGAGTGAAGCCAGGACACAAGACAAAGGATCATCAACAGCCGGCAGCAAGGTGCAGGAACTTAAAGTGAATGTAAACCTGATTCATGAAATTTGACCTGGGCACATCTATCTGTAGTGTTTACCTATCTCTCTACAAAGCCCTAAGTCCCGTGTCTTTCTGCTACTCCGTTCTTCTGTTATCAGCATAATAACTTCTGACAAGTTCTCAGAGATGGGAGATAAAAGCAGCTGAAAATGTGTGTCGGGATGGGTGCTATAAATAGATTAGCAGAGAGCTGGTTTATTCACAGCACAGCTCTGCAAATATCTTCGATCATCTGCCTATGTGGTGGTGGTGGTGGTGGGGGGGAGCGTATTTGCCTTTCCTCCAATCAGCTGTGACACAGTGTATGCCAGGACTCCTCTCCCACTGCTGAAACAGGAAGAAAAAAAAATTGAACACGATGTGCACTTTCTAAACAGTATATAATGCTGGAGACAGCAGACATACAAATAAAACAAATGTAGGGAGATTTGTTTAATCTCTGTGTATCATCTGAGGCCGTTTACTTCACTGGGTATATGCGAGGGTGTACATCCACTTTAAAGCATGAGCAGAGTCAGGGTATATACAGGTGCATCTCATAAAATTAGAATATCACCAAAAAGTTAATGTATTTTAGTAATTACATTCAAAATGGGAAACTCATATATTTTATATAGATGCGTTACACACAGAGTGATATATTTCAAGCATTTCTATTTACAGCTAGTGACAACTCAAAATTCAGTATTTCAGAAAATTTGAATATAACATAAGACCAATAATAAAAAAAAGATTTTAATACAGAAATGTTGGCTTACTAAAAAGTCTGTCCATGTACAGTATAGTATGCACTCAGTACTTGGTCGGGGCTCCTTTTGTTTGAAATACTGCATCAATGCAGTGTGGCATGGAGGCGATCAGCTTGTGGCACTGCTGAGGTGTTATGGAAGCCCATTTTGCTTTGATAGCGGCCTTCAGCTCATCTGCATTGTTGGGTCTGGTGTCTCTCATCTTCCTCTTGACAATATCCCACAGATTCTCTATAGGGTTTGGGTCAGGCGAGTTTGCTGGCCAATCAAGCACAGTGATCCCATGATCATGTGACCAGGTACTGGTAGTTTTGGCAGTGTGGGCGGTGCCAAGTCCTGCTGGAAAATGAAATCAGCGTCTCCATAAAGCTGGTCAGCAGAGGGAAGCATGAAGTACTCTAGAATTTCCTGGTAGAGGTTTGCATTGACTTTGGACTTGATAAAACACATTGGACCAACACCAGCAGATGACATGGCTCCCCAAATCATCACTGACTGTGGAAAGTTTTGCTTTTCTTTTGGAAATTAGGGTCCAGTGTGAAGTTTCCACAGTCAGTGATGATTTGGGGATTATTATATTATTACATTATTAATTTTGCTTTTTTTATCTTATTTTTACACTGTCCCTTTCATTTTTTATTTAATTACTTTTATTGTTTTCACAGGGGATGTAAATATCCCCCTGTAATAGCAATAGGTAGTAACAAGTACTCTTTTTTTGAAAAATCTGGGGTCTATTAGACTCTAGATCTCTCCTCTCTCTGCCATTAAAACATCTGACCACACCAAGATCGGTGTGACAAGATGCTTTCCCAATTTAAAAATGACCGGCGAAACTGAAGTTATAAAATGCTTGTAGCTCCTAGTTTCTTAGGCCATAGAGATGATTGGAGCCATTCTGGTCTCTGATCAGCTCTATGGTGAGCTGGTGGAACCACCGGATGGCTTTTCGGGTTCTCCGGTGGGACAGGAGAGCCAGAGAAAAACGCAGAAGGCAGCAGGGGCGTGGGGTGGTATCCACTCCTGTACATACTACCCACTATCATACTCTTCACACTCCTCTCCTGCACATACTGGTCACTGTCATACCCTCCTCAATTCTCTCCTGTACATACTACCCACTGTCATACTCTCCACACTTCTCTCCTGTACATACTACCCACTGTCATACTCTCCACACTTCTCTCCTGTACATACTACCCACTGTCATACTCTCAACACTTCTCTCCTGTACATACTACCCACTGTCATACCCTCCACACTTCTCTCCTTTACATACTGCCCACTGTCATACCCTCCACACTCCTCTCCTGTACTTACTGTCCACTGTTATACCCTCCACAATCCTCTCCTGTACATACTGTCCTTTGTCATACCCTCCACACTCCTCTCCTGTACATAACGCCCACTATCATACCCTCCACAATCCTCTCCTGTACATACTACCCACTCTCATACCCTCCACAGTCCTCTCCTGTACATACTACCCACTGTCATACCCTCCATACTCCTCTTCTGTACATACCGTCTACTGTCATATCCTCCACACTCCTCTCCTGTACATACTGCCCACTCTCATACCCTCCACACTCCTCTCCTGTACATACTGCCCACTCTCATACCCTCCATACTCCTCTCCTGTACATACTACCCACTTTCATACCCCCAGGGGCCCATGATGCTGGTAATGTGGCACTGACAATGAGAGGCTCCTCATTTCTTTATTGGGTCACCAGCTTTAAGTCTTCTGCCTGTCTGCACGTTCATGAGCTTCATGCCCTTCCACGTAGGCCTAATGCATTAATGTTGCATCATAGTGGCAGCCATCTTTAAACCTGAGGGCCCCATGATCTCCTATTGCCCGGGGGGCCCCATGAGTTGTCAGTCCGTCCCTAATCGTCGACCACATTTCCACTTCTTCAGGAGCAGGCGTATGATGCGTATCTGTAAAAATACATGAGTGTATAGAAAAAATGGCAATATAATCTGATGGATAGAATGGGGAGGGGGACGCAAGAAAAGTCACATCCCCAATCAACTTACAATGCAGCTCAACTTAAAAAGGTATGGCCAGGGCTGCTATTAGAAATCATGGGGCCCCGTACAGCCTACCTGACAGGGTCCCCCCTTGATCCCGCACTCGACCCCACCCCTGACCCCATGCTGTCAGGGGGGGGGTAAATCCAGGAAACTGATGGCAGGGGCATGTTACTGTACATATTCAAAACAATGTAACATGTTCCAAATGGTGAACATATCCTTTGATAATCATTTTTATGCTAAACGTATTACACATAATATAAAGCAGCAGAGATGTCTTATTTTAGAACTTTTTTACAACAAATAAGATGGGATGCGCTCAGGTGTGTTCGGACCTTAGTCTGAATCCACCTTAGCTGTCCTGCCAGGAAGCTGTCACAGCGCCCCACCAATAATAATTGGAGCTGAATGGGACAGATCTCAGTGTTTTGATATCCATGCCTGTTCAGTGTGTGTCCGCATACAGTATGGACTTGTGGTGGCTTTATGGGTGGCAAGATGTTAATGGACTTGTGTCCATTTGTATCAGGCTAACTCTGATCTGTCACATTTAGGACACAGACCTTTTAAACATTTTTTTGGACCTGAATGGACACAGAGGTAGGTGGGTATAAACGGACTCAAGCCCATTTAAATCTGGACTCCCCAAACCTACACGGAGCTTTCCATCAAGGCCGCAGGAAAAACAGACGGACTTAATTGGAACTCTGGGGTAAAAGGTTCTTAAAAGGGAGTGGTTTGGGGGTGCCAAAAATGCAGCTCAATGCAATGAGGTGTTGGTATGTGGCGCTACCTGCTCAAGGGGAATAGGAGGAAAGTGCCTTGGTGCACAGATTGTGTGTATGTATAAGCTAAGATTGTTTAACCACTTTAGCCCTGGAGGATTTGGCTGCTCAAAGACCAGGCCCTATTTTGCAATTCAGCACTGCATGACTTTAACGGAAAATTGCGCGGTCATTCGATGCTGTACCTAAATGAAATTCACGCCCTTTTTTCCCCACAAACAGAGCTTTCGTTTGGCGGTATTTGATCATCTGTGCGATTTTTATTTTTTGCGCTATAAACAAAACAAGAGACAATTTAAAAAAAATAACAATATTTTTCAAATGTTTTTATATGAAATTCTCCAAAAAAAAGTAAAAATCTAAATTTTTTAACATTTTAGGCCAGTTTGTTTTCTGCTACATATTTTTGGTAAAAATCCCAATAATTTTATTTGCGGGACTGCGACATTGCGGCGGACAGATCGGACCCCTGACTGATATTTTTTACACTTTTGGGGGTACTAGTGACATTACTAAAGTAATCAGTGCTATAAATATGCACTGTTACTGTAAAAATTACAACGGCAGGGAAGGGGTTAACTTTATTGTTGATCATGGGGTTAAGTGTGTCCCTAGGGGCGTGATTCTAACTGTCAGGGGGCGTGGCTAGTGAAGTAACCACAGAGACATGCGATCCAATATAGCAGGATCACATAGCCTCTGTGCCTACTTCAGGGAGAATAACAGACGGCTGTGTTTACATCAGCCGTCTGTCTTTCTCCCTCACCTGCGGGAGACCGCGAGTGGCTGGCGGACATCGGAGCCGCCGGTCACACGCGTTGGCTCCCCAAGGAACGAGCGGGGGCGGGAACGCGCCGCTGGCGGCGTGTGCTAGCCCCCTACAGGTTCGTGGGTCTATAAACAAGCAAAAAAAAGGGGGAGCAAACCCTGAACATGTATATCTAAAGCCGGTGCAGCTATGAACCAAGCGACATGTATATTAAAAAAGAATAGCGGACACATGCAAAAGAAAAGGCTTTCAAATATGGAGACAATCCATAAATAAAAATGGGGATTTGGTCCCACCATATGGCCATATCGTGCTCAAGCCCACCACTACGTCAAAGTACCCTATTATCAGTGGGTCCTACACTATCCATAAAAAAGGATGAATCCAGCCTCTCTAACCCTTGGAGATAACACTCCTTGCTGGGAGAGATGTGCGACTGCACTACAAGCGACTCCTCCTATATCTACTTGATAGTGGACACTTGATAGAGTACAGGTGTGTGTGGGGGGTGGGGTGCTCAACCACAGAAGTCTGGTCAGACCGAATACATAATAAACAAGCAAAAAATTGGGGGAGCAAACCCTGAACATGTATACCTAAAGCCGGTGCAGCTATGAACCAAGCGACATGTATATTAAAAAAGAATAGCGCACACATGCAAAAGAAAAGGCTTTCAAATATGGAGACAATCCATAAATAAAAATGGGGATTTGGTCCCACCATATGGCCATATCGTGCTCAAGCCCACCACTTGTCATTTTTGATAGAGAGCCAATTATTGGAAAAATTAAAAAAAAAAAAAAAAAAATTCTTTGTATTTAGTGTCTGGGGGGTCTAAAAAGTGTACCTGTGAAGTTTCAGCTCTGTAGCATGCCCAGAACCAGAAAAAAAAATATGAATTAGGGCTAGGGTTAGGGGGTTAAGTTTTTAAGGTTAGAGGGTTAGGGTTAGGTTTAGGGTTATTTTTATGGCTAGGCTTAGAGGGTTAGGGTTAAGGTTAGAGGGTTAGGGTTATGGTTAGAGGGTTAGGGTTAGGTTTAATGTTAGGGGATAGGGATAGGGTTAGGGTTACGGTGAGATACTTAGGGTTAGAGTTAGTAACCCTACCTCTACCCCTCTAACTCTAACCCTCTAACCCTAAGCACTAAAAATAACCCTAACCTTAGCCCTGACCCTAACCCTAGCCCTAACCCTAATTATATTTTTTTTCTGGTTCTGGACATGCTACAGAGCTGAAACTTCAAAAAAAGATAATTTTTCAGTAGAGCAGGGATGGTGGGAACCCTCCTTTTACACCTATATGATCTTTTTTCTGGTTCTGGGCATGCTACAGAGCTGAAACTTCACAGGTACACTTTTTTGACCCCCAGACAATAAATCCAAAGAAATGTTTTTTTATTTTTTTTTTCCAATAATTGGCTCTTTATCAAAAATGACAATTTTTAAGAACTTTTTTTTGTGTGATTTAGTGTCTGGGGGTCTAAAAAGTGTACCCGTGAAGTTTCAGCTCTGTAGCATGTCCAGAACCAGAAAAAAAGATAATTTTTCAGTAGAGCAGGGATGGTGGGAACCCTCCTTTTACACCTATATGATCTTTTTTTTTTCTGGTTCTGGGCATGCTACAGAGCTGAAACTTCACAGGTACACTTTTTAGACCCCCCCCCCCCCCCCAACACTAATCCCAAAAAAGTCATGCCTGCCTCCAAAAATGCCTGATAAATATATAGAAAAAAAATACTCAAATACCAGCCCTAAAAAGGGCTTTTGGAGACAATAGATAGAGATATATATATATATATATATATATCCAAAAAAAAACCTCAAATACCAGCCCTAAGAAGGGCTTTTTGGGGTGCTGTCCTTACAGCAGGAGTGTACCAAGAACACTGACTAACAAGACCGGGAACACTGACTAACAACTGTCCCTAGCTATTAACAGCAGCAGCACTTTCCCTGCTCTCACTAACACACTGCTTCAGAAATGATCTAAGATGGATGCTGCCCTTGCTTATTTGTAGGAGGTGGGAAGGTGTGGGAGGGAGGTATGCTGATTGGCCTGGAATGTGTCTGCTGACTGTGAGGTTCAGGGTCAAAGTTTGCCTCAATGATGATGTATAGGAGGCGGACCGAACATCGCATATGTTCGCCCACGGAGGCGAACGCGAACATGCGAAGTTCGCCGGGAACTGTTCGCCGGCGAACAGTTCGGGACATCTCTAATGGCCATATGGTGGGACCAAATCCCCATTTTTATTTATGGATTGTCTCCATATTTGAAAGCCTTTTCTTTTGCATGTGTGCGCTATTCTTTTTTAATAGACGTATGGTCTATGTCGCTTTGCCTGTAAGCAGCAGAGTGCCGCAGTAAATCCTCGTGGGCCGGTCGTAAAGTGGTTAAAAACGTAATTGTCCACAAAAAAAAACAATCACCATATTGTAGTAAACATAAGCATTACGGTAATACAAAATTACATAAAATTGTATAAAAGTGCAGCTGGGTCTGGCAGGCTCTAAATCATCAGCATTGCTCAGACTGCCCAGTAAAGTCCTTCCTCCAGTATATGTTGTTGAGGATTTGTGTCCTCAAATCCTCAATAACATATACTGGAGGAAGGACTGAGCAATGCTGATGATTTAGAGCCTGCAAGACCCAGCGGATGCCCAGGAGGGGGACTTATAGCTACTGAGGCAACAACCCCCCCCCCGGACATCCAATAAGGGACCTGTTGCAAACGAGACCAGAAACTGAGTATACATAGCCTGCACTCCTGTTGAAAGGGGAGTTCCGTGTGGTTAGTGCAATACCTAGTGGGGGGCTACGGGTAAACGTACTGGAACACCTGCACGGGACCGGTTGTTTTATCACCAGGAGTAACTGGACACCCCACTGTCTAGCACTAAGAACTAGAGATTTTGCCATCATTTCTCTATGCTAATACTTGGTCTGCACTATTGGCACTCATTATAATTTATCACAATACCCCCCGGGAAGTAGGGTATCACCCAGCATTGGTGTTTACTAGTTTAAGCAACAGAGCATTTAATTTATTTTATTTAGCACAGTTAGCACATGCAATATCATTTTCTAATAAAGCTGTTTTTTTCTGAGCAGCACAGTATATGAATGAGCACCAATATCAATTTTGTTATACGTTGAGCAGCAGCACTTGCACAAAGCACGTAACACTTTCATAGGAGTGTACACAGACACCCAGCGAGCTAACACTTACTCTTCACTTAGCACGGTGCTCTTTTATACAATTTTATATAATTTTGTATTAATGCTAATGTTTACTACAATATGGTGATTGTTTTTTTGTGGACAATTATGTTTTTAAACAATCTTAGCTTATACATACACACAATCTGTGCACCAAGTCACTTTACTCCTATTCCCCTTGTGCAGGTAGCGCCACATACCAACACCTCATTGCATTTATCTTTGTACCCTAAACCTTTAGGGGTAGGTTGGTTGCAGCTTACACCTGACTATTTTACCCAGGTCCTCCATAGCGCTGGTCACACCCAGTTTTTACAAAAATGCAGCTCAGCTGAGTGTTTTTACTGCCCCCCAAACAAATGTGTGAAGTAGCACAGCTATATTCTGTGTAGGTGCATGGGTGAAGAGCAGCATGCGGAAAATGGAGAAAAAGTCCCTCCTCTACTTTCACATCCTGGGCCCCTCTTTAGACCTGAGGGGCCAGGAAATTACTATATTTCCTGTTTATCAGGTGGGTGTGTGGCTGTGGCTTAAAAAGTCCTAATTTATTATAGCTAGAAATTAACTGTAAAGCTACCCGGGCCCCCCTGTGGAGTTTATGAGCTCCGGGCCCGGTACAACAGGGCTGGCTGTACTGCCTTATCAGCGGCACTGCATATGACGTTGAACGTTGGATATGGCCATGGCTGTCCCAACCTCTTCCATTTAATTACTGAACAGGGATGGAGGCGCATGATATTTTGATCATGGCTTCATTTTAAAGTCCCACATTCCCCTTCCCATTCATTACAATTAGGGATGGAGAGGCATGACTACAGCTGGCATGTATTTTCTTGCATATTCTTTGACTGCATTTGATGGCACAACTTCCCCAGCTATCACCAATGCGCGAACCGCCCCCTTCAGGGTGGTCTATGTTTACTCATCATGCATCAGTTTATATCCTTATGTATTGTAATTTTGTTTTTCAGCATGTCATTGTTTTTTTTTGTTTTCCTGTTTTTTATTCACATTCTCATGGGCTTGTGTCGTTGTTTGGGCTGTCTGCTGTCCTTCTCTGGGAGCTGCGATGCGTACTGGTACTCTACCCCTTCTCCCCCTGCCTTTTTTGCATGGGAGTTCGGGTGGATGTCCCCTACGCATTGGCGCCAAGCCTCGCGCCGATTGTGTGACGCTATATCAGGGCCTCACCTGCCGGCTGTGTCTTCCATCCACAGCGTGCTATAGGCGTCCTCTTTGGCGGTATACACCATCTGGTGTCCGCCGTCCGATGAGAGATGCCTTCTCTTTAGCACACTAGCGTGACGCTGGGGGCGTTTGATGGGCGGCTTGGTATGTATGTAGTACACATGTACAGAGTCTTTGGGCTTGGTATTTTCATCTTTCATTTCAGTAAATTTCCCACTCATCCGTCACCACCTTATGGTGTGTGTCTTTGGCATCTTTCTTTCCTTCTTTTTTTTTCATTAGTTTTTCTGTTTTCCCTCTCTTCTTCTCTTTTGGCACATCACTGCGTCATTCACTATTGCTGGTTACACTGATCCATTGATCCCTACCCACTCCCCGTTTTCTTCTGGTTCTGGGCACTTGTTCACCTTTATTCACTGTTCCCTTCCACTCAGCATATGAACCTTTATTCTTGGATACTGCTATTATGATAATATGATATATGATTATGATAATAGCACCCTGCACTCCATTGAGTATACACATTTATTTATTTTTGACAGGTATCTCACACGCTGTTATTTACATTTCCACAAATACTCATTTCAAGCCCATTTGCCTCTGGGTGTGTGGTGTGCCTGCTCGGGTCACCCGCTTTGCACTCCCTCAGCTCCCGTGTTGGACATCCATGTCCTTATCTAACGTTCAACTTCATACCTTTTTAAGTTGATCTGCATTGTAAGTTGATTGGGGGACGTGACTTTCCTTCTCTCCTGGGACAGGAGCCACTTTGGCTGGGGGGCTTGTGGAACCCAGATTACTTCAGAGAGGTCAGGAAACTCCTTGTTCAGCTTCCCCGGCCCATCTTATGCGTAAGTCACCATGTGTCTATTAGGGGCACAGGGTGACCAAGAACCCCAGTGGAGTCAGAGAGGCATGTTGAGTGTTTTGCAGATCTCACTTTTTGTCACAAAGTTTTGGAAATTGAAAAAAAGAGGAAAAAAAATGCATTTTCCTGTTTTTTCTTAATTTTCCAAAAAAAACGAGAGCTGCAAAATACTCACCATGCCTCTCAGCAAATAGATTGGAGTGTTTACTTGGCAAAATGGGGTCATTTGGGGGGGGGGTTTTGTGCCATCTTGGCTTTTTAGGGACTTCAAAAGTGTGATAGGTAGTAAGGAGTGAGATCAACAATTTACGTCCTTAGAAAGCCAGAAGGTGCAGATTGGTTTTCCGGGTCCTGTACGCGGCTAGGCTGGCAAAAAGTCTCACACATGGGGTATCCCTGTACTCAGGAGAAGCAGCAGAATGTATTTTGGGGTGTCATTTCACATATACCCATGGCATGCGTGAGCATTATATCATTTATTGACAACTTTGTGTAAAAAAATAAATAAAAAAATAAAAAATAATAATTTTCCCGAAACTTGTGGCAAAATATAAATATAAACCATGCTTCTCAGCCAATAGCTTGGAGTGTCTACTTTGCAAAATGGGGTCATTTGGGGGGGGTTTGTGCTATCTTGAAATTTCAGGGCCTCTGAAACTGTGACAATTTACGCCATTAGAAATCCTGAAGATGTGGACTGGTTTTCGGGGTCGCGTACACAGCTAGACTCCCAAAAAGTCTCACACATGTGGTATCCCTGTTCTCAGGAGAAGCAAAAGAATGTATTTTTGGGTGTCATTTCACATATTCCCATGGCATGCATGAGCAATATATCATTTAGTGACAACTTTCTGTAAAAAAAACAAAAAAAAAAAAACTTTTCCCGAAACTTGTGGCAAAATATAAAATACTCCATGGACTCACCATGCCTCTCAGAAAATAGCTTTGGGTGTCTACTTTTCAAAAAAGGGGTCATTTGGGGGGTGTTTGAACTGTCCCGGCATTTTATGCTCAATCTTATCCACACATCACCCACTCTTCTAACCACTTGAAAACCAATCCTTTTCTGTGCCTTTTTGTTTACATGAAAAAATATTTTTTTTTTTACTAGAAAATTACTTTGAACCCCCAAACATTATATATTTCTTTAAAGCAGAGGCCCTATAGAATAAAACGGTGGATGTTGCAAATTTTTTTGTCACACGGTATTTGCGCACAGATTTTCCAAACGCAATTTTTGCGAAAAAAATAAATTTTTTTTAAATTTATTGCACAAATACACTATATAATTCCAATTTTTTTGGTAAAATTTAAAAGATGATCTTATGCCAAGTACATAGATACCAAACATGACATGCTTTAAAAATTGCACACGCCTGCGCAGCGGAAACAAAGTACGTACATTTTTAAAAACCTTTAAAAGTCTCTACAGGTTACCACTTTTAGACTTACAGAGGAGGTCTACTGCAAGAATTTCTGCACTCGATCTGGCAATAGCGGCGATACCTCACATGCATGCTGCAATTGCGGTTTACATATGACAGTAGACCAACGCTTGCGTGTGCCATTGCGCGCAAGCACGGGGGGAAAGGGGGGAGCTCGAATTTTTTTTTTTTTTTTTTGCTTTTTTATATTATTTTGACACCTTTCCTTTAATTTTTTTTTTTTAAATAATTTTTATTGTTATCACAGTGAAATTAAATATCCCCTATGATAGCAATCTGTAGTGACAGGTACTCTTTTTTTAAAAAATTGGGGTCTTTTAGACTCTAGATCTCTCCTCTGACCTTAACGCATCTGACCACACCAAAATTGGTGTGATAAAATACTTTCCCAATGGCCCTGTTTATTTCTGGCGAAAAAGAAGTCATGAAATGCTCATAGCTTCCGGTATCTTAGGCCATAGAGATGATTGGAGCCATTCTAATCTCCAATTAGCTCTATGGTTAGATAATTGAACCACCGGCTGCACTCTCGGGTTAACCGGTGGGACAGGAGAGCCCGAGAAAAACCACGGAAGGCGGCGGGGGGGGGGAGGCCCCTCCCACTGCATGTAAAAGCAGTCTAGCAGCCAATTACCGGCTAGGATTGCTTTTACATGTAAGCCGACCGCTGGCTGTAAAAAACTATACCAAGATGATGCCTAAATCTGCAGGCATCATCCTGGTATAACCACTCAAAGTCCAGCAACGTACCAGTACATTGCTGGTCCTTGTTTGGCATATAGGTTTTTTTTTTTCATGCAGCCTGTGGGCTGAACGGAAAAAAAGAGAACCTATCAGAAATCAGCACAGGAATAATGCATAGTATTACTCATCATTAACCGCCCAAACAACCACCCACTGAATTTAATGATGGGTATACACGACACTATCCACGTATACCAAAATAGGATTTTAACTGCAGTGCTGAAATCAGAAAATCACCACAGCTGCTATCAGCAAAGGTATCCATATATGCTGAGCGCAAACGCTGTTTGTGTCAGAATATATAAAATCAATGTCATGGTAGCCAACGAGTACCTGCAAGAGAAACAGGTCACAAAAGAATGAAAAAACAAACAAAGTACATTAAAATAAGTACTGTAGGAAGAGTAGAAGAACATATAAAATGACTGACACAACAACAGTTTTTGGATCCTTTTGTTTTTCTTTCTAACTGTTTCTTGATGTCTTGATTTGGGACTGCGATCTTCCAGCTTGGGTCTCTCAAAATGTCGATGGACATCCAACATCCTTCGAGACCCTATGTTTGTGTGCCCTACACTAATACTCCACTAGTGTATGGTAGCGCTCAAAACATTCCCTGATGCAGAGACCAGGTTGATCAGGACATTTGGGACAATAATAATGGGTGTCACGCCTAAATCCGCGCCTGCTACAGACACAACATCTTTTTTGGGGGTATCTTTGGGTTGGGGTACTCGGGAGGACATAAGAAAAATGCCTCTCATGCAGCCGGCTCACTGCATCTGGAAGGGGAAGTTGGGCAGGCATGCCTCTTGGGTACAGGTAGGCAAGGATCTCTTCCTGGAATTCCCGGAAAGATCCATTTCGTCCTGACGCCCTGTATAGGACAAAGGCGTTCAGCATAGCCAATTGGTAAAGGTAAACAGACACTTTTTTGTACCAGCGTCTGGCTTTACGGGCAACTAAATACGGCGCCAAAAGCTGGTCGTTAAGGTCCACCCCTCCCATGTTAAGGTTATACTCGTGGACACAGAGGCGTTTCTCCACAACGCCAGTTGCAGTAGTGATTTGGATCGTCGTGTCTGCGTGAAGGGAGGACAGAACATAAACATCCCGTGTATCCTTCCACTTCACCGCAAGCAATTTGTCCGTTTTCAAGCAGGCTCTCGCCCCCCAACTAAGACGGGAATCTACAAGCCATTGGGGGAAGCCCCGGCGATTAGGTCGCACAGTGCCACATGCGCCAATTTGTAAATCGAGAAGGTGACTAAATAGTGGCACGCTTGTGTAAAAGTTGTCCACGTACCCCTTTCCGGATAAGGGTGACACCAAGTCCCAAACAATCTTACCGCTGCTCCCTATGTAGTCTGGGCAGTTCGGGGGCTCCACAGTGCTATCTTTTCCCTCATAGACCCAGAAACTAACTGTATAGCCTGTGGCCCTGTCACACAATTTATACAGTTTGACCCCGTACTTAGCACGCTTGCTGGGGAGGTACTGTTTCATAGCAAGGCGGCCAGTAAATTTAATCAGGGACTCGTCAACGCAGACAACTTGTTCGGGGGTAAACAAGGCTGCAAACCGCTGATTGAAGTGGTCTATGAGGGGCCGAATTTTGTGGAGCCGATCGTATTCAGGGTTTCCCCGAGGACAACAGAGTTCATTGTCGCTGAAATGCATAAATCGCAGAATTTGCTCCTATCTCCCCCTGGACATGGAGGCAGAGTACATGCGTATATGGTGAACTGGGCTAGTGGACCAATATAGCCGCAATTCACTCTGTTTAGTTATGCCCATGTGGAGGGAAAGGCCCAGAAAGATTTTAAATTTGGAAACCGTTATAGGTTTCCAGCCGAATTGTCTGGCAAGGGGCGAATTTGGGTTGGCGGCGATGAACTGTTGTGCATATAAATTTGATTGATCCACAATAGATCTGTAAAGATCTTCCGTGAAGAACAGCTCATAAAAGTTCAGGGGCGTAAAACCAGCTGTCTCCACGTGGATTCCAGGTTGGGCGGTGAATGGGGGAAGTACTGGCGCTGTAGAATCAGTGGGTTGCCAATTGGGATATGCCAGCGCATCAGGGAGGGCACTATGGGCTCTACGGGCCTGTCTACGAATATGCGGTGGCTGCGGGCCACTACTTGTGCTAGCCACCGCACCAGCTTCAACTGCACTTAGGGGACTCGCCACGTCACCAGGTGATACTGCAGTGCTGGTTGTACTAGGTCCAGGGTGTACTAGGCCGCTGGCGCTTGCCAGGTCGCCAGAAAAATGAGCGGCACTAGTAACCACACTCTGCTCCATACGAGCACCCTGCGATTCCTGCATCTCAACAACTCCAGAATGGGGTCGGGTATGCCTGGGTCTAACAGGGACCCATCTGTCGTCGGAGCTATCTGTCAGGGAGCCGCTGCTGTCATCAGGTTCATATGCTGACACTAATTCGGTCATTGTAGCTTCCCCATCGCTATCCGATGACACGGCCAGTATATTATATACCTCTTCACCACTGTACCAACGTTTGGTCATTTTGGTAACTAAATTTACCGGTACAGTGGTGCGACTCACAGGTAATAAAAGCACCTGGTTGTCAAGGAATATATCGAGCGCTACCAAAAAAACTGCTAATGCTAGCAGGGATCAGGCCTGACTCTGCTAACACAGCGGTTTTGTGTGTTGTGTTTTTTTGTAAGTGACAGTAATCTATTGATTACTACACTTACGTGGGTGAAAGGGTTAAACGCAGGTGCTGGCCGGAATCAGTGCTGATCGTGCAAACACCGCGTTTTGGGAACCCTAAACTATGGGGGCGCTAGTATAGTTCTAATCAGATCAGATATTGATCTGTTCAAACACTATACTAGTAATGGAAGTGTATGTGCGTGCGTGCGTGTGTGTGTATGGTAATCAAGGGGTTATTTCTAACTATGCGCCGAGGATCTGGGGGGGGGGGGGTGGCGTGGACCCTAAACCTCCTTTGGGAAAGAAACTAACTCGCTAGCGCAACCTCAAGTCACAATCACACTAATACAAAATACAGTAAAAACAGTATATTATGTGTGTATTAGTGTGCAATGTGACAGGGGGGAAGGGGTCAACTGGATGTGATCAGGGAGGGATCAGGGGGTTAAATCTTTATTGGAAGGGGCTGGCGGGTATCCTAAGGATAAAAGGAACGGTGGCAAGCGCTAAACCTGGTCACAAGTCACACTTATACGGGTATATAGAAAATGCTATATACTGTGTACAGTGTGTGTTGTGGCAGGGGGTGTAGGGGTGATCAGGGGGGGGGTCAGGGGGTTGAATCTTTATTGGGTGGGTGGCGGGGACCCTAAACCTTCTTGGGACAGAAACTTAGTCACCTCCGCTAATTCTGATGACAATCACACTAATACAAAAATACAAAAACACTGTATATTACGTTTGTATTAGTGCTGATGTGACAACGGGGTAGGGGTTAACTGGCGGTGATCAGGGGGGGATCAGGGGGTTAAATCTTTATTAGGGGGGGGGGTGGCGGGTAATTCAAGTGGAAAAGGGGGGGTCGCAAGCGCTACACCTGACCACAAATCACACTTATACAGGTATATAGGAAAATGCTATATGCTGTATATAGTGTGTGTTGTGTCAGGGGCTGTAGGGGTTAATCGGGGGGGGGGGGCAATCGGGGGGTAAATGTGCCTATCTAGCTGTGTGTGACTGTGTTTGGTGCAGTACTTACAGTTAGATGTGCTCTCTTCTCCAGATGAATCCAAAAAGGATCATGGGAGAAGAGGGCACGTCTTTTCTGAGTCTGTGTTTACATTTCACAGACTCAGAACAGGATCTGATTGGGCAGGACCGATCTACAGGTCCAGGCCAAAAATCATTGGCCTGGACCTGATGACTGATCGGTTCTGAACCCAATCGAGCCATCGGTGTTGGCGGGGATGGGCGGGAGTGCGCACAGGACCAGCGGGAAGTAGCGACGTAGACCTACGTCGCTCTGCCTGGCCGGGGCTGACTGCCGCAGTAAATATACTGTGCGCAGTCGGCAAGTGGTTAAATAATATGTATATATTCATTATATCTGTATTTTTATATACTTGGGAGGTAATTTAAATGAGACTATCATCAATCTAGAATTTCGTATAGATGAGAAGGTATACTGGATACATATAGATTAGCCCAAGGAAGATACTAATAGTGAACAGCCAATGAATAAACAAGTGAAAAAAGTGCGAATTGGTGACATTGAGAAAGGAGTACGTGCAGATTGGGAAGGATGAATGAGGGTAAAAAGGATTGGAGCGATTAAAAGCCAAACAAAAAGAGAGAGAAAAAAAGGGCTATAGTGCCTACAAAAATGACATAGTCTGTTTGCATTAGAAAAAATATAAGGGGAGGGGGGGGGGGGAGGGGAATTTTAAGGAGTTGATAGAAAAAAAATCCCATAATGAGTGATCACAAACATCACATAGCAAGGACTTGTGCAAACCCGTGCTCAAGGGAAGGTGCATCAATGAATGAAATAGCGGGACTACAGAACAAATTGTGAATATATTTACCCGGTTTTTGGAGTAAAAGGAATAGAAGCTTGTGAAGGTAAATGATGGTAGCTCTCCATATTACTGCCCCAATGTGCGATGGCGTGTCCACGCTAACGCCATGCAGCATCGGTTATAAGTAGACGGAAACCATGCCTCCCACATCTGGTCAAAAAGCCGGATGTGGGTGGGAAAGGACCGCCACCCACGCAGATAGAATGACAGCATCCAGGATAGAAAGGAGTTGATAGAAAAAAATCCCATAATGAGTGATCACAAACATCACATAGCAAGGACATGTGCAAACCCGTGCTCAAGAGAAGGTGCATCAATGAATGAAATAGCGGGACTACAGAACAAATTGTGAATATATTTACCCGGTTTTTGGAGTAAAAGGAATAGAAGCTTGTGAAGGTAAATGATGGTAGCTCTCCATATTACTGCCCCAATGTGCGATGGCGTGTCCACGCTAACGCCATGCAGCGTCGGTTATAAGTAGACGGAAACCATGCCTCCCACATCCGGTCAAAAAAACGGATGTGGGTGGGAACGGACCGCCACCCACGCAGCTAGAATGACAGCATCCCGGATAGTTGCGCAAAGAAGCGCCGCACTGGGATACAAAGCATGGTGCCGATGAGAGACAAGACGCTCCGCCCCCCGTCAAGATGCTAGGCAGAGATAGGCAGGGGGAAGGTCGGCTGATCAATCATCGCAGCCCCGGGACAGGAGACCAGGGTCGGCCACCACCGCTGCACTCCCCATTGGACTCTTCTTGATCTGCCACACCACTCATTACCATATTTCTCATTTCATTATTTTTCTTATTATTTATTAATTATTTATTTTATTTTTGATTATTCCCAGTTAATTACATATTCATACATTCTTCAAAACTTACAACTCCTTATTTAATTATTTATTATATTTCTACCAACTAGATTTAATTATCAGCCCAGATATTCTTATTATCACAGTCCAATGGGGAGTGCAGCGGTGGTGGCCGACCCTGGTCTCCTGTCCCGGGGCTGCGATGATTGATCAGCCGACCTTCCCCCTGCCTATCTCTGCCTAGCATCTGGACGGGGGGCGGAGCGTCTTGTCTCTCATCGGCGCCATACTTTGTATCCCAGTGCGGCGCTTCTTTGCGCAACACTATCCGGGATGCTGTCATTCTATCTGTGTGGGTGGCGGTCCGTTCCCACCCACATTCGGTTTTTTGACCGGATGTGGGAGGCATGGTTTCCGACTACTTATAACCGACGCTGCATGGCGTTAGCGTGGACACGCCATCGCACATTGGGGCTGTAATATGGAGAGCTACCATCATTTACCTTCACAAGCTTCTATTCCTTTTACTCCAAAAACCGGGTAAATATATTCACAATTTGTTCTGTAGTCCCGCTATTTCATTCATTGATGCACCTTCCCTTGAGCACGGGTTTGCACATGTCCTTGCTATGTGATGTTTGTGATCACTCATTATGGGATTTTTTTCTATCAACTCCTTAAAATTCCCCTCCCCCCCCTTCCCCTTATATTTTTTCTAATTCAATCAGACTATGTACTTTTTATAGGCACTATAGCCCTTTTTTTCTCTCTCTTTTTGTTTGGCTTTTAATCGCTCCAATCCTTTTTACCCTCATTCATCCTTCCCAATCTGCACGTACTCCTTTCTCAATGTCACCAATTCGCACTTTTTTCACTTGTTTATTCATTGGCTGTTCACTATTAGTATCTTCCTTGGGCTAATCTATATGTATCCAGTATACCTTCTCATCTATACGAAATTCTAGATTGATGATAGTCTCATTTAAATTACCTCCCAAGTATATAAAAATACAGATATAATGAATATATACATATTTTTTAATTGCAGTACTTGCTCCACCTTATTATACTTGTTTCATCATCCCTTGGAAGGTTGCCCTAAATCATCATCCCTTGGAAGGTTGCCCCATATCTAAGGACCTGTATCTTACTGTGGTCATCTATCCATGTGGTGCTTTCCCTTCCTTCCCCCTCTGTGCTGAGGTGTATCCGTGCTTCAGCCCCAGGTTAGGCGCTCCCAGAGTCGACCCTGCCTTTGCCTCCTAAGATTGGACTGCTGCTTGGACATACGACACTACTTAAGGTAGTGTCTATTTTAGGACATATGGATTATTTTTCTCATTTTTCCATTATAATCTCATAATTTTATATTTTTAGATACATATATATCTTTCAAAAGCTCCTGATGAATGGACGGAGGTCCATGAAACGCGTCGAGCCTACACTTACTCAGATACTTACCTGTTTACATGTTTAAGACTACGAACCTACAGAGAAGACAGTAATATATGTAGCATATGGAATATATGTATTACTATTGATTTATGATTGTTGTACCTGTTTTTACTTATCATGAAATGTTATGTGTTTTACTGTGGTAACATAGATTACATGTTACTTCTCTGTGGGTGTCTTTGTTGTTGGCGTATGCCAATTTTAATAAATTTATGTCTAACTGACCTAATTTAAAGTCCCACATTCTGTTCTTTCTTTTTTCATATTTATGTAACAGTGATTTTTTATCATATTTATTCATTCAATAAAATATTCCATGTCCAATTTTACCTCAATTAAAGTCCCACACTCCTTTTTTTGCCCATATAATAACAAGTGGGACACAATCATGAAGTGGAACGAAATTTATTGGATATTTCAAACTTTTTTAACAAATAAAAAACTGAAAAATTGGGCGTGCAAAATTATTCAGCCTCTTTACTTTCGGTGCAGCAAACTCTCTCCAGAAGTTCAGTGAGGATCTCTGAATGATCCAATGTTGACCTAAATGACTAATGATGATAAATAGAATCCACCTGTGTGTAATCAAGTCTCTGTATAAATGCACCTGCACTGTGATAGTCTCAGAGGTCCGTTTAAAGCGCAGAGAGCATCATGAAGAACAAGGAACACACCAGGCAGGTCCGAGATACTGTTGTGGAGAAGTTTAAAGCTGGATTTGGATACAAAAAGATTTCCCAAGCTTTAAACATCCCAAGGAGCACTGTGCAAGCGATAATATTGAAATGGAAGGAGTATCAGACCACTGCAAATCTATGAAGACCTGTCCGTCCCGCTAAAGTTTCAGCTCCTACAAGGAGAAGACTGATCAGAGATGCAGCCAAGAGGCCCATGGTCACTCTGGATGAACTGCAGAGATCTACAGCTGAGGTGGGAGACTCTGTCCATAGGACAACAATCAGTCGTATACTGCACAAATCTGGCCTTTGTGGAAGAGTGGCAAAAAGAAAGCCATTTCTTAAAGATATCCATAAAAAGTGTCGTTTAAAGTTTGCCACAAGCCACCTGGGAGACACACCAAACATGTGGAAGAAGGTGCTCTGGTCAGATGAAACCAAAATCAAACTTTTTGTCAACAATGCAAAACGTTATTTTTGAAGTAAAAGCAACACAGCTCATCCCCCTGAACACACCATCCCCACTGTCAAACATGGTGGTGGCAGAATCATGGTTTGGGCCTGCTTTTCTTCAGCAGGGACAGGGAAGATGGTTAAAATTGATGGGAAGATGGATGGAGCCAAATACAGGACCATTCTGGAAGAAAACCTGATGGAGTCTGCAAAAGACCTGAGACTGGGACGGAGATTTGTCTTCCAACAAGACAATGATCCAAAACATAAAGCAAAATCTACAATGGAATGGTTCACAAATAAACCTATCCAGGTGTTAGAATGGCCAATTCAAAGTCCACACCTGAATCCAATCGAGAATCTGTGGAAAGAACTGAAAACTGCTGTTCACAAACGCTCTCCATCCAACCTCACTGAGCTCGAGCTGTTTTGCAAGGAGGAATGGGCAAAAATTTTAGTCTCTCGATGTGCAAAACTGATAGAGACATACCCCAAGCGACTTACAGCTGTAATCACAGCAAAAGGCGGCGCTACAAAGTATTAACTTAAGGGGGCTGAATAATTTTGCACGCCCAATTTTTCAGTTTTTTATTTGGTAAAAAAGTTTGAAATATCCAATAAATTTTGTTCCACTTCATGATTGTTTCCCACTTATTGATTCTTCACAAAAAATTACAGTTTTATATCTTTATGTTTGAAGCCTAAAATGTGGCAAAAGGTTGCAAAGTTCAAGGGGGCCGAATACTTTGGCAAGGCATTGTAAATGCGTAAATGTTTAGGACAGGGGTCTTCAAACTATTCCCCCTTCAGTTGTTCAGGAACTACAATTCCCATCATGCCTAGTCATGGCTGTGAATATCAGAGTTTTACAATGTCTCATGGGATGTGTAGTTCTGCAACAGCTAGGGGGCCGTAGTTTGAGGATCCCTGGTTTAGGAGATTTTTACTGTTTATGCATGCGTTGTGGAGGAATGGCCACCCATGCCATTTCTTCAGAGCCCTGTGCCATGACCAGCGGCTCCTGCATGCATACGCGGGAGCGACAACACATGGCTCCGGCCAGTCACACATCCGAAGTCCGCGGAACCAGAAGGAAGACGGGTGAAGATGGATGCGGTGACAATGTGAACTTTGTTTGCAGGTAACCACTCAAGGTCCAGCGATGTACCAGCAGCGACGTCCTTGTTGGGCATATATTGTAATGTTTTTTTTTCATGCAGCCTGTGGGCTGAACAAAAAAAAAGAGAACCTAACAGATTCCTCTATTCACATGGATCGATATGAAGAAATCTCTGCCAGAAAAGTGTGTGGTATGCCCACTATTAGAAGATACCTCCCTGCATCCACCCACTTCTAATGAGCATACAGTAAATGCAATGTTAATTTTCTTTTTCCGTTCAGCAAAAAAAAAAGAATCTAACAGATTCCTCCATTCACATTTATCAATGTGGATGAAGAAATCTCTGCCAAGAAAAGTGAAAAGAAATATATCCTGAAGCATAGGGGTCCACTGTCCTCCGGAGCCCCCATGCTTCGGCATATACAGTACGCTTTTTTTTTTTTAAATACGCTGAAGAAATCACCTCCTATAGCGCTGCAATCATTGATCTATGTATTCTGAAAGCAAACCATGTATGTTTCTGTCAGAATAAACAGATCAGTGCTGCAGCTGAATGGCGTTCCTGCAAGGCAAATAATGGTTACCAATAAAACACATGGCATGGGAGTTTGGGTGGATGTCCCCTATGCATCGGCGTCATGCCTCGTGCCGATTGTGTGATGATATATCAGGGCGTAACCTGCCGGCTTTGTCTTCCATCCACAGCGTGCTATAGGCATCCCCTTTGGCGGTATACACCATCTGGTGTCCGCCGTCCAACGAGCGATGCCTTCTCTTTAGCACACTAGCGTGACGCTGGGGGCGTTTGATGGGCGGCTTGGTATGTATGCAGCACACATGTACAGAGTCTTTGGGCTTGGTTTTTTTCATCTTTCATTTGAGTATATTTCTCACTCATCCGTCACCACCTAGGGCCTTTATGGTGTGTGTCTTTGGCATCTTTCTTTCCTCCTTTTTTTTCATCAGTTTTTCTGTTTTCCCTCTCTTCTTCTCCTTTGGCACATCACTGTGTCGTTCCCTATTGCTGGTTACACTTATCCATTGGTCCCTACCCAATCCCTGTTTTGTTTTGGTTCGGGGCACTTGTTCATCCTTATTCACTGTTCCCTTCCACTCAGCGTATGAACCTTTATTCTTAGATACTGCTATTATGATAATAGCACCCTGCACTCCATTGAGTATACACATTTATTTATTTTTGGCAGGTATCTCACACGCTGTTATTTACATTTCCACAAATACTAATTTCAAGCCCATTTGCCTCTGGGTGTGTGGTGTGCCTGCCTGGGTCCCCTGCTTTGCGCTCCCTCAGCTCCCTTGTTGGACATCCATGGCCATATCCAACGTTCAACGTCATACCTTTTTAAGTTGAGCTGCATAGTAAGTTGATTGGAGACGTGACTTTCTTTCCCTCCCCCTCCCCATTCTATCCATCAGATTATATTGGCATTTTTTCTATACACTCATGTATTTTTACAGATACGCATCATACGCCTGCTCCTGAAGAAGTGGAAATGTGGTCCACGATACGCGTTGAGCCTGGTTGATGCAAATATTATACTATTTTGTGATCACAAATCTAATGTATCTATGCAATTGTGCGATGTTGGTTTCTATACAACCTGTACTTGGGGATCACTTATCAGCTCATATTTGCTTTTCTTTCGCATTTTACATTTTGTAACATGTTATCAAAAGACTAAAAAAACAAAAAAACAAAAATTAAAAAGTTGGGACTTTATATGAGGCATTATCCCGATGGTATAAGCCTCCATCCCTAATTGTATAAATGTCAAGGGGGGGGGAAGGAGAGAGGATAATAATGGTTAGTATCAGGTAAAAAGGCAATCGGCATATTTGGATAAAACAAAGTAATGGATAATGTATATAGACATAATATCCGTAGACTATATTAAAATATAAAGCCGATTCGCCTGTAGTTACTTACAAATAAAATAGGTAGGAGGGGAAAAAAGGGGGACTTTATATGAGGTGTATGAGAACGGTTGGCGGGTAAACAATACAATCACAGGTATAAAATATATGAAAATATTTAATAAACAGATCTCATCACGATACATAGCATATTGATAAATGCATGATACAAATATGTGATAATTAATATTGAAGAAAAAAACAATGTTGGACACTACATGCAAAGCTAGTGGGATTCACATTGGAAGGGGATGAACAATGATGGTAATTGCCATATATGGAATCCAAATATTGGAAAATAAAAAGGATGCACATTAAAAAGCTTGACGCGTTTCGTGGATTATTCCAACTCAGGAGCAAGTGCATCCCCAGACCCACTTAACAGTGGAACCATGTAGATAAGGTAAAAGTATTTGGTAAAATAATTTGGTAAAAATATTGTGGACGGTTGTCCAGATGGGTAAGGGGCCTTTTCCGGGAGCTGTGGTGGCCTCGTCTGAGGCCAGAGGGCACCCCAAATGGACATGCATGAAAGAGGGAAGCAACCATAGCCCAGATTGATACGTGATGATGATGTCACATAAAATCCCCATGGATAACTGTGTAAATAAAGTAAGGAGTAAATGGTTACTAAAGTTGGGATATTTTGGTGACATGTAAAGTGGGGATAACACCCAAGATCAGGAAAGAGTTAGGCCCATGATCGCCTCAAAAGCTCCCGGAAAAGACCCCTTGCCCATCTGGACAACCGTCCACAATATTTTTACCAAAATATCTATACCAAATTATTTTACCAAAATACTTTTACCTTCTCTACATGGTTCCACTGTTAAGTGGGTCTGGGGATGAACTTGCTCCTGATGAGTTGGAATAATCCACGAAACGCATCAAGCTTTTTAATGTGCATCCTTTTTATTTTCCAATATTTGGATTCCATATATGGCAATTACCATCATTGTTCATCCCCTTCCAAAGTGCATCCCACTAGCTTTGCATGTAGTGCCCAACATTGTTTTTTTCTTCAATATTAATTATCACATATTTGTATCATGCATTTATCAATATGCTATGTATCGTGATGAGATCTGTTTATTAAATCTTTTCATATGTTTTATACCTGTGATTGTATTGTTTACCCGCCAACCGTTCTCGTACACCTCATATAAAGTCCCCTCCTACCTATTTTATTTGTTAGTAACTACAGGCGAATCGGCTTTATATTTTAATATAGTCTACGGATATTATGTCTATATACATTATCCATTACTTTGTTTTATCCAAATATGCCGATTGCCTTTTTACCTGATACTAACCATTATTACCCTCCCTCCTTCCCCCCCCCCCCTGACATTTATACAATTAGGGATGGAGGCTTATACGATCGGGATAATGCCTCATATAAAGTCCCAACTTTTTAATTTTTGTTTTGTTTTTTGTTTTTTTAGTCTTTTGATATTCATAGGGATGGAGGTGTATGGCTCTGAGATTGGCCATTAACCGGTTGCCGACCGCCGCACGACTATATACTGCGGCGGTCAGCCCCGGCCAGGCAGAGTGACGTAGGGGTACGTCACTCGCCTGTCACTGACTTGCGAGCCAATTGCGGGCGGGCGTGCGCCCGCCCCGTTCACTGACAAGTCAGTGCGTGTGACCTCACGATCGCTCCGGTGAAGGGAGAAAGGCGGACGGCTTATGTAAAACAAGCCGTCTGTCATTCTTCCCTGTGTAAAAATGAAGATCAGACGGTTCTACTATGTAGGACCGTTGATCTTTGTTTTTACACCAATAGTCATGTCCCTTTACAGTTAGAAACACGCCCCCTAGGGCACACTTAACCCCTTCCCTGCCAGTGTAATTTTTACAGTAACAGTGCATATATATATAGCACTGATTACTGCAGTAATGTCACTGGTAACCCCAAAAGTGTCAAAAATGTCAGTCAAGGGTCCGATCTGTCCGCCGCAATGTCGCAGTACCGCAAAAAAAAAAAAAAAATCGCAGATCGCCGCCATTACGCGTTAAAAAAAAAAAACAAAAATGACAAAAATCTTTCCCTTTGTCAGTAAACGCGATAACTTTTGCGCAAACCAATCAAAATACGCTTTTTGCAATTTTTTTTATCCAAACATATGTAGCATAAAACAAATTGGCCGAAAATGTTAAAAAACTTCGATTTTTAAATTTTTTTGGGGAATTTCATATTAAAAAATGTGAAAAATATTGTTATTTTTGCAAAATTGACACTTTTTTGTTTATAGCGCATGATCAAAAAAACAAAAATCGCACAGGCGATCAAATACCACCAAAAGAAAGCTCTGTTTGTGGGAAAAAAAGGACGTCAAATTTGTTTAGGTACAGCGTCGCACGACCGAGTAATTGTCCGTTAGTCAAGCAGTAAAAAAAAAAAAAAAAAAAGTCGCAAAAAAAACCCTGGTCTTTTAGCAGCCAAATCCTCCGGGGCTTAAGTGGTTAATGCAGGTTTTTCCAGCCTACATTTTACTAGTGTATTTATGCATCCATTGTTGTTATTGATCATGCTTACTACATTTTACTGGTGGATTTATGTATATATTGTTGCCATCCATCATGCACAGGGTAATCATTGGTTGGAAGTATAGTCTTTTATTTCATTGTTGGGAGATTCTCCACTTGGGCCGTTGTCTAGCTCGGGAGCTGCGAGGCACTCCAGGAGGCCTCCCTCCTCCCCTATCGCTCCCATGTGGATGCGGGGTGTGGGGGCAGCACTCTGCTGTGCATCGGCGTCACGTCTTCTGCGCCGTTCGTGTGACGTCATTATTTGGCGCCATCAGGCTAATGGCACGTGATATCCATCTCACGCTCAAATACGAGGGAGACTGTGCGGTGCTGCCATCCTGGATGAACCTTGCTTGTCCGCGATGCAGCAACCCTCTCCCTCTACTGAGCATGGACGTGACGTTGGGGACCCCGCTGTGACCAGCCTCCGGGACACCCCTTCTTGGACACTCTTCCCCTTTTTGAGTTCTTGTCTCACCCTGTCTATCCCTTCCTGAGGCACTTAGCACACATTCCCATGGCTACTCATTGCTATGTTTCACTGGATTTTAACTCACTACACATTCTTTATCAAATTTCTTGCTTTCCTTCCTTTTCTCATCTTTTTTCACTCACTATGCTTTAGCACCACTTTTTTCTGGCACCCCTTCTTTTGAGGCAATCATGGGCCTAACTCTTTCCTGATCTTGGGCGTTATCCCCACTTTACATGTCACCAAAATATCCCAAATTTTTAGTAACCATTTACTCCTTACTTTATTTACACAGTAATCCATGGGGATTTTATGTGACATCATCACGTATCAATCTGGGCTATGGCTGCTTCCCTCTTTCATGGATGTTCATTTGGGGTGCCCTCTGGCTGCAGATGAGGCCACCACAGCTCCCGGAAAAGACCCCTTGCCCATCTGGACAACCGTCCACAATATTTTTACCAAAATATGTTTACCAAATTATTTTTCCAAATACTTTTACCTTATCTACATGGTTCCACTGTTAAGTGGGTCTGGGGGTGCACTTGCGCCTGATGAGTTGGAATAATCCACGAAACGCGTCAAGCTTTTTAATGTGCATCCTTTTTATTTTCCAATATTTGGATTCCATATATGGCAATTACCATCATTGTTCATCCCCTTCCAATGTGCATCCCACTAGCTTTGCATGTAGTGCCCAACATTGTTTTTTTTCTTCAATATTAATTATCACATATTTGTATCATGCATTTATCAATATGCTATGTATCGTGATGAGATCTGTTTATTAAATATTTTCATATGTTTTATACCTGTGATTGTATCGTTTACCCGCCAACCGTTATTTGTTAGTAACTACAGGCGAATCGGCTTTATATTTTAATATAGTCTACGGATATTATGTCTATATACATTATCCATTACTTTGTTTTATCCAAATATGCCGATTGCCTTTTTACCTGATACTAACCATTATTACCCTCCCTCCTTCCCCCCCCCCCCCTTGACATTTGTAACATGTTATGTTTTACTCTATGTACTCATATGCAACAATAAATATATTACTATTTAATTGTACCAGCTGGTTAATGCCTCTCATTTAGAGTCCCAACCTTTTCCTTTTAATTACTGAACAGGGATGGAAGCGCATGATATTTTGATCATGGCTTCATTTAAAGTCCCACATTCCCCTTCCCATTCTATATATTCTGAAAGCACACCCTGCTGCTGTCAGAATAAACATATCCTTTCTGAACGTCATTCCTGCAAAGCAAACAATGGTCCACAATAAAACACAGTAACAGAACATTAACTCAATAAAACGACAACTATTTTTGGTTGGATGCAGAGACCAGGTTGGCTAGGACAGGAGGGACAAAAAAAATAACGAGTGTCACGCCTATATCCGTGTCTACTACAGACACATGATCTTTTTTGGGGTGCTGTTTAGGTAAGGGTACCAGAGAGGACATTTGGGAAATGCCTCATTCAGCTTCTCAACAACACCAGTCGCCGTTGCAGTTTGGACTGTCATATCTGCGTGAATGAAAGACAGTTCCGTAAACTGTAAACGTTCCATTTGTCCTTCCACCTCACTGCAAGCAGTTTACTTCTCAAGCAGGCTCTCTCCCTCCATCTAAGTCAGGAATTTTACAAGCCGTTGGGGGAAGCTCCGACTAGGTTGCACGGTGCCACATGAGCCAATTCCAAATTCAAAAAGGTGTCTAAAAAAAGGCAATAATTGTCCACATACAAGTGGTACCCCTTTCCCAAAGAGGGTGACACCAAGTCCCAAACAATCTTGCCACTACTTCCTATGTAGACTGGGCAGTTGCGGGGGCTCCATGTGACTACCTTTTCCCTTGTAAACCAGGAAACTCCATGTATAGCCTGCTGCCATCAGCATGCCAGGAAACCAGACCACACGAAGATGTAAGTAAAATAAAGCAGTTTATTACAGAAACAATAAACATAGTTACATAGTTATCAGGTTGAAAAAAGACAAATCCATCTGGCTCAACCAATAAAAGACAAAAAAAAAACCCCAACCATACAATCCCATATACACAATCCTATACCCGCAGTTGATCCAGAGGAAGGCGAAAAACCCCTGCAAAGCATGATCCAATTTGCTACAGCAGGGGAAAAAAATTCCTTCCTGACCCCCCGAGAGGCAATCGGATATTCCCTGGATCAACTTTACCTATAAATATTAGTACCCATTTATATTATGTACACCCAGGAAATAATCCAGGATTCTTTTAAAGCAATCTAGTGACCTAGATTGAAGGGAGTCTATTCCACATTTTCACAGCTCTTATGGTGAAGAAACCTTTCTGTATTTGGAGATTAAAATCTGTTTTCCTCTAGACATAAAGAGTGCCCCCTTGTCCTCTGTGATGACCTTAAAGTGAATAAATCAACACCAAGTTCACTATATGGACCCCTTATGTATTTATACATGTTGATCATATCCCCCTTAACCTTCTCTTCTCAAGAGGGAATAAATTCAGTTCCTCTAATCTTTTCTCATAGCTGAGCTCCTCCATGCCTCTTAGAGGCAAATGCACAGCAGGACTGAGGAGCAAAATCAGGAACAGTCGGGGGGTCAAGTCCAGAAGCGGGTAGTTATGCAAGCCAGGACAGAGTCTCGAAGCTGGTAGTAATCCAAGCCGGGATCGAGTACAGTATCGGGTAGTCTGCCGATGCCAGATCGTCTGCTGATGCAGAATCCAGAGCCAGGAAAGTCGTCAGCCAAACCAGGTTATGTACGGAGGAACACGCAGAACAGAAGACTGCTAGCAGTGATGCGCCTTGGAGCACAAACACAAGGGCAAGGCCTGCCAGCCCTCAGGTGATATATATAGTCAGGTGTGCAACATCATCACTGAGCGACGCCCAAGAAGTCAAGGTAAGACCTTGACAGCTGCCCTGACAGTGATCTACTGACACTGCACATGTTGGGGGGGGGGGGGGGGCAGAGGGGCTAAACGCAGGTGCTGGCAGGTGTTGGGGCTGATCCTGCTTTTTTGGGATAACTGTACTATTGGGGACCCTAGTATAGTTCTGATCTGATCAAAGATATTGATCTGTTCAGACTATACTAGTAATTTAGATGTGTGTGTGTAGGTTAGTGTTATTGGCAAAGGGTTAAAAAAAATTATTAGTGAATATGTAATAGGCAATCTGATGCTGTCTGGCATTGACTGACGCCAATGCTATCTGGCGTCACCCGTGACACTAAAACAGTGATGAGAAAAAAGATCTGTACACTGTACTAATGATACTGTGACAGGTCAGTGAAAGGGTTAACTGGGGGGCGATCAGGATGTTAAAACTTTATTAGGGAAAATATGGCAGGTACCCTGACCCTATCTGGGACTGACGCTAATGCTATCTAGTGTCACCAGTGACACTAATACAGCGATCCGTAAAATATCTGTACACTGTACCTAATGACACTGACAGGGAGTGAAAGGGTTAACTGGGGTTGATCAAGGGGTTAAATGTGCCTAACTATGTGATCTGGTGTCAGTGTAGTGATTCTGTACTCACAGTAGATGTTCTCTTCTCTCACGCTGGAACCGAGAAGGACTCCAGGAGAGAAGATTACATAATTTCCTGTGCCTAGGTTATCATTACAAAGGCACAGGACGTACTGTGATTTGTATGAACCAATCAGCAGGTCCCGGTCATAAATCATTGGCCTGGACCTGTAGATTGATTGGTCCCTGAATTGAAGAACTTTGCTGGGCCAGCGGGCAAACTGGCACCCCCTGCCTGTGAGCGTGAAGCACGTACAGATACACAATTTCTCGCAGAGAGTTTTACTGCGGCAGGCAGCCCCTCCTGCGCGAACCGACGTAGCTCTACAACAACACCGCGCTCCCACCTCCACTCGGCAGCGGGGACTCCGGTGCACGGGGCAGGCAGCTCCAATTGCCGCTGGCCACCCGCGATCGCTCCCCGCTGAGAGAGAAGAACGGTCAGCTGTTGTAAACACAGCTGAACGTTCTTCTCTCTGAAATGATCATAGAGCGCCTGTGATCCTTCTATATAGGATCACAGGTCTCTATGGTCATTTCAAAAGCCCATCCCCCATACATTTAGTAAACAACCCCTAGGCTTACATTTAACCCTTTGATCACCCACTGTGTTAACCCCTTCCCTGCTATTGTCATTATTACAGTAACAGTGCATATTTTTAGCACTGATTACTGTAGTAATGTCACTGATCCCCCCAAAAGTGTCAAAAATGTCAGTTAGGGGTCCAATCTGTCCGCCACAATGTGGCAGTCCCGCTAAAAACAGCAGATCGCTGTCATTACTAGTAAAAAAAATGGCCTGGTGATTAAGGGGGCAAGTCCAGAAGTAGTTTTTATACATTTATATAGCTGACATATACCGCAGTGCTGTACAGAGAACACTGAGCCAGTCACATCAGTCTCTTTACCAGAAGAGCTTACCTTTAACGCCCCCCCCACAGTTACACTTATTATACATTTTTGTGCAGTATGGAAAATGTGTGTTTTTCCATGTTTTACCGCACTGCACCTTGTCTTAACAAGACCTAAAATGTAACCTGTGAGGGAGAGTTCAGTGATCTGTAGGTTGGAAAATCTTATCCCCTAAATCCCCCCTCTAGCACAAATCCCCTCTCCTAGCACAAACCCCCCACTCCCAAATCAACCCTCCTAGCACAAACCCCCCCTCCCAAATCCCCCCTCCTAGCACAAACCCCCCCCCTCCCAAATCCCTCCTCCTAGCACAACCCCCCCCCCCCAAATCCCTCCTAGCACAACCCCCTACCATATCCCCCCTCCTAACACAATCCCCCCCTCCTAACACAAACCCCCCACTCCCAAGTTCCCCCTCCTAGCACAACCCCCCCAAATCCCCCCTCCTAGCACAAACCCCTCCTCCCAAATCCCCCCTCCTAGCACAACCCCCCCCCAAATTCCTTCACCTAGCACAACTCCCCAAATCCCCCCCTCCTAACACAAACCACCACTCCCAAATCAACCCTCCTAGCACAAAACCCCCCTCATCCCCCCCTCCTAGCACAAACCCCTCCTCCCAAATCCCCCCTCCTAGCACAACCCCCCCCCCCAAATCCCCCTCCTAACACAAACCCCCCCACTCCCAAATCCTCCCTCTTAGCACAAATCCCCTACTCCCAAATCCTCCCTCCTAGCACAACACCCTCCCCGAATCCCCTCTCCTAGCACAACACCCCCGCCCCCCCAATCACCTCTCCCAGCACAAACCCCCCAAATTCCCACTCCCTGCACACCCCTTCTCGCTCCCAAATCTCCCCTTCTAGCACAACCCCCTAAATCCCCACTCCCTGCACACCCCTTTCCTGCTCCCAAATATCCTTCCCTAGCTCAGTCCCCCTAAACCCCCCTTCTAGCATATCCCCCCCACATCTCTCCCAAATACCCCCCCCCCCCCCATTCCCCTGCCTAGGACAACCCCCTAAATCCCCACTCCCTGCACACCCCTTCTCCACTCCCAAATCCCCCCTCCTAGCACAACCCCCCCCCCCCCCAAAATCCCCTCTCCTAGCACAAACCCCCCAAATTCCCACTCCTAGCACATCCCCACTCCCTGTACACCCCCTTCTCATTCCCAAATCTCCCCTCCTGGCACAATCCCCTAAATCCCCCCTTCTAGCACAAACTCTCCCAAATTCCCTCTTCTGGCACAACCCTCCCAAATCTCCCCTCCTCGGTCAACCCTCCCAAATACCCCCCCCCCCCCCCCAAATTCCTCCTCCTGGCACAATCCCCTTAATCCCCAAACCCTGCACACCCCTTTCCCACTCCCAAATCTCCTGTTAGCTCAACCCTCAAAAGTACCCCCTTCTACAAACTTTTCCAAATTCCCTCTTTGGGCACAACCCCCCTTAAATTGACGCGATTCCAAAATTTATATTCTTCAGTTTGATATTGCATTTTAAGCTCCCTTATTTTATCAGGAATCTCCCTCTTTGCTCTCTGTGCTCTCACTCTCTCTTCCCTGGCCTTCTCCTCTTCTCTTGCTCTTCTTTCCCTTTCCCTCAACTCCCTCTCTTTTCTCATCCGCATTGCTCTCACCCTCTCCATCCTGACCTTCTCCTCTTCCCATCCCCTTTTAACTTTCTTGATCTCCTCTCTTGCCCTCTCTCTCATCCGCTGCTCTCTCTCATTCAGTTCTTTCTCCTTTCTTGCTCTCCTTATTTCCTTTGCTAAGAGCTTTCTTTCCTGGTATTCCTTTGCCTTCTCCTCTGCTTTCCATGCCCTTTCAATTTTTTCTCTCCACTCGTCTTCTGTTAATTTCTTTATTTTCGCCCTCTTTGGTCTCTTCTTCTCTTCCCTGGTCATCTTTTCTCTCTCCCCATCTCCTCTTGCCGTCTTCTTCATTTCCTCACTCAGCTTTTCTTCTTTCTGCTCTGTCTCTTCTTTATCCACAAAGTTTCCGCTGCAGGTGCAATCCCAAGAGTACTGTGGAAAAGGAAAGGATTGATTAGTAGATAGAACACAGGAGTATCACCTTTCAGCTACATCAGACAGCCGGTCACTTCTGCAATACTTATTATGTCATTTATGATTTATGTGTTTCCCCAAAAATGCCAATTTTTATCAGGTAGTTTATTCCATAGAGGAGGTGGACATGATTGGTGGCTGAGAATTCGGTGTACGGTATTGGGACCCTTTCTATATGTTCAGCCAGTGTGGTGAGTTTAGTACTTTTAGAGTATAAATGCCAGAGGGGGGGGGGCATTACTAGGAGCCCTGAGGGAACTTAGCGGGGCCCTTAGTGACGGTTCACCCTGGTGCGATAAGGGAAACCCTGCATTTTGGTGTCGGCTCCCGCATCGCACCTGAATCGCACACTGGTTCACACTGCTCTCTGCAAACCGCTGGTGGTGTCAATGTAAAGGCAATGACATCCCCAGATTGCAGTGCGAACTGTCAAATGGTGCAGGAATCGAATCGTAAAGGTGTGAGCACCCATGCGATCCAATTCCAGTGCAGACCGAAAAAAGGGTCCTGCACCATTTTGGTGCAAATGCGATGCGATTTCAGTGCAATGTCTGGCTGCAATGTCAGTATGGCTGAATTTGCATTGCACAGACATCGCATGTGATCTGCAAAGCAATGAGGTGCAAATCACATGCGATGCTTGGCATTGCCCAAGTGTGAACTGGCACTCAATGGGACGCCCTGACCAGGCTGAATGACCACTGTTGGGAAAGCTAGAAAACATTTCCTAATTACTATTCACCCCCCTGGAATAAGCGATAGTAGCAGATTCTGCCATTGGCAATCACCCCCGCCATCACCAATTCACTAGGAAAGGAACATTCATTAACCACTTAAAGAGCAGCCACCGCAGATATACTGCAGCATGCTGGCCCTCCTGCGCAAACCACTGTACCTGTACGGCGTCTTGCGGGAGCGGGTCCCAGGCGCGTGCACGCTCTCTAGCCCTGCAGCTAAGCAACGGGAACCTGGCGATCGCTGCAGGGACTGACAGAAGGCGGTAAACACGCTGTAAACACGGCACACCGCTCATCTGTCACTGATTGAAACAGCGCTCCTGTGTTCCTGTTATCTCGGAACACAGGAGCCCTGTTTCCATCCACCAAGTCTGGCCCCCACACAGTTAGAATCACCCCCTAGGTACACATTTAACTCTTTGATCACCCCTGGTGTTAACCCCTTCCCTGCCAATGTCATTAGTACAGTAACAGTGCATATTTTTAGCACTGATTGCTGTAGTAATGTCAGTGGTCCCCCCAAAAGTGTCAAAAATGTCAGTTAGGGGCCCAATCTGTCCGCCGCAATGTCGCAGTCCTAAAAATCGCAGATCGCCGCCAATACTAGTAAAAAAATAAATAAAGATAACATAAATCTTTCCCCTAGTTTGTAGACGCGATAACTTTTGCGCAAACCAATCAAAAATACACTTATTGGGATTATTTTTACCAAAAATATGTGGCATAATACAAATTGGCCAACAATAAAATTTTTTTTTTTTTTTTTATTGGGAATGTTATATAGCAGAAAGTGAAAAATACTGCTTTTTCTTTCAAAATTGTTTATAGCGCATAATTAAAAAACCGCAGAGGTGATCAAATACCACAAAAGAAAGTCCTGTTTGTGGGGGGGAAAAAAAAAAGGGCGTCAATTTTATTTGGGTACAGCGTCGCACGACCACGCAGTTGTCAGTTAAAGTAACGCATTGCAGAATCGCAAAAAATGGCCTGGTCATTAAGGGGGCAAATCCTTCGGGTCCAGAACTGGTTAAAGATCTGTAATTTAACACTGGGAAATTTCTAATTATAATTGTGACCCCCCCCCCCCATGATGAAGAATGGTCTCTAGCTACCCAGAGGGCTTTGTTCTTCCTCTAGTCCTAAACTGCTTGTTTGTGAGAGACTACTAGTTATCTATGGGACTAAGTATTATTTTATAGGGTACTTACTTTTTTCACCAACTTCCACACAAGTCCGAGGGCCCAACCTGCAATTCGAAGTGGGTGTATATAATAAGAACATTGACATGAGCCTTCTGTCTTCTCAGCCTCCTCGCTCTTCTCCTGTTCTTCTGTCTTCTCAGCCTCCTCGTTCTTCTCCTGTTCTTCTGCCTGCTCGTCCTCCTCACTCTTCTCTTCTTCTGTCTGCTCCTCATCTACGCTCTTCTTTACGTTTGGAGGGAAATAGAAGAATCTTGCTTTCCATGTAAAGTCTTCTCCATTCTCTTCTCCTCCACTCACTTTCCAGTCCTCCTCTTTATTTCTCTCTCTCTGATGCTGCAAATTACCCTTTATATTGCCCAGGTCACACGGGTTGAGGTCCATCTCTTTACCTACCCTTTCTTCCTTGTCCTCATCTGACCGGTACTCTATTACCTCATCTGACCGGTACTCTATTACCTCATCTGACCGGTACTCTATTACCTCATCTGACCGGTACTCTATTACCTCATCTGACCGGTACTCTATTACCTCATCGGGCAGGGCCAACATTTGCTCAAGGGACAGGTCCTCCATTTGCTCAAGGGACAGGTCCTCCATTTGCTCAGAGGACTGTTCTTCATCCTCCTCACTCTGGTCTGGATATTTTTGCTTATCTTTGCAGGCGCAGAAGATCATGAATTTGATAAGGTACTGTGGAAAAGAAAAGGAAATGATTAGTAGATAGAACACAGCAGTATCATCTTTCAGCTACATCAGACAGCCGGTCACTTCTGCAATACTTATCAGTTTAGGACTTTTATCTCATTTATGATTTATGGGTTTCCCCAAAAATGCTCATTTTTATCGGGTAGTTTATTCCATAGAGGAGGTCGGCCTGATTGGTGGCTGGGAATTCTGTGTACAGTATGGGAAGCCTTTCTATATGTTCTGCCAATGTCATGAGTTTGGTAGTTTTAGGAGTATAAAATGCCAGAGGGGAGGACATTACTAGGTGCCCTGAGGGAACTTGGAGGGGCCCTTAAAGGGACGCCCTGACCAGACTGAATGACCACTATTGAGAAATTCACTAGGAAAGGAACATTCATTATCCTCTTCCTGCCGACCACCTCCCGACACTTTAAGGTTTCTAAAAGCCAGAAAGCGGACATTTGGGTCACATGATTGGAAAGCTCCCAATCACTAGTATGCATTGGGAGATTTCGGTACCCGCCGGTTCGCTCCCAGCACGGTAAGTGGTTTACACAGAGCTGCATATATGTGTGCTGTCGGCGTGATGTGGGTAAAGATTTATAAATTAACACTGGGCAATTTCTTATGAATTGTAATTGTGATCCCCCCATGAGGAAGAATGATCTCCAGCAACCCAGAGGGCTTTGTTCTTCCTCTAGTCCAGGCATCACTAAATAGCGGACCGTGGGCCGAAAGCGGACCACAAAGCAATTCTACCCGGACTGTGGCTCTGCCACTTAGCAGCCTGGGTATCCTCTCCCGGCTGACAGCTTCCATCTGCTGCTGGCACTGCATCCGTCCATAGCATGCAGAAGGCACGGCATGCCCGGACAGAGGGCGGGACATCCTTTTCAAGTTAACAAGCCAGTGATTTATTTCTAGGATGCGGGGCACTCCTAGCAGCCAATCCCCTGCCTGTTAATATGAAAAGCATGTCCCGCCCTCTGTCTGGACATTGCGTGCCTTCTGCATGCTATGGACGAATGCTGTGTAAGGTAGGAGGAGAATTACAGGGACAAAAAAGAGGCTGTAAAGGGGACCAGTAAAAAAAAAAAAAAAAAAAAAAAGGGGGGGGGGGTTGTGCTGTGAAGGGGACTTGGATACAAGAAAGGGGGGGGGGATGTGAAGGAGACTGAGATAAAAGTAAGGGACTGTAAAGAGGACTGGGGTGCAAGGAAGGGGGGCTGTGAAGGGGACGGGGATACAAGGAGGGGGCCTGAGATGCAAGTAAGGGGGGGCTAAAATGCGAGTTAAGACGGGCTTTAAAGGGATTGAGGTGCTAGAAGGGGGGCTGTGAAGAGAACTGGAATGCCAGTAAGGGGGGACAGAGATGCAAGTAAAGGGGCTGTAAAGGAGAGTGAGGTGCAAGGAAGGGGGGGCTATGATATGGACTGGGGTGCAGGGAAGGGGGTCTGTGAAGGGGACTGGGATGCAAGTAAGGGGGGGGGCTGCAAAGGGGGCTGAGGTGCAAGAAAGGGGGGCTCACGTAAAGGGTGTAGGTATCTGATGTAAGGTGGGGGTGCTGTGATGTGAAGGGGGACAGAGAACATTTAAGTAAAGGAAGCACTGTGATGTAAAGGGGGGCTGTGATGTAAAATGGGTGGACTTGGATGCAAAAGGGGGCTGTGATGTAAAGCAGGCACTGTAATGTAAAGGGGCTGTATTGTAAAGAGGGGCTTTGTTGTAAAGGAGGTGCTGTAATGTAAAGTGGGGTGCTGTAATGTAAAGTGGGGTGCTGTAATGTAAACTGGCACTGTAATGTAAAGGGGGGTTCTGTGATGTAAAGCGGGGTACGGTAATGTAAAGTGGGGTACAGTAATGTAAAGGGGGGGTTCTGTGATGTAAAGCGGGGGTTTTGCAATGCAAAAGGGGCTCTGTAGTGTAAAGGGGGGGCTGTGATGTAAAGGGAAGGACTGATGACACTGATGTAAAAGGGGAATCTGTAATATAATGGGGAGGGGCTGTAATGTGATGAAACCATAGAGACTCGGACCTCTGCTGGATAAACATTTTAATGGCCGGACCTCCGAGAATTTGAATTCCATACCCCTGCTCTAGTCCTAAACTGCTTGTTTGTGAGAGACTGCTAGTTATCTATGGGATCATTTTTAGGGTACTTACTCTATTTCTCAGCTCCTGTATCGGTCCCACGAGCCAACTCAGAACATTAAATGGAAATAGACAAAAGTTGTGACAACAAATATCATCGCTCTCCTCTTCGCTGTTCTTTTGTTTTGGCGGTTTTGAGATGAAGTAGCAACCACATCTGGTCATAGTCTCATCTTCTTCATCCTTTTTGCTTTCTTGTCCTCCATTTGCTTTGTTGTCCTCTTCAGTCAGATCATCCTTGCATGACCATCTAACCCTTATCTTCCTTCCATCGCTCATGGGGATCTCCATCTCTCCTCTTCCCTCCTTCTCAATCTCCTCCTATAAAACAAAAACAAAACAAAGGTAAGTGGAAGGACAGATTATAAAGTAGAACTCTACTCTTATAGATTTGGATGGAGTGGGGGAAGGGTTCGGACTTTTCCAAGGTTATTATTGTTCTCTGTGCCCTGATTGGGAAACGTTCCTTTTATCTCCATATCAGAGGAGGAGGAGGAGAAGTGCGGAAATCTCCCATCAGGATTGCAGACAGCAATAAAAATCCAACTGAGGTTCTAACCCTTCCCCCATTCTATCTGAAATCCATGAACTGTCTTGCTTGGTGTTCTGCTTTAGGGTCCTTTCACACAACGATCCGATCAGATCTGCCTGTCAGTTTTATAGGCGGATCTGATCGGATCCCTCCATACATCCCTATGGGGCAGCGGATGTCAGTGGAGACATCACCGCTGACACCTGCTGCCATCCGCATCCGATCCTGTCCGTGAAATCTAGACGGATGGAAACCCTATTTTCCATCCGTCCAGGGGAATCGGATCGGATGGGATCAGATGAGAGCGGACAGGCGGTCCGTTCTCATCAGATTCCCCATAGAGAGCAGCGGGGCTCTGACACCTCCCTATCCACACACAGAGGAGACGGAGCTGTCATCTGCCTGCTCAGCGGGGATCAGTGTATCCATCCAACGCTGAGCAGCCCAGAGTCCGCCGACGGAGCGCACCGTGTGAATGGAGCCTTAATATTATTTGATTTTTAAAGCAGGTTTACAAAGAGTTACTAATCAGAAAGTATTTAAAAAAACTGAAAGGATCTGAAGGTCCCAAATACAGTAGGGGGGGTTGATAATTCAGGCTATTTGTGCCAACTCTGCAGCTACACAACGGCCCCCTGGGGCTTAGGCCCCTTTTATACTTGTGTGACTTGTCCTGCGATTTGGGACTGCAAAGTCACATGACAAGTCGTACTCCATGATTTCCAATGAGTACCGTTCATATCTGTACGACTTCAAGTCACGACTTCAAAGAAGTCCCTGCATTACTTTGGGCCGATTTAATGCATTTTTGAGGTCCAAAGACATAGGCATTGCTTTAACCACTTACCAACCGCCGCAAGTACATATACTGCGGCGGTCAGCCCCTCACAGGCAAAGTGACGTACCGGTACTGATGTCCGCCGGTCACTCGCTATCGTCGGGGGGAGAGGGAGAAAGGCAGGCTGGTTGTGTAAACAAGCCGCCTGTCATTCTCCCCTGTGTAGAAACACTGATCACACGGTTCTACTATGTAGGACCGTTGATCACTGTTCCTACAGCTCAAGCCACAGCCAATCAGTTAGAATCACGCCCCTAGGGACACACATAACCCCTCCCTCTCAAAAAAAGTTAACCTCTTCACTACCAGTGTCATTTTACAGTAACAGTGCATATGTATAGCACTGATTACTGTAGAAATGTCACTGGTAACCCCAAAAGTGTCAAAAATGTCAGTCAAGGGTCCGATCTGTCCGCCCCAATGTCGCAGTCCCGCAAAAAATAAATAAATAAAAAAAAAAAATCGCAGATCGCCGCCATTATGCGTTAAAAAAAAAAAGCAACAAAAATGACAAAAATCTTTCCCTTTGTTAGTAAACGCGATAACTTTTGTGCAAACCAATCAAAATACGCTTTTTGCTATTTTTTTTACCAAACATATGTAGCATAAAACAAATTGGCCGAAAATGTTAAAAAATTTAGATTTTTACATTTTTTTTTTTTTGGGAATTTCATATAAAAAAATGTGAAAAATATTGTTATTTTTGCAAAATTGACGCTCTTTTTTTGTTTATAGCGCATGATCAAAAAAAAAAACAAAAACCCACAGGTGATCAAATACCACCAAAAAAAAGCTCCGTCACCTTCCGTGGCTTTTACCGTGGCTCCCCGAGCACCCAGCCGGCAGCCCGGCACATCCACCGGCTGGATGGAGTCCCGATCAATGACGGAAACGGCTTCGATTGGGTCTCCCGATGACGTAACCCGGAGGCGGCGTCCATGACGTCACTTCCGGGTTACTGTGCTGCAAAAGTTGGCAAATTTGAAAACGGCTGTATGCAAAAACGCAGTTTTCGGCGTTTTGCATACAGGGAAGTGCAGTGGAGGGGGTTGGGGTCTTTTAGACCCTCGATCCCTCCATAAAGAGTACCTGTCACTGCATATTGCTGTCACAAGGGATGTTTACATTGCTTGTGACAGCAATAAAAGTGATCAGATTTTTTTATTTTTTTTTAAAAAACTGTAATAAAGTTAAAAAAATAAATGGGAAAAAAAAAAATAATTTAGCCGCCCCCGTCACCGTTAGCTCGCGCACAAAAAAAAAAAAACGTATACGGAAGTCGAGCCGCAAATGAAATCGCTGTTCAAACCACACATGTGAGGTATCGCCGCGATCGCCAGAGCCTGAGTAATAATTGGAAAAAAAGCTACACTAACTCTAAACTGGTAACCGTTAAAAAAATTTAAAGCGTCGCCTATTGAGATCTCTATTGCACTTAGTTTGTCGCCGTCCCACGGGGGGGGGGGGGCGCAATTTTAAACCGTAACATGTTGGGTATCTATTTACTTGGCGCGACATCTTTCACAATATACAAAAAAAATGGGCTAACTTTACTGTTTAATATTTTTTAAATGCAGTGAAATGTGATTTTTCAAAATTTTTCCAAAAAAATTGCGTTTTAAAGACCGCTGCGCAAATACCGCGTGACAAAAAATATTGCAATGACTGACATTTTATTCTTTAGAGCCTTTGCTAAAAAAATATATATAATGTTTGGGGGTTCTAAGTAGTTTTCAGGGAAAAATACTGATTTTAACTTGTGAACAAAAAGTGTCCGAAATAGGGCTGGGGCTTAAGTGGTTAACAGCAGTCAGTGAGCGAATCAGGAGATTGAGGGGCCGAGGTGCAGTGTGTGAATGGACACACAGAGCTGCGGCTCAGGAGTGCACCTGCTTGGGTGCCCCCATAGCAAGCTGCTTGCTGTGGGGGCACCTGGTGGGAGGGAGGGGCCAGGAGTGGCAGCGAGGGACCCCATTACACTTAGAGCAGGGAAGTATGACATGTTTATTATTTTAGGAAAAAAAAATAAAGCTCTAATATTACTTTAAAGTTTGTTCTTGGGAAGTAGATAAGTGTGGCCCAGAGGGCCCATCATGTCCTAATCCCTATTCATCCCCTGGAATTAGTGTTCATTTCATGGACTAGAATATTTTCATTGACTAAATTAACACTATTTTAGTCTACTAAAATACAACTAAAACAATTACTAAAATACGTCTAAAACGGCATTTTAGTTAAAGGACTATGACTAAAACTAAATAGAAATTTGACGTCTAAATGAACACCGGCTGGAATAAGCGCTAGACCAGATTCTGCCGTCACCGCTCATCCCCAATTCTCCAGGAAAGGAACGTTCATTAAAGATGTTCCCCATATGAGGAAACATGGCTTCCAGATATTCAGAGGGTTTCCCTCTCCCTTCCTCTGCTGTAGTTGGTACAAGCCTGTTCTTTATAGACATGGGACTTTCCTCACCCTGGTCACCCAGAACTAACTAATCCGTAGAACGTTCCAGAATACTTACTATTGGGATTCTCCTGATCCTATCGTTGGTTAGAGCGGTTATGGCAGGAAGTGAAGCAATTTGCTTCTCCTCCATAGTTGCCTCCGCTCTTCGGTTTTCCACGCTGTAAGCTCTTACAGTTCTTTCCATTTTATTATCTAAAAGAGAAAAAAAAAAAAAAAAGATGGTAAGCTTAAGTACAAATTTTAGAGTGGAACTCCACTCAATGTTTTCTTGTAGATTTGGATGGAGTGGGTAAAGGGTTCAGATGTCTCCAACGTTTCATTATTTTCTGTGTCCTGACCGGGATAGTTTCTTCTCACTTCCCGTCATCTCAGCAGGAGAGGAAGTGAGCAGAATCCTCCCAGTGGGGTCGCAGACATCAGTAACTCATATGAGGTGCGAACCTGCTAACCCGTCCCCATTCCATTTGAAACGGTCTTGCTTTAATATTATAATACAATTTTTGAAAGCATTTTCTCCTGAACCCTGCATTCTGTGTGTAATGCACCCTGGAACCCTGCACTCTGTACATAGCGCACCCCTGAACCCTGCATTCTGTGTGTAATGCACCCTGAACCCTGCATTCTGTGTGTAATGCACCCTGGAACCCTGCACTCTGTACATAGCGCACCCCTGAACCCTGCACTCTGTACATAGCGCACCCCTGAACCCTGCATTCTGTGCATAACACACCCCTGAACCCTGCACTCTGTACATAGCACACCCCTGAGCCCTGCATTCTGTACATAGCACCCACCTGAGCCCTTCACACTCTGGGGCTACTATGATAACTTTTTGCATTGCGCGAGTTCAGCTCCTTTTAGGGCCGATTCACACCAGAACGCAGTGCGTGATAACCCACGTTTCCCACAACATGTTCTAAACGCATTGCACTTGTGATCTGCAGCCGGTGTCAGCAGTAAGGTTCACACCATTGCAGGTGGCAGTTCATGTGTTTTTCTGGTGATTAGCATTTTCTTGACATGCGTTTTTAATGTTTTTTTGTGATGCGTTTTGCGATTTTGGGATGCAGTAATGTTAGAGGGAGATGTCTGTTGTCATGCACACCAAATAAGGGATGTACATGTGTTTTTGATGCGTTTTCATTGACGTCTATGGAACCCAAAAACGCAACCTGCTGCAGGCAAAAAAAAAAAAAAAGTCCCTGACACTTTCCAAAACCGCACAGATGTGACGGTGACCCATAGGAAATCATGTCAAATGGGCTGCAGTGTGTTTCTGCAAAACTGAAAATGCACTGCAAAACGCAGAGATGTGAGCCAGGCCTAAGCTAACACCCTAAACACATGGAAAGGACAGAGGAGGGATTGGGGGTCTTGTAGACCTCAGATCTCTTCATAAAGAGGACCTGTCACTGCCTATCGCTGTCACAAGGCAGCTTTACATTCCTTGTGACAGCAGAAAAATATGAAAAGTGAACAGTGTAAAAATAAAAAAAATAAATTAAAAAAATGCTAAAGTGCCCCCTCCCCCGTGCAAAAAAAAAAAAAAAAAAATGCATGCGTCGGTCCTGCACGAAACGCAAACAGCGATCACCCCACGGATGTAAGGTCTGACCGTAAACGTCAGATCAGGGGCAGTAATTCTAGCGCCAGAGACCTCCTCTGTAAATCTAAACTGATAACCTGTAAAGGCTTTTATATCAGGACCTATGGAGAGTAACATTTATGTCATTTGTCATTGAGCAATTTTAAAGGGTTAAGCATTTGATATCTATTTACTCGGCGTAATATCACATTTTAAATTTTACCAAAAAAATGGGTTATGTGTGTTTTTTTTTTTTTTACATTTCAAAAAAAGTGAATTTTTTTTTTTTTTAAATTGCATTTGAATAACCGCTGCATGAATACCGCGCAATAAAAAAAAATGCAAAACCCACCTATTTATTCTCTAGGGCCTCTTGCTGGTGCATTTTTTTATGTTTGTAGGCTGATGTCAGGGAACGCACTGAAAATGTGGCAAACAATGCATTTTTAATGCATTTTTTGCAATGGAGCGGTGTGAAGGTAGCTAACCCATGTGTGGTTAGCCCTACGCCGGCTGCAAGAAGTGGTTGTACCGGGGTGATGCCTGCAGCTAGAGGCATCATCCCGGTACCATTTGTTAGAGCCGGCGGTCGACACAGGGGGTAATGGCCAATGTGGCTCGGAAGTCGCTCAATCGTTACCCCAGTGAGCGGGAGGGGACTCTCAGTGTCCTGAATGAAGCCGGATTCAGCTTTGATCGGATCTCCGATGATGTAACCCAGAAGCGGCGTCCATGACGTCACGTCTGGGTAACTCGGCAGCTAAAGGCGCCGAATTTAAAAAAGTGACAGTATTCAAAAATGCAATTTTCGGCATTTTGAATACATTGAAGTTCAGAGGAGGGGTTTGGGGTCTTTTTAGACCCCCGATCCCTCCATAAAGAGTACCTGTCACTGCCTATGACTGTTACAAGGGATTCTTACATTGCTTGTTGACAGCAATAAAAGTGATCAGATCTGTGCCAACATTAACAAATTAAATAAAATAAATAGGAAAAAAAATAAATTGAAAGCGCTTCTGTTGCCGTGAGCTCGCGCACGAAAGAAAAACGTATATGGAAGTTGCGCCCGCAAATGAAATCGCTGTTCAGACCACACATGTGAGATATCGCTGTGATCGCCAGAGCGAGAGCAATAATTAAAAAAAAAAAAAAAAGAGCTCCTCTGTAACTCAGAACTGGTAACCATTAAAAATTTTTAAAGCGTCGCCAATGGAGATTTTTATTGACCGTAGTTTGTCGCCATTCTGCAGGTGTGCGCAATTTTAAACCGTAACATGTTGGGTATTTACTCAGCCTGACATCTTTCACAATATACTGTACAAAAAAAAAAAATGGGCTAACTTTACTGTTTAATGGCGTTTGAAAGACCGCTGCGCAAATACTGCATGACAAAAAATATTGCAATGACCGACATTTTATTCTCCAGGCTTTGCTAAAAAATTATATATATATATATATATATATATATATATATATATATATATATATATATATATATATATATATATATATATATATATATATATAATGTTTGGGGGTTCCAAGTAATTTTCTAGCAAAAAAAAATACTGATTTGAACTTGTAAACAACAAATGTCATAAACGGGCCCGGTCCAGAAGTAGTTAATGTCCCCTTATAGCAAAGTGATAGTATATTTCACATATCTGCTAAAATAATTTTAAAAAAATCTGTCCCCCATTTTTTTTTTTTATATATATATATTATAAATCTCTATCATGTTCTATTATATTATATATGATTTCCCATCAGATTTGATTGATAGAAACCTATAATATATTAGTAGAGAGCTCATCAATACACACCTTCTCACTCCAACCTCCAGACACTTGTGAGCCCAGGTCTGCTGTCAGCTCAGTTATATACCTCCCTGCATCATCTGTCCCCGCCCCCTTAACTGTCCCCACCCCCTTAACTGAGC